>NW_027397091.1:11757506-11786042 GCF_003265705.2 Callorhinus ursinus
ATGTTGGGGTAAATTCATAAATAGTTATAATTTGCTGAAAAAAATGTCTTTTATTCATGAGTAAGGATAGTGTTTACTTGTTGTAGATATTGTATTTGTGTTGAATACACATTTTCTTTTTTCCTGTTATCTATTTTAAATGATTCTGGAAATACAGAATGACAGATTTTAATTAGCAAAGTCTAGTATGGATTGGGATTTTTTCTTTTTTGTTTTTGCCTTAGAGCGAGATAATATATGTGAAAGTGTGCATTAGTAATAATAATAATAATTAAATTAAATGAAAATTCTTTGAAAATGGTAAAAGTATGCTAATATAAGGTATTCTATTGTTATTGTTATTATTCTTTGTCGTGGTTAAGGTTTGTAAGATAATGCTGTTAGCTTGGTTTGTAATTCAAGCATTAGGTAAACAAAGTATAATTAATTCTGTAGTAAGATTCATTATGCAAGCATTTTTTTAGAAGAGCTTTTTAGGAGTTTCATTGAGGGCTTTGGTGCAATTGCATTGCTTCTTGATGTACATTTTTGGAATAGTCCCTTCAGATGTTTTTATAAGATGGTATTTATTGTTCCAAACTACCTGGATTCAAATCCCACCTGAACCACTTACTAACTGTAAGAGCTTGGACAAATTTTATAGCTATTTTGTACTTCTATTTCCCTGTCTGTTAAATGATGATAATATTACCTAGTTTTGAGGATAAATGAACAATATAAATAAAGAAGAAAGTCTAACACAAAATTTAAAAAATATCATCAATTATTTTTGCACAAGCCTGATAAAAATACAAGTTTACTGGTTATCAAATTGCATTGGTCCTATTTGGGGTCTTCTTGATTATGTGCAGAGATCAGCTATGACCTGCCTTTGTTTTGGTCATAATTTGCCTAATTATTACATCTCATTAAAAAAGAAGAAAAAAGGAATTGGCCTTCAAAAGGGAAAAACAAGGCAGCATCTCGAATGTATGCTCGACTCAAGGACCTGGCTCAGGGTCTGATGTGCAATAAGCTCACTGTTGACCTGGGTTCACTCCACGTTGTCTGCCCAGGACTTTGATCTGTGAATAGGAAGGGCCTTGCTTAGTAAGTCTGTATAGCATTCTTATCTTAAATTTGGCCTTTACCCTTAGGAAAATCAGAAAATTTGAAGGTATACTATTATGGATGAAATATTAAGCTTTTTAGAAACACATTAGTTCATTTAGCTGTCTAATATTTTCTCTATTCCTCAATTAGGTACCTTTAAAAATGTATGATTTTAAGTTATATAGTGGATTATTCAGGCACTCATCTAACACTTAAAATGTAAACAGTGTCAATTTTTCTGAAAGGCAAGAGGTAGGAAATTATTATATGTGAAAGGAAATAGAATTATGGTCTTTTTTATTCTTTCCTACCTTGGATTCTGCAGTTTTAATCAGTTTGGCATTTAAAAATACTGGGCTCTATCTGTTAAGAACCGTGTTGTTTATAGAGATTTTTAGGTGCAAATTATCTAGCCAGATGTTTAAACACTAAGGGGAAACAAGTTAAATACAATTAACACAGTCTTCATTTATCAAGTAGTTAATTCTCAGCGGTAGGCCATGAAATCAGGCTTTTGATTCCCATAATATATATAGATATAATTATTTAGATAATATAAAATGAAAGATACAAAAACCTAGTTTTGAAACTACATAAACTACAAAATTAGGAACTATTCTACTCATTGTATGGGGCTTCCCAAATTTTGGATATTGATTGCCTTTGTCATTATCTTTTATGATTATTCTAGACTTTATGGATATTGCAACAGATATAATACTGAATTGTAATTTCCCACCAAGTAAATGATACCAATTGATTATGGGCCTATGGGAATATCTGAGAACAGGGACAGGGTGGGCATGTGTGGGATACACAGGCATGCACACACACACAGATGCCCACACATACACCACACACAGATATAAAAATAAAATTGCATAAAATTGCATTTCAGTTGCTTAGCTCTAGTTAAAGTCAACTCTTACATGGTTACCTACAACGTTGTGTTAATGTGAAACAGTTTCTTTTAATATGTTTACTATATTATGAGGTGGGGGTTCCTAAAATAATCATGCTGGGAACTATAAAGGTCTTAAAATAGTTTTTATTACAGTGAATTTGAAAATGTTCTTTAATTTTTTTAATTATAAAAATAATATAAAATTATAGTAAGTTTGGGTTTGGGAAACAAAGAGGGGAAAAAATCAGCTACTACTTAACAAAAATCATTTGTGCCCTACTATATTTCTCTGGATATTATATGTCTCATTGTATTTTCAATGTTACACTTTGTTTCTTATATACATATACAGGACTGTTTTAAATATTCTGAGGTATATTAACAAAGGTTTTAAGTTCTAAAATCTTCCTGGGGAAAAGCTTAAAAATATTTTGAGTTTTACAAGTCTCATTGAAGACCTAGGGAATTATTCCCAAATATTAATTTGGAGCTTCACTTTTAATAGGGTATTAAAACCAGTGATATAGTAGAAATTGTATTAAAGTAAAGTTCAAGAGTTTTTATGTTCAAGTCTCAATTTTGACCACATAGAGGGTTTGAACCCGGTTATTACATTCTCCTCTAGTTCTATCATTTGAAGGATGTTTGTCATCCATCTTTGTATATGAGAAATACACATAGAGAGCCATAAGAATAAGTTATGATCCATATGCTTTCCCTAAAATCATGCTCTAAACCTAATAGAGATTTATGGACATCTTTTCTTGGGCGTTTACTTTTCTGTTGTAGAGTGATTTATTTTGGACAGCGAGATGCTTCTGCCTCCTTTAATTAATGTATATGGGAAGCAACAGAAGGTAACAGGCAGAACTGGAAGGAGAAAAAGAGGACATAGCAAGTGTGGGTGAGAGCAGTGGAGAGGGACAAAGACATTTAAGAATCTGATTATTTATTTGATAACTATTTGCAAGTCTGTTAACAATGGAGATGAGAAAATGTTGTAAGAAAAAGAGAGAGCAGGGTATTAAGGAGGCAAGAAAATACAGTGGTGAATCCTCACCTCTGGTTCACATTATTCCCTTTTCTTTGCATGTTGCTACTTGTTTCTGGATGTGAAGGAAGGAATATCTTGAAATTATTTAGACACAACTAATTAGCTCAGGAGAACAATAGGTTTAAGAAACCACACAGAATATTTCATTTGTATTACGGGACAATTAAGTAAGAGTCCACTTGTAGCCATACGTTGCAAAGTGCTAAAGAAATATCAAGGTAATTTATCTAGCTTATTTTCACACCATCTGCCTGTGTAAACTCATCATTATTCTTAACTTCCCTTAATAGATGGCATTAAATTTCCTTCTTAACCCAATATTTAGAATCGAAGTACAATCCAGAAGTCAGAGGTAGGGGTGGTTTTTCCACCATGGAGGCCTCCCAACTTTCAAATGATAAAACATTTCTATAAAACTATACTGAACATAAATCACTTTACATTTCACTCTGTCTCTGCAATTGAAGAACTATAGTATCATGGTAAAGAACTGCATATTCACTAAATTCTGGGATTTGAATTCTAACCCCATACCTAACCCACTGTGTGATGTTGGACAAATTACTTCATTCTCCTGTGCCTTAATTTTTTATCTATAAAATGATGATTTTCTTATTAATGTTGTTATGGGGCTTAATTAATTTAAGCTAAGAATTTAGAACAGTACGTAGAACATAAAAGCTCTTTATAATTCAGTTTTTCAGCTTCAGGGACACATTAGAATTACCTGGGGAGCTTGATGTCCAAGCTGCACACCTGACCAATTAAATCCAAATCTTTGGGGGTAAAACCTGGTGAGTGAGAGTCATTAAAACTTTTGAGGTGATTCTAATGAGCAGACAAACTTGGGAACCACTACCATGAATGTTGGCTGTAATTATCTTGCTGACTAAATTATATACTTCCTGAGGGCAGGGAGTGTGTTACTTCTTTATATACACTCCTGTCCAGAGGATCTAGTTCAAGTGCCTTATTTGTAACTAATGCTCATCAAATACTTGCCAATTAAGGAAAACATGTTGATGATTCTTTAGAATTTTAAAGACCTTGCAGCACTACAAAGGTGCTAATTTTAGGCATTAATTATTCATTCCCTCATTTATTCATTTATATACACTACACAGTTTTAGAGTCTTGGTATACCATGCTAAACACTGTAGGCATATATGATTTGAAAATACAATCCATGCTCTGAAGAGTTTTTAATCTAGTGTGTGATGGGGAACATAAACAAATACAGACAAGACTTTAATAGAAGGAAAATTGACGATGTTTAAGTGCCATGTTGTAATTTGGCTTCCCTAGGAAGCCAACTCTAAGATGGAGCATGTAGTATGTTTGTTAGGAAGTGGTCTTGGGATCAATACCTCTGTGTATGGTGGGGGGAAGGGAGAGGCACAGAAGAAGCATTATTGATCAGAGAGTAGAAGTTAATTTCAACTCATTGACAACGAAGTTTTCAACCAACCCTACAGGCACTCTGGGGTTGGGACAGCTCTTCAGAGTTGTCTCAAGTTGGGCTGAAAGGGGTTTTGTCACTCCATGTTGATCAGTAGTTGGATACAGCTGCTGGAAGAAGTGACCTTGGGTAAGACACATTTCTTTAGCTGAAGCAATCTCCAAATAGAGCTGATAGCTCAGTGTCTTCTGGCAGATCTTCCAGCAGATAGGGGAATGCATCCTTAATTCCTAAAGGAAGGTTTGGGTAGTGTGTCACAACTTCCATTACATGAAATAAAAGAGATTAATAACAACAACAAAAAATTACTATGACTCAGAAAAGAACAAGGTCACATTTATTTAGTTTGAAAGAGAAGAGCCAGGGTGAATTGGGGACCACTTTCTGAAGTGGATGTCATTAGAATTTGATACTTAGAGTTAGTTAAGATTTTAAGAGGCTGAGATGAAGTGCGGATTATTCCAGGTACAGGAAACAATAGAAGTAGAGGTGGAGAAATATGAAGTATAGATTTGTTCAGAAGCCTGTGAGTTGTAGAATTAAACTCTAAGTCTTTTAAAAATGAATTTCATTGAATGGTATTATTTTGAGCAAGAGGACTTCTGAGCCCCTGAAAATGGTGTTTAGTGTAAGGTCATCCTCAGTGATTTAATTTTGAGGGCTGGCATTTTCAGGATTTGAACAAAATGGAAAATTAATTCATACTTGTAGCTTCTTAACCTTGGAAGGAAGTCCTGGAGTGTTAATAAGGCAATAAACATTGCCTTACAGGGGACTCAGCCATAGGACATAGTATGCCTTCATATTGTTATAATTTCTTTTTTCTCCTCTTTCTCTCACAGAAATGAAATGGATGAATTGATCATCCTGTAATTTGTCATTGTGAAGGAGCTTTTCCTACTTCATCTTAATGTCTAGGGTGTTTCATTTAAGAGTGGTTTAAATGAGCCCTATTTTTAAATGAACTGTGCTGTAATATCGTTAGTGACCAACTAGTCACTTTGTGAAGTCACAGAACTCTACACAATTTCTCTTTCTATTCCAAAACCTTGGAAGAAAGTAATTGAGGTACAGACACTTGAGAGTCTTGATTTTATTGCTTTGCAAAGAAATTTCAATTTAGCGTTTATCTGGTTATGGATCCCAAATATTTCTCAAAGGAAGATAAATCAAGCTTGTTGGGAAGTTCCTAGTCATAAATCATCCAGTCCTATTACCTGAACTACCTTGTTTGACATTGTCATTCAGGGCACTCCCCCAGCTGTGATTAGAACTCAGCCTTGGTTTGGGTTGGCAACTCACTCTTCTTGTTATTCTCTCTCTGGCTCTGGCTTTGTGTGTGTGTGTCTCTTTCTTTTAACTTGCGGATCCAATGCAGTTCTTTGAAATGATTTATATTTCACCCTAAGTCATTAGTGTGTGTTTCCAAGTGGCCAATCTTTCCTCCTTTGTTGGTTAATGTTTATAAGAAACCTCTTGGAGTAATGACTCACTATGATAATTTATCACTTGCCTGCCTCCAGTATCAGTGATGAGCTTATATTTGAGACTTTACCCTTCTCTATGTCTTTAAAACAAATTCTGTTCTCTTAGTGGTGAATATAATCTTGCACCTGATCTATGGGGAACACAAACCACTCTCTATTTATTAGCAAAGATAAATGTATGCCACCCTCCTGTTTTTCTGCAGGAATTGTTCTTTAATCTAAAGACGAAAAAACCATAAACAAGACTCATTTAGGTTGCTTCAAAGATGCTTATTAGTACTTATATTAGAAGTCGCATTAAAGGATAATACATAACTATTCTCTTTAAGAACTAGTTCTCTCTTTTAAAGAACTAGCTTACTCAAGTACATCTCTCATCCATTTTTTTTATGTGTAGTAAATTAAAATAAAATCTACTTTCTGTGCTCAGTAAGAGTCAAGATGCTATGAGACTGCTGAATTTGAATTCTGCCCATTACTGAAAATTTGAGCCCTTATGGATGATGTTAGAGCCCTCTCCAAATGGCTTAAGTTGAAGTTTCAATATGTTGAAAGAGAGAGGGAAGTGCTGTGGTGGTTATTTGTTCAGGTGATGAATTGTACCAAACTAGGCTTCAGAGTCTTGGAGCTCAAGGGAGCCATGAAAGGAAGTTTCTTCAATCTCCCTTGTTTTAGGCAAAGAAGAGTATCATGCTGACCAACATGTCATGTTAAGGGTAAGGCAGCCAACAGTATGAGTAATTGAATGATTTAACCAGGGTCACTAGAAGGGGTCTGCAGACCACGTGTCCTTCCTCCTCCCCATAACTTTTTCCTTTACCAATGTATCCAAAAGTTACTTAAACTAATGCCAGATACTTAGAAGGTCCTATGAATAGTTGAGTAAAGTCAAGGAAACGGGGAATTCAGAAGAGCAGTTGCCTTTCTTCGAAGGCATCACTACTTCACCTTTTTTTTTTTTTTTCATTTGAGTATAGTTGATACACAATGTCACATTAGGTTTAGGTATACACCATAGTGATTTGGCAAGTTTATATATTATATTGTGTTTACTACAAGTGTACCTACCACCTGTTCCCATACATCACTATTATAGTAACAGTGACTATATTTCTTATAGTTGGTGCTGTGCCCTTTATTCCTATGACTTATTCATTCCATAACTGGAAGCCTATATATCCCACTTCCCTTCACCCATTTTGCCAAACCTCCCATACCCCTCCCCTCTGGTAACCATCAGATTGTTCTCTGTACTTATAGGTCTAATTCTGCATTTCGTTTGTTGATTTACTTACTTTTAGATTCCACTTATGAATGAAATCAGAAGGTATTTGTCTTTCTTAGTGTGATTTACTTCACTTAGTATAATACCCTCTATGTCCAACCATATTGTCTCAAATGGCACAATCCCATCCTTTTTTATGACTGTGTAATATTTAATTGTATGTATATTTTATCCCATTGTATATACAATGTATATACATACTATATATGTACCACATCTTTCTTATCTATTTATCAATTTATGGACCCTTAGGTTACTTCCATGTGTTGACTATTGTAAATAATGCTACAATAAACATAAGGGTGCATATATCTTTTCAAATTAATGTTTTTGTTTTCTTTGAGTAAATATCCAATAGTGGAACTATTGGGTCATATATTCATCAGTCTATTTACCTACCTACTGTATATTTACCTACCTACCTACCTATTTTTGTTTTGAGAGTCAGTATAGTAGAATGGTCAAGTGCATAAGTTATGAAGATAGTTCAAATTCCCACTATGTGATCTTTAGCAAGTTACTTATCTCATGATAGCTCAATTTTCCTATAACATACATAATAATGAATCATATCTCCTAAGATTGCTGTGAGGATTGAATGAGTTAAATCATGAAAAAACTTAAAATAACACCTCATATACGGTTAACATTCAATATCTATAAGCTGTTATACTGGGAATGGGCAGTCGGTGGCATGTGGACTAACTTACAGGATTCCTCCTATGGAGGCAAGTCTGGAATTTGGCAAGTGCTTCTTAAACAATGAAGAATCATGGGGTTTTAGTGTGGGCCTCTGAAGACTTGCACCTTCACATCTCTCTTACCTCACATTCTATATTAATGCCTAGATTTCTAGAACCACAGAAATTTAACAGAAGCCATGCTGAAATGTTGGAGCCATTGTGAATAATCTCATATGGCAAATAACTGAGCATTAGAGAATAAGGCAACAAGATACATAGTTGTATCTTGTATCTGATACTATGTAGTCACTGTTACTACAACAAGAGAGCTCTTTTTTTTTTTTAATGTTAAGTGTACTATTTAATCCCCATAACCTATTTCAGCCATCTCCCCAGGCGATATTATGGGCTTTAGTGCCACCACAACCTGGTGTTGATACTGGCTCAGCCACTCATTAGCTGCCTGTCCTGGCAAAATTATTCAAACTCTTAGACCCTGAGTCTCCTCATTTATAAATTGGTTCGTGTAGAACTGTCAGTTTGTTTCTCAGAGTCCCGAGTTCTAGAGGGGAGAGGGGTGGGGGGATGGGTTAGCCTGGTGATGGGTATTAAAGAGGGCACGTTCTGCGTGGAGCACTGGGTGTTATACGCAAACAATGAATCAAGGAACACTACATCAAAAACTAATGATGTATGGTGATTAACATAACATAATAAAATAAAATTTAAAAAAATAAAAAATAAAGGAAAAAAATACTTCGTGTATCATATAAAAGATTAAGTAAAAAAATATATACATTTAAAGTGCCAGATATGCCATGGGGATGTAATAAATGATTGATTTTTGTTAGTAATTATTATAGTAAGAAAAACCTAGTAACTAAGGAATTGGCAAGAAAAACGATGCTCACTACCATGTAAAGATACCATTGTTTCATTTGCTTGTTTCTTTAGAAAGTAACAAGATGGAAGGTTTCTAAATAACAACTACCATGAAAGTATTTTTGTCTTAGGAGCAATACCTTTGTTGGAACTGCTTGTTAAAATAATTTCATGACTTCAGAGACATCTCTGATTCCAATGGCTCTCTTTAAGTTACTTTTAGGAGGCTTACAGTGTTCAAAAGAAGAAGGAAAGGAGGGAGGGAGGAAGGAACGGAGAAAGGGAAAAAAGGAAAGATAGGAAAACATGGAGAGAACTAGACGTAATGGATATCAGGGCCAATTTTGTCACCTTCACCAAGCTTTTTATTTCTTCTTCCTTTGGACCTTGTTAATTATGAAGCTTTTCATCTGACTTTAGTGAGGGAAATACAAGTTGTCATCAATCCATGTTATCTTCTAAGATGATATGCTAGTTAGGACTGGCCATGTTAGCCTGAGATAACAAAGCAAACCCAGAATCTCAGGACATAAATCAACAATAATAAAACATTATTACTTGTTTATGCTATAAACATTACTCCACTATTGATTAGATAGGGACTCTACCACATCTTCTCCTTACTCAGGGTTATAGGCCAACAGAACCTCTACCATTTGAAACATGCTAGTTGCTGTGAGAGGAGGGAAGGAAGAGAGCTCTTTTTTTTTTTTAATGTTAAGTGTACTATTTAATCCCCATAACCTATTTCAGCCATCTCCCCAGCCACGTCCCCTCTGGTAACCGTTCTTTGTAGTTAAGAGTCTGTTCCTTGGTTTATTTCTCTTTTTTTTCCCTTTGTTTTGTTTCTTAAATTCCACATGAGTGAGCTCATATGATATTTGTCTGTCTCTGACTGACTTATTTCTCTTAGCATTATGCTCTCTAGCTCCATCCATGTTGTTGCAAATGGCAAGATTTCATTCTCTTTTTAAGACAGAATAATATCCCATTATATATATATATATATATATATCACATCTTCTTTATCCATTCATCTATCAGTGGACACCTGGTGTGCTTCCAGTTTGGCTATTGTAAATAAGGCTGCAATAAACATAAGGGTGCATGTAACCCTTTGAATTAGTGTTTTTGTATTTTTGGGGGTAAATACAAAGTAGTGTGATTACTGGATCATACAATAGTTCTATTTTAAATTTTTTGAGAACTTTCTATACCATTCTTCATAGTGGGAACACTAGTTTGCATTCCCACAAACAGTACAAAGGGTTTCTTTTTCTCTACATCTTTGCAAACACTTATTTTCTCTTGTTTTTTTATTTTTTTTATTTTAGTTATTCTGACAAATGTGAGGTGATAACTCTGACAGGTGTATAGTTTTGATTTGCATTTCTCTGATGACTGATGCTGAACATCTGTTCAAGTGTCTGTTGGACATCTGTATGTCTTCTTGGGAGAAATGTCTTCTGCCCGTTTTTTTTTTCTTTAAATTTTTTATTGTTATGTTAATCACCATACATTACATCATTAGTTTCTGATGTAGTGTTCCATGATTCATTGTTTCTGCATAACACCCAGTGCTCTATGCAGAACATGCCCTCTTTAATACCCATCACCAGGCTAACCCATCCCCCCAACGCCCTCCCCTCTAGAACCCTCAGTTTGTTTTTTAGAGTCCATCGTCTCTCATGGTTCGTCTCCACCTCCGATTAACCCCCCTTTATTCTTCCCCTCCTGCTATCTTCTTCTTCTTTTTTTTTTAATCTTAACATATGTTGCATTATTTGTTTTACAGGTACAGATCTATGATTCAACAGTCTTCCATAATTCACAGCGCTCATGATAGCACATATCCTCCCAAATGTCTATCACAGAGCCACCCCATCACTCCTACACCCACCACTCCAGCAACCCTCAGTTTGTTTCCTGAGATTAAGAATTCCTCATATCAGTGAGGTCATATGATACATGTTTTTCTCTGATTGACTTATTTCACTCAGCATAACACCCTCCAGTCCCATCCATGTCGTTGCAAATGGCAAGATCTCGTTCCTTTTGATGGCTGCATAATACCCATTCTGTGTGTATGTGTGTATATATGTGTGTGTGTGTGTGTGTGTGTGTGTGTGTGTGTGTGTGTGTGTGTATATACACACACCACATCTTCTTTATCCATTCATCTGTCGATGGACATCTTGGCTCTTTCCACAGTTTGGCTATTGTGGACATTGCTACTATAAACTTTGGGATGCATGTACCCCTTTGGATCCTACATTTGTATCTTTGGGTTAAATACTCAGTGGGGCAGTTGGTGGGTCATAGGGTAGCTCTATTTTCAACTTTTTGAGGAACCTCTATACTGTTTTCCAGAGTCTTTGCACCAGCTTGCATTCCCACCAACAGTGTAGGAGGGTTCCCTTTTCTCTGCATCCCTGCCAACATCTGTCATTTCCTGACTTCTTAATTTTAGCCATTCTGACTGGTGTGAGGTGGTATCTCATCGAGGTTTTGATTTGGATTTCCCTGATGCTGAGCGATGTTGAGCACTTTTTCATGTGTCTGTTGGCCATTTGGATGTCTTCTTTGGAAAAAATGTCTGTTCATGTCATCTGCCCATTTCTTGATTGGATTATTTGTTCTTTGGGTGTTGAGTTTGATAAGTTCTTTATAGATTTTGGATACTAGCCCTTTATCTGATATGTCATTTGCAAATATCTTCTCCCATTCTGTCGGTTGTCTTTTGGTTTTGTGGACTGTTTCTTTTGCTGTGCAAAAGCTTTTTATCTTGGGGGTCCCAATAGTTCATTTTTGCCCTTGCTTCCTCTGCCTTTGGCGATGTTTCTAGGAAGAAGTTGCTGCGGCTGAGGTCGAAAAGGTTGCTGCCTGTGTTCTTCTTTAGGATTTTGATGGACTGCTGTCTCACATTTCGGTCTTTCAATTATTTTGAGTCTATTTTTGTGTGTGGTGTAAGGAAATGGTCCAGTTTCATTCTTCTGCATGTAGCTGTCCAATTTTCCCAACACCATTTGTTGAAGAGGCTTTTTTCCACTGGACATTCTTTCCTGCTTTGTCAAAGATTAGTTGAACATAGAGTTGAGGGTCCATTTCTGGGCTCTATATTCTGTTCCATTGATGTATGTGTCTGTTTTTATGCCAGTACCATACTGTCTTGATGATGACAGCTTTGTAATAGAGCTGGAAGTCCGGAATTGTGATGCCGCCAGCTTTGCTTTTCTTTTTCAATATTCCTCTGGCTATTCGGGGTCTTTTCTGGTTCCATAGAAATTTTAGGATTATTTGTTCCATTTCTTAAAAAAGTGGATGGTATTTTCATGGGGATTGCATTGAATGTGTAGATTGCTCTAGGTAGCATTGACATCTTCACAATGTTGGTTCTTCCAATCCATGAGCATGGAACGTTTTTCCATTTTTCTGTGTCTTCTTCAATTTCTTTCATGAGTATTTTATAGTTTTCTGAGTACAGATCCTTTGCCTCTTTGGTTGGATTTATTCCTAGGTATCTAATGGTTTTGGGTGCAATTGTAAATGTGATAGACTCCTTGATTTGTCTCTCTTCTGTCTTGTTGGTGTATAGGAATGCCACTGATTTCTGTGCATTGATTTTATATCCTGCCACTTGGCTGAATTCCTGTATGAATTCTGGCAGTTTTGGGGTGGAGTCTTTTGGTATTCCACATAAAGAATCATATCATCTACAAAGAGTGAGAGTTTGACTTCCTCTTTGCTGATTTGGATGCCTTTGATTTCTTTTTGTTGTCTGATTGCTGTGGCTAGGACTTCTAATACTATGTTGAATAGCAGTGGTGAGAGTGGACATCCCTGCCGCGTTCCTGACCTTAGGGGGAAAGCGCTCAGTTCTGCCCCAATGAAAATGATATTCACTGTAGGGTTTTCATCGATGGCTTTTATGATATTGAGGTATATACCCTCTATCTCTATACTCTGAAGAGTTTTGATCAAGAAAAGGATGCTGTACTTTGTCAAGTGTTTTTTCTGCATCTATTGAGAGGATCATATGATTCTTGTTCTTTCTTTTGTTAATGTATTGTATCACGTTGATTGATTTGCAAATGTTAAACCAACCTTGCAGCCCAGGGATAAATCCCACTTGGTCATGGTGAATAATCCTTTTAATGTACTCTTGGATCCTATTGGTTAGTATTTTGGTGAGAATTTTTGCATCCATGTTCATCAAGGATATTGGTCTGTAATTCTCCTTTTTGATGGGGTCTTTGTCTGGTCTGGGGATCAAGGTAATGGAGGCCTCATAAAATGAGTTTGGAAGTTTTCCTTTCATTTCTAGCTTTTGGAACAGCTTCAGGAGAATACGTATTAATTCTTCTTGAAATGTCTGATAGAATTCCCCTGGGAAGCCATCTGGCCCTGGGCTTTTGTTTGTTGGGAGATTTTTGATGACTGCTTCAATTTCCTTAGTGGTTATAGGTCTGTTCAGGTTTTCTATTTCCTCCTGGTTCAATTTTGGTAGTTGATACATCTCTAGGAATGCATCCATTTCTTCCAGGTTATCTAATTTGCTGGCATAGAGTTGCTCATAATATGTTCTTATAATTGTTTCTATGTCTTTGGTGTTGGTTGTGATCTCTCCTCTTTCATTCATGATTTTGTTGATTTGGGTCATTTCTCTTTTCTTTTTGATCATTCTGGCCGGGGGTTTATCAATCTTGTTAATTCTTTCAAAGAACCAGCTCCTAGTTTCGTTGATCTGTTCTATTGTTGTTTTGGTTTCTATTTCATTGATATCTGCTCTGATCTTTATTATTTCTCTTCTCCTGCTGGGTTTAGGCTTGATTTGCTGTTTTTTATCTAGCTCCTTTAGCTGTAGGGTTAGATTGTGTATTTGAGAACTTGTTTCTTGAGAAAGGCTTGTATAGCTATGTACTTTCTTCTTAGGACTGCCTTTGCTGCATCCCAAAGATTTTGAATAGTTGTGTTTTCATTTTCATTGGTTTCCATGAAGTTTTTTTAATTCTTCTTTAATTTCCTGGTTGACCCATTCATTCTTTAGTAGGATGCTCCTTAGCCTCCATGTATTTGAGTTCTTTCCGACATTCCTCTTGTGATTGAGTTCTAGTTTCAAAGCATTGTGGTCTGAATATATGCAAGGAATAATCCCAATCTTTTGGTACCGGTTGAGACCTGATTTGTGTCTTAGGATGTGATCAATTCTGGAGAATTTTCCATGGGCACTAGAAAAGAATATGTATTCCGTTGCTTTGAAATGCAATATTCTGAATGTGTCTGTGAAGTCTATTTGGTCCAGTGTGTCATGTAAAGTCTTTATTTCCTTGTTGATCTTTTGCTTAGATGATCTGTCCATTTCAGTCAGGGAGTGTTAAAGTCCTCCACTGTTATTGTATTGTTGTCAATGTGTTTCTTTGCTTCTGCTGTTAATTGCCTTATATAATTGGCTGCTTCCATGTTAGGGGCATAGATATTTATAATTGTTAGATCTTCTTGTTGGGTAGACCCTTTAAGTAGGATATAGTGTCGTTCCTCATCTCTTATTACAGTCTTTGGTTTAAAATCTGATTTGTCTGATATAAGGATTGCCACCCCAGCTTTCTTTTGGTGTCCATTAGCATGGTAAATTGTTTTCCACCCCTCACTTTCAATCTGGGGGTGTCTTTGGGTCTAAAATGTGTCTCTTGCAGATACCATATCAATGGGTCTTTTTTTTTATCTAATTGATAGCCTGTCTCTTTTGATTGGGGCTTTTAGCCCATTTACATTCAGAGTAACTATTGAAAGATAGGAATTTAGTGCCATTGTATTGCCTGTAAGGTGACTGTTACTGTATACTGTCTTTGTTCCTTTCTGGTCCATGCTGCTTTTAGGCTCTCTCTTTGCTTAGAGGACCCCTTTCAATTTTTCTTGTACGGCTGGTTTTGTGTTTGCAAATTCCTTTAGTTTTTGTTTTTCCTGGAAGCTTTTGAGCTCTCCTTCTAATTTCAATGACAGCCTAGCTGGATATAGTATTCATGGCTGCATATTTGTCTCGTTTAGTGCTCGGAATATATCATGCCAGTCCTTTCTGGCCTGCCAGATATTTGTGGATAGATCTGTTACCAGTCTAATATTTTTACCATTATAGGTTACATATCTCTTCTCCTGAGCTGCTTTCAAGATTTTCTCTTTTTTCTGAGACTCGTAAGTTTTACTATTAGATCTTGGGTTGTTGACCTATTTTTATTGATTTTGAGAGGGGTTCTCTGTGCCTCTTGTATATTGATGCCTTCCCCACATTAGGGAAGTTCTCTGCTATACTTTGCTCCAATATACCTTCTGCCCCTCTCTCTCTTTCTTCTTCTTCTGGGATCTCAATTATTCTAATGTTGTTTTGTCTTATCGTATCGCTTATCTTTTGAAATCTGCCCTCATGATCCTGTAGTTGTTTATCTCTCTTTTTCTCAGCTTCTTTATTTTCCATCATTTGGTCTTTTATATTGCTGATTCTCTCTTCTACCTCATTTATCCTAGCAGTTAGTGCCCCCATTTTTGATTGCACCTCATTAATAGCCTTTTTGATTTTGACTTCATTAGATTTTCATTCTTTTATTTCTCCAGAAAGGGTTTCTCTAATAACGTCTGTGCTTTTTTCAAGGCCAGCTAGTATTTTTAAAATCATGTTTCTGAACTCTTGGTCTGACATCATACTAATGTACATATTGAGTAGGTCCCTGGCAGACGGTACTACCTCTTGTTCTTTTTGTTGAGATGATTTTTTTCGTCTTGTCTTTTTGTCCAGAGGAGAACAGATGAATGAGAAAACAAAATGCTAATAGCTTAACAACGTCCCCAGAGAGTATACTCTAAACAAATCAGAAAAGACCTGAAAGGAGAGGGAAAGAAAGGGAAAGAAACAAAAAAGAAAGAGAAAAAAAAAAGAAAACAGAAAAAGAAAAAGATAAAAAGAAACAAAAACAGAACAAAACAAAAAAAACAGAATATGATCAAATATGATCAGGCTGGTGCTGTCTAAAAAATAGTGCCACGCACTATTTTTTGGGTGTATTTTGGTCTGTTAGAAGAAAGTGCCTCATAAAATTTTAAAGAAAGAAATACTTAAATAGGTACAAAATAAGGGTTGATATGATGAGGGGATCAAATATGACTGTAAAGATGAAAATTATAAAAAATTTTAAAAAAGGAATTGATAAGAACGTGTTTGAGAAAAGAAAAGAGGATTAAAAAAAAGAAAGAAAAAAGAAAAAAATAAAGGGGGATAGAATGTGATCAGGCAGGAGACTAGACAAAGGCATACACTAGAGATTTAGGGTATATTTTCATATGTTAGAAGAAACTATCTCAAAATTTTAAAGAGAGTACAACTTATATATATATATATATATATATATTTCAAAAATTAGGGTAACTACTATGAAGGGATAGAATATGACTCTAAAATGAAAAACATTTTTTTTTTTAAAAGGGATTGATAAGATGTTGGCTGAAAAGGGGAAAAAGAAAAATTAAAAAAAAAAAAAGGACAGTTAAAAAATTTAAGTTTGAAAGACAAATGAATCATGGTAAAAAAAAGCCATGAAGTCTATGTGCAGTATTCCCCTAGCGCTGGAGTTCTCCCATTCTCATTGATCAGTAAACTTGGTCTTGGCTGGCTCTTCGTGCTGATCTTTGGGGGAGGGGCCTGTTGCTGTGGTTCCCAAATGTCTTTGCCGGAGACAGAATTGCCCCACCCTTGCTTGGCCGGGCTAAGCAATCTGCTCAGCTTTGCTCTCAGAGCTTTTGTTCCCTGTAAGCTTTCCTTACAGCTTTGGAGAACGAGAGTGAAAATGGTGGCCTCCCCATCTCTGCCATGGAGGAGCCGAGAACTAAGGGCCCTGCTCCTCAGTGCGCCCCCAGAGAAAAGCAGTCAGTCACTCCCGTCTCCCTGGTCTCCAGCATTACTCTGTGCTCACCAGGCCTGTGACCGAGTGTTTCTATCTCTGGCACCCTATCCCATGTGGAGTCTCCAAACCCAGCAGATCCCTGAGGTGTGCTCCCGCGCCACTCCTCCGGGGGGAGGAAGAGGAATCTCCCTGGATATGCCGCTTATTGGGTCCCTGCTGGAGGAGCAGTGGCCCAGTTGTCACCTATCACAGTTTATGGCAACCCCGAGCTGAGAGCCAGCGCCTTGGCTCCGTCTCTGCAGCTGGCTCTCCCACTCTGATACACTGGAGCTCTGCCGCACTCAGGCACCCCCGGTTTTTCTGTGACCCTGAGGGTCCTGAGACCACACTGTCCTGCGAGGGTTCCACCCCCAGCTTAGGCACTGGAGTGATGTCCCTCAGCAGAGCTGACTTCTAAAAGTTCTCTTTTTGTGCTCCGCGGCTCTGTCTCTTCCCAGAAGCGGCCAACGGAGGCCCCCTCCCCTGCCGTCTATCCTCCCGAATATCGCCTCGGATTCACTTCTCCGCACGCCCTACCTTCCAGTAAGTCGTCGCTTTTCTGTTCAGAGAGTTGTTGCTATTCTTTTCCTTGATCTCCTGTTGAGTTCGTAGGCGTTCAGAATGGTTTGATCCTTATCCAGCTGAATTTCTAGGACCAGATGAAATCCAGGGCTCCTACTCCTCTGCCGTCTTGCTCCCTTTCCTCTTCTGCCCATTTTTAATTGGATATTTGTTTTTTGGTCATTGAGCCATATCAGTTCTTTATGTATTTTAGATACTAACCCTTTATTGGATACGTCATTGCAAATATCTCTCCCATTCAGTAGGATCCCTTTTAGTTTCATTGATTGTTTCCTTCACTGTGTAAAAACTTTTTATTTTGATATAGTCCCAAATTTTATTTTTGATTTTCCCTTCCCTTCGGGGACATATCAAGAAAAATGTTGCTATGGCCAATATCAGAGAAATCACTGCCTGTTCTCTCTTCAAGAATTTTTATGATTTCAAGTCTCACAATTAGGTCTTTAATCCATTTTGAGTTTATTTTTGTGTATGGTGAAATAAAGTGGTCCAAATTCATTTTTTTTTTGCATGTAGCTATCCAGTTTTCCCAACGCCATTTGTCGGAGACTATTGTTGTCCCATTGCATATTCATTCCTCCTTTGTTGACGATTAATTGACCATATATTTGGTGAATTTGAATTTATTTCTGGGTTTTCTAGTCTATTCTATTGACGTGTCTGTTTTTATGACAGTACCATACTGTTCTAATTACTACTACTTTGTAACATAATTTGAAACCTGGAATTTTGATATGACCAGCTTTGTTTCTCAAGATTGCTTTGGCTATTTGAGATCTCTTATGGTTCCATACAAATATTAGGATTGTTTGTTCTAGTTCTGTGAAAAATGCTGTTGGTCTTTTGATTAGGATTGTGTTAAATCTGTAGATTGTTTGGGTAGTATAGACATTTAACAATATTTATTCTTCCAACCCATGAGCATCGAATTTCTTTCCATTTCTTTGTGTCATCTTGAATTTCTTTCATCAGTGTTTAAAACTTTAAAAGTTTTCAGAGTACAAGTCTTTCATCTCTTTGGTTAAGTTCATTCCTAGATGTTTTACTGCTTTTGGTGCAGTTGTGAATGGGATTGTTTTCTTGACTTCACTTTCTGCCATTGCATTATTAGTTTATAGGACTGCAGATTTTTGTAGATTGATTTTTGAATTCAGGAAGATAGCTATTAACATCTCTTTGGCCTGACACAGGTGACAAATGCCAGGACTAAGTGTCTTTGGCCAGGAAGATGGCTCTTAACATATCCCTTTGGCCAAAGGCACCTGGCCCTGGCATTTGTCACTTTGATGCAAGAAGCAGAATGGAAGAGGAATGACAGTTATTATTCTGATTCCTATATATTCTGGTTTTCCTGCTCTGGTAGAATCATGGTAGACTCATGGTAGAATTGCTCTTTTCTCCCCACTTGAATTAGCCATGATTACCTAATTTGTTTTAGCCAGTGAAGCATGAATGAAGATATTGTGTCACTTCCATGTTGAAACTTCAAGATCTAGTTTGCAATTTGTAGTGTTCTTTCCTCTTGTCAGAATGACCCAGATGCTCATGGCTCTGTTGGTCTGGGTCTCTGACTGAAGACAAAATGGAGCAGAGACTTCTACCAACCTAAGTTGGACATGTGGTATGAGTAAGAAATAATAATTATGTCATGTCATTGAGATTTGAAAGTTGTTTGTTCCTGCAACATATCCTAGCCTGTTCTAACTGATTCAGATAGGGAACATATTAGAATACATTTATAGAATTTAAAACAATAGTTTTCTTTCACCCATGTAGATTTATAAGTTCTCAAAGTTAAAGAGCTCAGGGCAATTTTTTACTATCTATCATAGGGAGAAAAAAATTATCTAGGCTCCTTGTATTGGCTTATTTGACTAGTAGTTGTGATACTGGTATTAGTGAGCAGTAATATTTGGGTGCAAGGAGTCTGTATTAATTATAGCTGCAGGGTAGGATCAATTTATCAGGTTTTTTTTCCTACTAAAAACAATCTTTCAGTGATTCATCACTAAGTATATTTGGTCCAATGACAATAATATTGGAGACTACAGGATGTTCTTAATATACTGGTTTTTCTTTTTCTTTGATTTCAGTGAGCTTAGTATTTAAGGGAAGATTCTTAATTTCATCATGTTGTTTAACAAAAGTCAATGAAAAAAGGAGGGTATCATTGATGAATGGGGATAGCTATAGGTTTGTCATTCAAGTAGATGGTTTGTGGACCTCAAGAATTTCCATACTCTGCTAGTCCTGAGCTGTTATAAACTCAGGTATAGATCTTACTGATTCATTATGTGGCTTTGGGCAGGGCACTTAATCACATTTGATCTCAGTTTCCTCATCTTTAAAATGAGGATAATAACACTGTCATAAGTCATAGGGATGTTGTGTGGATAAACTAATTAATGATTGTAAAATGCTTTGAAAGTGCAAAGTGTTGTATAATTGTTAGGTGCTATTATTAAGAAGTATTATTAGTGTGTTGTGTTTAATTTTTATTAGGGTTTTCTCTACTTTGAAGTCAGCATCCACGTGGATTGTGGGGTAAGTTTAAGTTTACAGATATGCTGCTCTAGTCCCTTTTTTTGCCTGGAGAAAATATTCAGTAGCTAGGGTAATCATCATTATGAAGAGTATCTCTTCAAGATAAAAAGATAGGAAATGATCTTCCTTTTAAAAAATGGAAATTGCTCTAACTTTAAAAGTATCAATCAATTCTTTAAAACCTCATACAGCCCTATGTTTCAATAAAAGTCTAACAACGTGCAAAATTTGAAACTTCAGGCATTTTCTGCTTCAGCATAAGATAGGAAATGTTCTTGCTTAGATAACTTTAAATCAGCTGAACCAGCTCTTTCTAATTTTCCCACAATGTTTGCTTCAAGGATGAAAACAAGCGAGGTATCCTCCTGAGGAAAGAAATTCTGATCTGTGGCTATGTTTTGCATTTGTAAAAAGTTAAAACCCTGACCCAAATTAATTTTCATTTGCTTTATAGACTCTCTGTTGGGAAATCTGTTTCTAGGTACATAAAACAAGCTATTCTTTTGAAGGTCAACTATACACCATATTTATAGATGACTGTATGATAGAGCTAAATAACACTGGCTTTGAGGCAAAAAGACCGTGGTCCGGCCTTCGGAGGATTGCTTATTAGTTGTGTGTGTTTTGGTAAAATAATTTAATATCTGTCTTAGTTTCCATATTTTAGTATGTGTGTAAAATATACTTACAAGGGCTTTGGGAAGTGTCAAAGAAGGTAAAATCTTTGAAAAAAGTGTTTTACAAATCAAATGAACTACTTAACTTCATTATTTAACATTTTCAGTTATCTTACATTTTATTTGTTCTTGAGTTAACAAGCCCCTAAATATATTTTCCTGGATAATAAGGATAATAGAAACTCAAATAATTTCCTTCATACTTTCTAAAGTCCATGTCTTTAGTCTTAAATCCCATAGCCTGATGAGAAAGAAGTCAATATACACTTTCTAAATTCTTCATTAAGTACATTGAAGGGATATCAGAGATTTGAGCGGGTACTTTGGCCATTGTTACTATAGCACATCCTTTTTTTTTGTTTTGTTTTTTGTTTTTTGCTTTTCTTAAATTGTGTGTGCAGACCTGTACAACATTACATTTTAAAATCACTAGAAACTGTGAATACAGGAGAAACTTGTTTAGCATACAAAAGGATAAAACTGTTACCAAAGAAATCTAATGTTTAAGTCCAAGTCACAAAAAGAGTTTTAAGAATTTGATCATATTGTTCTACTATAGAGGATAAACACTCAAGAAACTTCTGAGAGACCAAAAGTTTTCTGAAGCTAGCCTTCTAGGATCAGAGGAGTCAAATATTTAGGCCACCTTTGATGCACCGTTGTTTCCCCCAAATATTACACTTCTTGTGATGGCCTAAATCTTTGCAAGAACAATCCTACAATCAGTTTGTTTATTCCCGAAAATGTTGACCTCATGAAATGACAGCCAATATACCAGAGCTGTTTATCCCCTCACAGGTGCCAAAGAAAAGGGCAATGGCAGAATTTTTAAAGTTTGCCCCATTATTTTTAGGTTCATTGGCATACTGCCAAGAGTGGATGCTCTGGTGTGCCACCCAGCTCGCCCTTTTAGAACTGAGACACTTATCCCGTGTTTTTGGGAATATTGTCTGCTGATGACTCAGAGCTAAGCCCCTCTGCCTGGACTGACTTCTTTTGAAGGGGGCTTTTCCCTCCAAGATCATACCTGCCTCCCTGGGGCTTCCTCACATATAGTAACTGTTAATATAGACAGTACAAAGCCATAGCCCCTTGCCTTGATGATGAACAACTCTGAAGGACTATCCGAATGCCAGAGATTCCTGTATGATGGGTTGAGGCCTCTGTCACGACTGAATTGCAATTTAGTTTCTTTTTTCCAACCAATCTCCAGATTGTCAGAACAATATCTGGGTTCAATTCATAACATAACATGGCCAAGGAAATGCTAGGTATGCTATAGGAGGAAGCCCAAAGCTTTGTAGACCCTAGCTAATATGTCAGGAAATGTTTTACATTTCAGGAACTAGAATATTTGGGACTGGATCCAGAGAATGCTAGATTGAAGTGGCTGGAACATAAAGTTGAATAAAGGAAAGTTTATTAACAGGGGAGGATTCGCCTATGACACAGAATTTAATACTAGCAGTGATGTTGGGAAATAGTGTTAACTTAATGCTAGGATGCCTCTAAGAAGCTTGCAAAAAGTGATGGCCTCCAGAATGAAAAATGGAAATGCCAGAATTACTGTGGTAGACAGTAAATGAAGGAAGCAAAAGGCTCAGAGAAGTTGGCTTGATAGATTAGATATGCATAAGGCTGGAAACCCAACCAGATGGCCATATTCTCCAGGAGGACATAGGGGATGCTCCATTTACCAAAATGATAATGAAATCACTAGTGAGAGGAGCACCATTATCTCTGAGAAGCCCAATGGTACCTATTTTTTATTGGCTAAGGCTGAATGAAAAGATGTTGTCACAGAAAGGACTTTCTGATAGCAAAGTCAATGATGATGGACACAGCCTGGTCCCTATAAAGAACAGATAAATCCTGGTGAATGACAGAAGACTACCACAAATGCAACTAAGCTTCACGTACGTGGTTTGCAGGCATTGAACTGGCAAATGCATTCTTTCCCATCCCTGTCAGGGAAGAGGAACAGAAGCACTTTGCATTCACTTGGGTTAGACAACAGTAAAAATTTATGTCTTGCTTCAGGGCTATGCTCCTGTCTTGCCCTTTGAAGGGATCTGGACTGTCTGGATGTTCTAATGAACATCACATTAGTCTATTATTTGATGACATCATGTTTATCAGATTGATCTGCTGTAAGTGGCAAGCCTTAGTAAGGCATGTCTGCCTGACCCAGAGGGTAGGAGATAAACCTCATGGAAATTCAGGAGCCCTCTACATTAGTAAAGTTTTTAGGGACCTGAGGTATGCTGGGACATTTGTACCACTCAGATATCCCCTTCAGGGATGAGACATTCATTCCCTCAGTTGCTAAAAGTACTGACTGCTGATGATTCAAAACTAATTGCCTCTATGGGAATTGACCTCTGCTGAAAGTAACTGTCTCACCAAGGTCGTGGCCCTCCCCAGGAGTAGCCTGCATTTAATGACTGGTTAATGCAGGAACACAAAAGCCTAGCTCCATCAAAAACTAATGACGTAATGTATGATGATTAACATAACATAATAATAAAAAAAAAGGATTAAAAAAAAAAAGCCTAGCTCCACTGCCTTGATAGGGGCCAATTCTGAAGGGCCCTTCCAGGTTCAGAAGTCTGGGTGGGATCAGCTGAAATCTCTGTTGCCAAATGCATTTCAATTCAACTTCTGCTTTTCAATCTGCTGTTTATACTTTCTTACAGACATTTTTCCTGAGAGAATTCCTTAATGAACTTCCTGCACACAGATCTGTGCCCGAGTCAGTTTTGTGGGGAGTGGAACTTAGAAACTTGTCCCCAACATCAAAATACAATTTAATTAAAAAATACTTATATTTGCTTATTTATTTATTATTTTAAATATTTATTTACTTTAGTTAATAAGTTCTCACTATTAGCATATACAAAAACACCCCCAGGTATTCTTCTTCTGTGTTTTGAATCTCAAGATCTATGTCTTTTATTCATTCTATTTGATTCAACAATTCTAGAGTGCCTGATATGTATTAGGCATTGTGTCAGGCATTCTGGATTTAATGGCAAAAAATATCTGACCTGATGGTTGAATGGGAGAAGCAGTTAAATTAACAGACAATTAAGTACACTATGATTAATAGATCATGTTGTGGGAATCCAGAGGTAGGACATTTAATTTAGATTGTTGAGCAGGGTAACAGAGAGAGAAATCATTCAAGTTTTCTGAAAAAGTGTTTGATCTGAGCCTTCATGATAAGTAGAAATTATTTAGATAAAGAAAATAGTTCAAAGAGTGGGAACAATGTGAATAAGAAGGTCTGGAGCTAAGAAAGCACTCTGATAGAACCAGACCAAGGGCTGTGGTGGAGACTAGTGTGAGGAACAGAGGAAACCAGTTAGGAGTTCCTTAGAGCAGTATAGCTACGAAGTGATTGTTTAAACTACTGTCGTGGCAGAGAAAATGGAGACAATAAAATAATGGATTCCTAAGATGGAAGGGAAGTTGAAGCAATAAAAGTGGCTGACAGATTAATATGGGAATGTAGAGAGGTAAAGATGCCTCCAGTTATCTATCTCGGTGGGGCAAGGAGAAGGACCATTTGCCAAAGTAAGTGATGAGGGTGAGGGTGACGGTGGTACATGTAAGTGTGTTTATATGTATTGAGTGGAATGCAGATAAGGTGAAATATCATGACTTGTATTTTGATATTTCTTTCTTTTCCTTTTTTTTATTATTATGTTATGTTAATCACGATACATTACATCATTAGTTTTTGATGGAGTGTTCCATGATTCATTGTTTGTGCATAACACCCAGTGCTCCATGCAGAACGTGCCCTCCTTAATACCCATCACCAAGCTAACCGATCCTCCCAAACCCCTCCCCTCTAGAACCCGCAGTTTGTTTTTCAGAGTCTATCATATCTCATGGTTCATCTCCCCCTCTGATTTCCCCCCGTTCATTATTCCCCTCCTGCTGTCTTCATCTTCTTTTTTTTTTTTAACATATAATATATTATTTCTTTCAGAGGTACAGATCTGTGATTCAACAGTCTTGCACATTTCACAGCGCTCACCCTAGCACGTACCCTCCCGCATGTCTATCACCCAGCCACACCATTCTTCCCACTGCCCACCACTTCAGCAACCCTCAGTTTGTTTCCTGAGATTAAGAATTCCTCATATCATTGAGGTGATATGATACATGTCTTTCTCCGATTGACTTATTTTGCTCAGCATAACACCCTCCAGTTCCATCCACGTCATTGCAAATGGCAAGATTTCATTCCTTTTGATGGCTGTATAATATTCCATTGTATATATATACCACTTCTTCTTTATCCATTCATCTGTCGATGGACATCTTGACTCTCCACAGTTTGGCTATTGTGGACATTGCTGCTATAAACATTGGGGTGCACGTACCCCTTCGGATCCCTACATTTATATCTTTGTGGTAAATACCCAGTAGTGCAATTGCTGGGTTGTAGGGTAGCTCTATTTTCAACTTTTTGAGGAACCTCCATACTGTTTTCCAGAGGGGTTGCACCAGCTTGCATTCCCACCAACAATGTAGGAGGGTTCCCCTTTCTCCGCATCCCCACCAACATCTGTCATTTCCTGACTTGTTAATTTTAGCCATTCTGACTGGTGTGAGGTGGTATCGCATTGAGGTTTTGATTTGGATTTCCCTGATGCCGAGCGATGTTGAGCACTTTTTCATGTGTCTGTTGGCCATTCGGAAGTCTTTGGAAAAATGTCTGTTCATGTCTTCTGCCCATTTCTTGATTGGATCATTTGTTCTTTGGGTGTTGAGTTTGAGAAGTTCTTTATAGATTTTGGATACTAGCCCTTTCTCTGATATGTCATTTGCAAATATCTTCTCCCATTCTGTTAGTTGTCTTTTGGTTTTGTTTACTGTTTCTTTTGCTGTGCAAAAGCTTTTTATCTTGATGAGGTCCCAGTAGTTCATTTTTACCCTTGCTTCCCTTGCCTTTGGCGATGTTTCTAGGAAGAAGTTGCTGTGGCTGAGGTCAAAGAGGTTGCCGCCTGTGTTCTTCTTTAGGATTTTCATGGACGTCGGTCTCACATTTACGTCTTTCAACCATTTGGAGTCTATTTTTGTGTGTGGTGTAAGGCAATGGTCCAGTTTCATTCTTTTCCATGTGGCTGTCCAATTTTCCCAACACCATTTGTTGAAGAGACAGTCTTTTTTCCATTGGACATTCTTTCCTGCTTTGTCGAAGATTAGTTGACCATAGACTTAATGTTCCATTTCTGGGCTCGCTATTCTGTTCCACTGATCTATGTGTCTGTGTTTGTGCCAGTAGCACACTGTCTTGACAGCTTTGTAATAGAGCTGGAAGTCTGGAATTGTGATGCCGCCGGCTTTGCTTTTCTTTTTCAACATTCCTCTGGCTATTTGGGGTCTTTTCTGGTCCCATACAAATTTTAGGATTATTTGTTCCATTTCTTTGAAAAAAGTGGATGGTATTTTGATGGGAATTGCATTGAAAGTGTAGATTGCTCTAGGTAGCATTGACATATTCACAATATTTGTTCTTCCAATCCATGAGCATGGAATGTTTTTCCATTTCTTTCTGTCTTCCTCAATTTCTTTCATGAGTAGTTTATAGTTTTCTGAGTACAGATTCTTTGCTCTTTGGTTAGATTTATTCATAGATATTTTATGGTTTTGGGTGCAATTATAAATGGGATCGACTCCTTGATTTGCCTCTCTTCTGGCTTGTTGTTGGTGTATAAGAATGCCACTGATTTCTGTGCATTGATTTTATATCCTGCTACTTTACTGAATACCTGTATGAGTTCTAGCGGTTTTGGGGTGGAGTCTTTTGGGCTTTCCACATAAAGTATCATATCTGCAAAGAGTGAGTTTGATTTCTTCTTTGCCGATTCGGATGCCTTTTATTTCTTTTTGTTGTGTGATTGCTGAATGATTGAGAATGATATTCGCTGTGGGTTTTTCATAGATGGCTTTTATGATATTGAGGTATGTACCCTCTATCCCTATACTCTGAAGAGTTTTGATCAAGAAAGGATGCAGTGCTTTGTCAAAAGCTTTTTCTACATCTCTTGAGAGGATCATATGGTTCTTGTTCTTTCTTTTATTACTGTATTGTATCACATTGTTTGATTTGCAGATGTTGAACCAGCCTTGCAGCCCAGGGATAAATCCCACTTGGTCGTGGTGAATAATCCTTTTAATGTACTATTGGATCCTATTGGCTAGTATTTTGGAGAGAAATTGAGCATCCATGTTCATCAAGGATATTGGTCTCTAATTCTCCTTTTTGATGGGGAATTTGTCTGGTCTGGGGATCAAGGTAATGGTGGCCTCATAAAACGAGTTTGGAAGTTTTCCTTCCATTTCTATACTTTGGAACAGTTTCAGAAGAATTGGGATTAATTCTTCTTGAAATGTTTGGTAGAATTCCCCTGGGAAGCCATCTGTCCCTGGGCTTTTGTTTGTTGGGAGATTTTTGATGACTGCTTCAATTTCCTTAGTGGTTATAGGTCTGTTCAGGTTTTCTATTTCTTCCTGGTTCAGTTTTGGTAGTTGATACTTGTCTAGGAATGCATCCTTTTCTTCCAGATTATCTAATTTGCTGGCATAGAGTTGCTCATAATATGTTCTTATCATTGTTTGTATTTCTTTGTTGTTGGTTGTGATCTCTCCTCTTTCATTCATGGTTTTATTTATTTGGGTCGTTTCTCTTTTCTTTTTGATAAATCTGGCCAGGGGTTTATCAGTCTTGTTAATTCTTTCAAAGAACCAGCTCCTAGTTTCGTTGATCTGTTCTACTGTTCTTCTGGTTTCTATTTTTTGATATCTGCTCTGATCTTTATTATTTCTCTTCTCCTGCTGGGTTTAGGGTTTATTTGCTGTTCTTTCTCCAGCTCCTTTAGGTGTAGGGTTTGGTTGTGTATTTGAGACCTTTCTTGTTTCTTTTTTTTTTAAATTTTTTTATTGTTATGTTAATCACCATATATTACATCATTAGTTTTTGGTGCAGTGTTCCATGATTCATTGTTTGTTCATAACACCCAGTGCTCCATGCAGAACGTGCCCTCCTCAATACCCATCACCAGGATAACCCATCCTCCTCCCCCCCTCCCTTCTAGAACCCTCAGTTTCTTTTTCAGAGTCCATCATCTCTCATGGTTCGTCTCCCCCTCTGACATACTCCCCTTTTCTTCCTCTCCTGTTATCTTCTTCTTTTCCTTTTTTCTTAAAATATGTTCCGTTATTTGTTTCAGAAGTACAGATCCGTGATTCAACAGTCTTGCACAATTCACGGCGCTCACCGTAGCACATACCCTCCCCAATGTCTATCACCCAGCCACCCCATCCCTCCCACCCCCAACCACTCCAGTAACACTCATTTTGTTTCCTGAGATTAAGAATTCCTCATATCAGTGAGGTCATGTGATACATGTCTTTCTCTGATTGACTTATTTCACTCAGCATAACACCCTCCAGTTCCATCCACGTCGTTGCAAATGGCAAGATCTCATTCCTTTTGATGGCTGCATAATATTCCATTGTGTATATATACCACATCTTCTTTATCCATTCATCTGTCGATGGGCATCTTGGCTCTTTCCACAGTTTGGCTACTGTGGACATTGCTGCTATAAACATTGGGGTACACGTACCCCTTCGGGTCCCTACATTTGTATCTTTGTGGTAAATACCCAGTAGTGCAATTGCTGGATTGAACGGTAGCTCTAATTTCAACTGTTTGAGGAACCTCCATACTGTTTTCCAGAGTGGTTGCACCAGCTTGCATTCCCACCAACAGTGTAGAAGGGTTCCCCTTTCTCCACATCCCCGCCAACATCTGTTGTTCCCTGACTTGTTAATTTTAGCCATTCTGACGGGTGTGAGGTGGTATCTCATTGAGGTTTTGATTTGGATTTCCCTGATGCCGAGCGATGTTGAGCACTTTTTCATGTGCCTGTTGTCCAT
>NW_027397091.1:11791042-11888617 GCF_003265705.2 Callorhinus ursinus
CCCCGGATCTGCTGCTTGTTGGGTCCCTGCTGGGGGAGCCGTGCCCCAACTGGGCCACAGATCACAGTTTATGGCAACCCCGAGCTGAGAGCCCGTGACTCTGCTACGTCTCTGCAGCCAGCTTCCCCGCTCTGATACCTGGGAGCTCTGGCGCACTCAGGCACCCCCGGTCTCTCCGTGACCCCAAGGGTCCTGAGACCACACTGTCCCGGGAGGATTCCCCCCCCCCGCTTAGCCACTGCAGCGATGTCCCTCCGCCGAGCCAACCTCCAAAAGGTCCGATTTTGTGCTCCGCGGCTCTATCACTTGCCTGAAGCGGCCGGCGGAGGCCCCTCCCCCGCCGTCTATCCTCCCGAATATCGCCTCGGATTCACTTCTCCGCACGCCCTACCTTCCAGTAAGTGGTCGCTTCTCTGTTCAGAGAGTTGTTGCTACTCTCCTGTTCGATCTCCTGTTGAGTTCGTAGGTGTTCAGAATGGTTTGATCCCTATTCAGCTGAATTCCTGAGACCAGACGAAATCTAGGTCTCCTATATCTCCGCCATCTTGCTCCGCCCCCGACCTTTCTTGTTTCTTGAGAAAGGCTTGTATTGCTCTATACTTTCCTCTCAGGACTGCCTTTGCTGTATCCCAAAGATTTTGAACAGTTGTGTTTTCAATTTCATTGGTTTCCATGAATTTTTTAAATTCTTCTTTAATTTCCTGGTTGACCCATTCATTCTTTAGTAGGATGCTCTTTAGCTTCCATGTATTTGAGTTCTTTCTGACATTCCTCTTGTGATTGAGTTCTTGTTTCAAAGCATTGTGGTCTGAAAATATGCAGGGAATGATCCCAATCTTTTGGTACCAGTTGAAACCAGATTTGTGACCTAGGATGTGATCTATTCTCGGGAATGTTCCATGGGCACTAGAGAAGAATGTGTATTCTGTTGCTTTGGGATGGAATCTCCTGAATATACCTGTGAAGTCCATTTGGTCCAGTGTGTCATTTAAAGTCTTTAGTTCCTTGTTGATCTTTTGCTTAGATGATCTGTCCATTTCAGTGAAGGGGGTGTTAAAGTCCCCCAGTATTATTGTATTGTTGTCAATGTGTTTCTTTGCTTTTGTTGTTAATTGCCTTATATAATTGGCTGCTTCCATGTTAGGGGCATCGATATTCACAATTGTTAGATCTTCTTGTTGGATAGACCCCTAAGTAGGTTATGGTGTCCTTCGTCATCTCTTATTACAGTCTTTGGTTTAAAATCTAGTTTGTCTGATATAAGAATTGCCACCCCAGCTTTATTTTGGTGTCCATTAGCATGGTAAATCGTTTTCCACCTCTCACTTTCAATCTGTGGGTGTCTTTGCGTCTAAAATGAGTCTCTTGCAGACAGCATATCGATGGGTCTTGTTTTTTTTTATCCCATCTGATAGCCTGTGTCTTTTGATTGGGGCATTTAGCCTATTTACATTCAGAGTAACTATTGAAAGGTATGAATTTAGTGCCATTGTATTGCCTGTAAGGTGACTGTTACTGTATATTGTCTGTGTTCCTTTCTGGCCTCTGTCGCTTTTAGGCTCTCTCTTTGCTTAGAGGGCCCCTTTCAATATTTCTTGTAGAGCTGGTTTTGTGTTTGCAAATTCCTTTAGTTTTTGTTTGTCCTGGAAGCTTTTTATCTCTCCTTCTATTTCCAATGACAGCCTAGCTGGATATAGTATTCTTGGCTGCATATTTGTCTCATTAAGTGCTCTGAATATATCATGCCATTCCTTTCTTGTCTGCCAGGTCTTTCTGTATAGGTCTGTTGCCCATCTAATGTTTCTACCATTGTAGTTTACATATCTCTTCTCCCGAGCTGCTTTCAGGATTTTCTCTTTGTCTCTGAGACTCGTAATTTTTACTATTAGATATTGGGGTGTTGACCTATTGTTATTGATTTTTTAGGGGGGTTCTCTGTGCCTCCTGTATTTGATGCCTGTTTCCTTCCCCACATTAGGGAAGTTCTCTGCTATAATTTGCTCCATATACCTTCTGCCCCTCTCTCTCCTCTTCTTCTGGGATCCCAATTATTCTAATGTTGTTTCCTCTTATGACATAGCTTATGTCTCACATTCTGCCCTCGTGATCCAGTAGCTGTTTATCTCTCTTTTTCTCAGCTTCTTTATTTTCTATCATTTGGTTTTCTATATCACTAATTCTCTCTTCTTCCTCATTTATCCTAGCAGTTAGAGCCTCCATTTTTGATTGTACCTTTAATAGCCTTTTTGATTTCAACTTGGTTAGATTTTAGTTCTTTATTTCTCTAGAAAGGGTTTCTCTAATTACTTCCATGCTTTTTTTCAAACCCAGCTCGTACCTTTAAAATCATCATTCTGAACTCTAGTTCTGACATCTTACTAATGTCCATATTGATTAGGTCCCTGCAGTGGGTACTACCTCTTGTTCCTTTTGTATAGGTGACTTTTTCCATCTTGTCATTTTGTCGAGAGGAGAATAGATTTATGGGAGAACAAAATGCTAACAGGATAACAATGTTCCGAGAAAATATACACTAAACAAATCAGAAAAGATCTGAAACCCGGGGAAAAGAAAGGGAAAGAAAGAAAAAAGAAAGAGAAAAAGATAAAAACAAACAAAAACAAAACAAAACAAAAAAACCCCAATATGATCAAATATGGCTAGCCTGGTGCATAGATCAGTGCCTCACACTAGATCTTGGGTGTATTTTGGTCTGTTAGAAGAACGTTCCTCCCAAAATTTTAAAGAAAGGGAAACTTATATATGTACAAAAATAAGGATTAATATGATGAAGTAATGGACTATGACTAAAGATTAAATTTATAAAAGTTTTTATAAAGGAATTGATAAGATTAGAGGTTGTTTGAAAAAGGGAAGAAGAGGATTTAAAAAAAAATAAAAGAGAATGTGATCACGCAGGAGACTAGAACAAAGCCATACACTAGAGATTTAGGGTATATTTTGATCTGTTAGAAGAAAGTGCATCTCAAAATTTTAAAGAGAGAACTATATATATATACCAAAAATAAGGGTCACTACTATGAAGGGATAGAATATGACTCTAAAAATGGAAAATATAAAATATTTTTTTAAAAAATGGATTGATAAGATGTTGGTTGAAAAAGGGAAAAAGAAAAATTCAAAAATAAAAAAAAAAAAACAGTTAAAAACAAAATTAACTTTGAAAGACTAAAGAATCAAGGGGAAAAAAGCCATGACTTCTATGTGCAGTATTCCCCTTTGCTGGAGTTCTGCCGTTCTTATCGATCGGTAAACTTGGTCTTGGCCGACTGTTCTTGCTGATCTTCTGGGGGAGGGACCTGTTGCCTTGGTTCCCAAATGTCTTTGAGGGAGGTGGAATTGCCTTGCTCTTGCTGGATCCGGGCTAAGTAATCTGCTTGGGTTTGCTCTCGGCAGCTTTTGTTCCCTGCAATGTTTCTGTACAGCTTTGGAGGACAGAAGTGAAAATGGCGGCCTCCCAATCTCCGCCTGGAGGAGCTGAGAATTCAGGGCCCCACTCCTCAGTGAGCTCCCAGAGAAAAGCAGTCAATCACTCCCATCTCCCCGGTCTCTGGCAGCACTCCGTGCTCACCTGGCCTGTGCCCGAGCTTTTCTATCTCCGGCTCACAACCCCGTGTGGAGTCTCAAAGCCCATCTGATCCCTGCAGTGTGCTCCTGCATTGCTCCTCCCCGGGGAGGAAGGGGAGTCTCCCTGGATCTGCTGCTTGTTGGGTCCCTGCTGGAGGAGCAGTGGCCCGACTGTGCCATGGATCATGGTTTATGGCTACCCCGAGCTGAGAGCCCACGCCTCAGCTCTTTCTCTGCATCCAGCTTCCCTGCTCCAATATCTGGGAGCTCTGCCGCACTCAGGCACCCCTGGTCTTTCTGTGACGCCGAGGGTCCTGAGACCACACTGTCCCGTGAGGGTTCCACCCCCTGCTTAGCCACTGGAGCAACGTCCCTCAGCGGTCAGATTTCTAAAAGTTCCGATTTTGTGCTCCGCAGTTCTATCACTTGCCAGAAGCGGCCAACGGAGGCCCCCTCCCCCGCCATCTATCCTCCCGAGTATCGCCTGGGATTCACTTCTCCACACGTCCTACCTTCCAGAAAGTGGTTGCTTTTCTGTTCAGAAAGTTGTTGCTATTCTTTTCTTCGATCTCCTGTTGAGTTCGTAGGTGTTCAGAATGGTTTGATCCCTATCCAGCTGAATTCCTGGGACCAGACGAAATCCAGGTCTCTTACTCCTCCACCATCTTGCTCCGCCCCCGTATTTTGATATTTCTTTCAAGAAACTTTGAGATATTTATCCAAAGGCCATTGCATTTGTGGATTGAGAGATCTGGGTTTGTGGGGCCACATCAGATTGACAGTAGAAGTCATGGGATGATCTTATCCCAGGAGCAGATTTAGTGTGAGAATAAAGTGGAGCTGGAGTTGTCTTCAGCAAACACAGTGAGAAGAGCTGTCTGTGCTCATCATTCTCTCTGTAGGAATCTTGAGTTACAGGACACTATTTAGTATGGTCTTTTACCCAGGATGTGTGATCCAAGGTTTCTTAATATTCCCTCAGATTTCTAGTGATAAATTTCTTTGGAACTTTGGTCAAGTTTGCTATCTTCCCATTTAGTTGTACAGCCTGGAATTAGACGCATTCTATTTATTGTTTTCATATTTGACAAGACCAGAATTAAGAAGCCCTCCCAGTGTGGCATAGGCTTCACTGCCCCAGGAAAACAGGAGTACCACTTGTGACTTCTCTAAAGTATGTTCCCCAATGGCAATTCCTGCATGTCTTAAGAGAGTTGTGGATTGAAAACCAATGTAGTCCTTGGTCAGAGCAACATGATAGGACAGTGTGTTTAGGATATCACTTGGTTCTTCATGCAAGATCATTTGACTAAGAAATGCATTTAATTCTTTTTACCCCTTAAAGAATATTTCCACTCCTCCATTAAATGAACCAGATTTTAAACAAAAATTGAAAAGTCCCTCAAGTGTAATCCAAAACACAGCACACAGTCTTTTGATTTGTACGAATTAGCTGTTATACTCCATTATTTAAAAGCAAGTTAGGGCGCCTGGGTGGTTCAGTTGGTTAAGCGACTGCCTTCGGTTCAGGTCATGATCCTGGAGTCCCTGGATCGAGTCCCGCATCGGGCTCCCTGCTCAGCAAGGAGTCTGCTTCTCCCTCTGACCCTCCCCCCATCTCATGTGCTTTCTCTCTCATTCTCTCTCTGTCTCTCAAATAAATAAATAAAATCTTTAAAAAAAAAAAGAATGATTATAAAAAAAAAGCAAGTTAAACTTTTTTAAAGCTTAAAAGCAGATGACAACCAATTATCTTTAATAATGAGATAATTTTCTTGCATTATAGTCTTTATTTGTTTATTAATTATTTGGGAGAAAAGTTGAATTGTTTTTAAAACTCTTTTTACCTGAAATGAATATATAATTTATGTGTAGAGTCTTTCAGTTCCATGTAATGATTATGAAGCTATAGGAAGGGTGGTTTTCTAAATCTTGAGCACCTGATTTCTGCTTTCCTCCCTGACTCCATCTCTCTAAGTCTTCAGGAGGGGTAATAAATGCACAGACCCTGGGAAGGATCACACTGCAGAGATGTGCTTGAAATTAGCTTTGGAGTCTGAGTGTTTTCCCTCAAGCCAAGCCCTTTATCTTTCTATTCTGAAGAACTGTAGTCCATCTATTTATTTTCTTATCAATCTCAATATTTATAATGTTCAACTCTAAAACACTAAGGTTTGTCCTCATTCTTCTGTCCCAGAGAGACACAGATACAAAGAAATAAGAGCATTACCTCTTAGCAGCTCCTTTTATGTGCCAAGTTCTTTATATATTTATTAACCCTTTTAAGATTTACAACAACCATATAAGTTGGTGCAATTATTATCCCCCACCCTTGTAGATGGGAAAATGGAGGCAAGTGAAAGTTAAGTAACTTGTCTAGAAAGTGCAAGACTAGAATTGGAGTCTCAGCACTTTGGTTCTGGAGCCCATCCTCTTAACCATCCTGTTATCATGTCTTTCAACAGTGTGAGCTTTTAAAACAACACAAGATATTTGGTGTGCTGCAGAATGCAATTGGGGGATTTGGGCAGGAATGGAGCAAAAAAAAAATTCTTTACAGGTGGCTGAGATTAAAAGCCTGAGAGCATCTATGCCAATTTCTAAAACGTGTACTCCAAGATAAGTTTTAAAAAAATGTTTTGTTTTTGGTTAAACATTTTGCACAGTAGCTAATTTTGACCAGGTAAACTTGTTTGAGCCTTTAAGAAGTAGGTTCCAGAGACTCAAAGATCAAATTGCAGTGAATTAAAATTAACAATTATTTTGTTAAAATTCATGTAACTCAGCAATGATGTAGGCCTTCTAAACTATAAATGCAGATTACTTCTAATTATAATGCCTTTCCCCTAGATTATTGATCTCTGATATAAATAGGATTTAATTAGTTCACACCAGCCTGCATGCCTAGGATTTGAGTAAAAATATGCCCATCATCAAGAAAATAAATTTATTTAGGCATTTAAAAGCGTTCAAGAAAGAAAGCTAACAAAATATAAATCTTCAAGAGTATTATTATCTGCATTGGAAAGAGTCGCATATTGTCTAATTTTTAATGAAGTATGTTTGGAACATCATTTCAAGGAGACAATTCACAGATCTTTAGTTGAATCCAACAATTTTAAACACTTTCCCATACTTACAGACGTTTTACATTTCCCCACTTAACAAGAATGTAATTCACCAATGGAATGACTTTTTTGGGCCTTTAGACTTTCGGGTGTTCCAACAACTAGTTTGTCTACCTCTTACTAAACCAGTTTGGATCATCAGTACATTTCTAGTTGTCCTCTTTTTCAAATTGTTACTGGTTATTTTAAGGAATATATGGGGCTCTTCATGAACTTGCATGCCATTGACAATCTTTTCTACTGGTATAACTTTAACATATAAGCTATTGGAATGAGCATGCCAATTGGAGGACTCCTAACAGTGACAGTGACCACATGAATAGGCAAAAATTTCAGATTAAAAAGAAAAAATTAAAGGGGTGCCTGGCTGGCTCAGTTGGTAAAGTATGGGACTCTTGATCTCAGGATTGTGAGCTTGAGTCCCACAGTGGGTGTAGAGATTACTTATAAATAAAATCTTAAAAAAATTTTTTTAGTTTATTTGAGTATAGTTGACACACAATGTTACATTAGTCTCAGTGTACAACATAGTGATTCAACTTCTCTTTATGTTATGCTATGCTCACCACAAGTGTAGCTACCATCTGTTACCATACAATGCTATTAACCAAAGAAAAAAATTTTGAAAAATACATACACCCCTATATTTATTGCAGCATTATTTACAATAGCCAAGATAAGAAAGCAACCTAAGTTTTCATTGACAGATGCATGGATAAGGATGAATGGATATGTGTTTGTGTGTGTACTGAAATTTATATATATATAATGGAATACTACAGAGCCATAAAAACGGATGAGTTCTTGTCATTTGTGACAACATAAATGAACCTAGAGAATATTTTAAAAATTCTTTTTTTTCTTTTAAGATTTTATTTATTTATTTGACAGAGAGAGACACAGCAAGAGAGGGAACACAAGCAGGGGGAGTGGGAGAGGGAGAAGCAGGCCTCCTTCCGAGCAGGGAGCCCGATGTGGGGCTCGATCCCAGTACCCTGGGATCATGATCTGAGCCAAAGGCAGACACTTAACGACTGAGCCACCCAGGTGCCCCTATTTTAAAAATTCTTAAATGTAATTTATTGGAGGGCATTTTAATTTGTAAACTGGTTTTCCCTGAGATTCAAAGGTTTTTTTGTCTACTTTTCATTTAAGATGAAGTGATTCAGATAAAAGGAATATTGATTGTGTGTTAGTCTAAGTGAAGCTCAGAAAGAAAGTAAAGGGACCATATTCGATTATGAATGAGGCTACTTCTTTCCATTAAGGGTGGCCATTTGAAATCTGGCCAAACAAGGAAGAATTCTGGCAAAAAATCATTTCTTAAATTTCTCTTAACATATTTAGGATTTAATTTAAATGTGTGCCTGAAGTTAGGAGTAAATGTTAGGAGTGTTTAAGAAAATATTAAGAAACTTATAATACGAAAACTTGCTTTATTCATAGAACTCTTTGATTATATATAGGTAAAAACAGTTTTGTGAAATACAGCAGATATGGGACATTATAAGAAATTGTCAACTATGTGTGTAATCCATACAGGAAAAAAAATATTGAGGAAGTCTCCCTATCCTCTTTTCTTTAGCACATAATGATAAGGGTCCCCCTTCCCCACTGAGTTGCTTTCCTACATGTGTAGCTTTTGCTTTTATTGTTTTAAATTATGATTGATAGTATCTCAAAACCAACTTACCACTGCTGTTTCATGATATTCCTTATTTAGTCTAGAAAGCAACAAGGCAGTAGATCGTTTTAACTTTTTCATGTCTGATGCAGAGATGTTTCTTTAAAAGTGTAGTAGACACAGTTAAGTAATTTAGAGAATTTTTTGAAGCGGAATTTCTTTAACTCCAAAGGACTCTATGACAAGAATGGGCTCTTAAGAGAATATTTCAATGTAAAATAAAATAAGAATATTTTGAGTAAAATGATCTCAAAATTCTTTGACTTTTTATTAATAATTTTATTGTTAATTATTTTATTAACTTATATTATCTTGATCACCATTTGAGCATCTGTTGAGATTTCTCATTTATATGATAGAAATTACATTGGTAATTGTGTTAGTTTCCCATGGCTTCTGTAACAGATTATCACAAACTTGGTGTTTTAAAACAACAGAAACTTATTCCCTAACAGGCACACAAGTCCACTGAGACTATCTCAATCCTTTTAATTTAAAAACTGAGGTATTATAATAGCCTCCTTATGTGCCATCCCATTTCCATTTTCCCCTATTTCATTCTCTTACTTCTACCAGGTTACTGTTCCTCAAACACTACCTGGTCATCTATAGATATATTATTTGCCTCCTTATTTCATATGAGGTTAAATGTATACTTAGCCTGCTTCAGCCTGGCGTGACCTACTTTTTTAGCTTTATTTCTGCTGTTTTCCTTACCTGATCCTTGGGTTCTAGGTAAACTTCTCTGTTCAAAGCCTTCTGAATATGCCATTTTTTCCACCTTTTTTTCTGCATTCTCTTTCCACTTGCCTTTTTCCACATTGCCCTTTAAAATCTATTCACCTTTCAAGATGCTTCTGAAACGTGGCCTGTAGTGAGGCTTTTCCCTCTCACAGTCTTAAGTAACGTTTGTAATATTACTAGCTTAACTTGCACTTATCAATGAGCAAGTCATCTTTTTGGAAGATGGACACTTAATGGACAGAGATTATGTTTTGTTCATAGTTATATCTCTTTGTGTTGTTTTGCACAAATTTAATATTTAATAAATACATTTCATATAAATTTTTTAAAGGCCACAATGGGAATGTATTACTTTTTCACCATGTGTTCCTCTGTGATCACATATTGTTCGTGAACCTTTCGACTATTTTTTCATATTTATATCAACACATTTGTATTATTGATATTCTTTTTCTTGAAAAGTAAATTCATTATAATTTAATCTCAGCTATCTGTGTTAGATAGAGACCAGCGTGAGTAATTAAAAAATAAAATGAAAAATTACAAAAGTAGTACACATTCATTTAAAAACTCAATACAATAAAGAACAAAGTAAAAATTATCGATATATATATTGATGAAATCAGCACCTTTAATAGTTTAGGTGAGCTTTTGTGGCCTTTTTTTTCTAAGCACATAAAAATATGTATACAAATTTAAACTTATGTGCTAAGTATCTACCGTATGGGAGGCATGGCTTTGCTTAGTTACAAGTAGACTGGGATTCTGTTCAGTGTTTCTTCTCATTCTGAGATCCAGGCTCAAGGAGTGGCCCCTGTCTGGGATATGACAATGCACAGGAGACAGAAGAAGAGAGAGAGAGAGAGACTGAGGAACATGGAATTTTAAGTTTCTGCTCAATTGTGGCAAATATCATATCTTTTCATATTCTATTAGTTTAGAAGATCCCCTGTGAATATTTTTCATGCCTAATATTTGGCCACAATTTTGGCTCTTTTTTTTGTTTATGCCCCCTCTTAACTGAGAGATTCAAATTCGTTTTCATACATAGTCCCCCCAACAGAAGTGTTCAGAGAATTTGGGCAAACCAGCACTTCCTCAGAGGTTTTTTGTAATGTGCCTGTGTGGCTATTGTGGAGCATGGGATGAAAGTTTTCAAAACTGAAGGCTTTTTGTTTTCAAGATATCAGAGATAGGCATAACCTGTTGAAGTAAAAACCCTACACTTAAAATAAGTGTAGGTTTCTTTGATCTGAAATTTTGTATTTGTCTGACACTAACAGATCTGGGCAGGAGGCTGTGGCTTTGAAGTCTACTTGCAAGGAGAAGAAGAAAACGTTCAGACCCATGTCACCCCTCAGGTTCAATCTCCTTTACCTCCTCGTGGTCTGCAGGGAAATTTTTTGCTTAGTCTCCTCTCCCAGGCAAGGTTCTGTAGTTAACATTTTAGTCAACAGTCCTCTGGTGAATATTTATTGAGTATAAAGTTCAATGAGGACAAGGAGGTAAAGATGCACCTTCAAGGAGCTATGTCTTTAATTATCGTATGGTCTCACAGATATGTGGAATTTGAGAAACAACACAGAGGATCATAGGGGAAGGGAGGGAAAAATGAAACAAGACAAAACCAGAGAGGGAGATAAACCATAAGAGACTCTTAATCTCAGGAAACAAACTGAGGGTTGCTGGAGTGGTGGGGGTGGGAAGGATGGGGTGGCTGGGTGATGGACATTGGGGAGGGTATGTGCTATGGTGAGCGCTGTGAATTGTGTAAGACTGATGAATCACAGACCTGTACCCCTGAAACAAATAATACATTATATGTTAATAATAACTAGCTAACTAACTAAATAAATAAATGGGGAAAAAAAAAAGCTATGTCTTTATCCTGGTCTGGAAAAAAACCACACGCACCAAAAGCAAAAACCCAAAAAACTACAGAAAACTCCTAAAGAGAGTGTGAAAAAATGCAAATGTCTCAGCTGTGCAGTGACTGTGGAGTTATTTCTGTGTTCTTCAGGACCAGGCACCAGTGGGGGAAAGCTGGCATTGTCGTGGCATTACCATATCGTGCTTGCTGTGAATTGTTAGAAGTCATCACCTAGGGGCGCCTGGGTGGCTCAGTTGTTAAGCGTCTGCCTTCGGCTCAGGTCATGATCCCAGGGTTCTGGGATCGAGCCCCGCATCGAGCCCTGCATCGAGCCCCACATCGGGCTCCCTGCTCGGCGGGAAGCCTGCTTCTCCCTCTCCCACTCCCCCTGCTTGTGTTCCCTCTCTCGCTGTGTCTCTCTCTGTCAAATAAATAAAATCTTTAGAAGTTATCACCTGACTTCTCACCAGTGCTTGTATTCAACTGTTTAAGCCAGGGGTTGCCTCACTAAGCCTACTAGCAGAGGTCCAGCAGAGCCACATTTGTACCTGGAAAAAGTCACTCAAAGGGCTCCTTTTTTAACTTTCCAAAAAGCAGAGGCAGTACTGACCATGCTCATAGTAAGTGATCAAGCTCATTAATGCTGAATTCTCTGTGCTCAGAAAGAATGTCCTAGCAGAAGAGTGTCCAGAAATGAGAGGACCTTCTTTGCAATACAATGGTAAAAAATGCTAACATACAGCTATCAGTTGTGCTGACAATTAATATTTATTTATTAATAGATTATAACAATTACTTTCTGGCTGACGGATTTATCATTAAAACAGACGAGGCCTATTTCTATTTTGCAATCAATTCTTCATCTTGATCAAAACTTTATTCATGTATGTAACTTTCTTATTATGTGGTCATCTTGATTTAGGTTCAAGTCTTAAACAACAAGTATTAAATGATGAATGTTAACCATGAGGTACAAGCATCCTTTGAAAAAATCAAGAAGATAAAAGCAAAGCCAAGAGTATAAAACTAATTCTCATATAATATTGGAATAAAAACTGTAGGAATGTTATGACAAATGTTAATAAATGCTGAGTTTTCCCCAATGATGTGAAACACATTTGACAGAATACAAAATTTTAAGAACGTGTTTATAAACTAATTAATCTAATGTTGAGTGGAAAAATGGAATTTGATTTATTTATGTTTTGCTTTACTGCATCTATTAATTTTTAAATATTGCACAATTTGTTTTCAAGTTTTATTTATCTTCATGTTTACTTGATATAATTCTATGGTTTATTATAATACACAGAGCTTGTCATCTATAAGAATAAGAATTCTATTAAAACATCATTTTAATATGATAATGAATGGAAAAGGAGTTTAATTCCATTTTATTTTTTCATGATATAATTTATTTCAGAAGTTCCTCTTAAGCCAGAAGTATTTGGGAGGAATATTGATATGGAGCATAGTGCTTTTTTTTCTCTGTCACTTCATCTGTAAAACCGAGATGAAATGAATCTCTAAATAGATATCTTTTTATCCCCTTGATTGTTTTCAGAGGAGATGATTACTATGATGTGAAACTATACATAATTCTCCCCATTTCACCCCTGGTATTCCCCCACTCCCCACCTCCAAAGGGCAGCCTGAAGCCTTCTCAACTTTACACCCTCCAAATATCATCCCCAAATCAATAAAACCAGAATATGGTTGGAGCTGTGTTGCCTAAAGCCAAGCAGTATCTCCACTAGATAGTTTGGAAGTGAGGGGATAGTAAAGATAGTAAAGAGGCAATGGATGTAAAAGACTACTTTTCTCCTATGTTATTTCATTAATCTGGAATTGACAAAGAGTTAGAACATTGCTTTTGTTCTCTCTACCCCCCTCCTCCCACCTTCTTTTGCTGGGGACCACTACAGCATTTGAACTTACACCTCTGTATCCCCTTCTGGGGCACTAGGGGAAACACCTGCAATGTTGAGACCAGCAAAGCAAGAATGATCCTGGAAAATGAAATGGGAGCCCTGTAGAAGAGAGGAAATGATGCATAGATATTTTGTTTTGATTCATCACCAGGTTGACTAGATGCCCAGCCTTCTTACTATTCATGAGGTCTGCACCTACGCTCCGGTGTTTCTTTATGTTAAATTTTTTTTTGCAAGAAAAAAGAGGATAGCAACAAAATATTCTAGAAATTATTCAGAGTGTTGTATTTTATACCTATAAGTGCTTTTGAGCATCTGCTAAGTGTAAGGGACTGTGCCTGCTGTCAGAGATTCAAAAAATAATAAAATATGGTTCCCTCTGTATTTGGAGAGAAGGTCAGGAGCACATTAATTACAGGTAAGGTGAAGGATATCCTGAGGAAGAAAGCGTTGATGTTGATGGAGTCTGTTTAGTTAAAGGCAGTAAATTGTGGAAAAGTAAAACTCTCATGAAGACTGGAATTAAATATGAGAAAAGAAGCCCAATAGCCAAGATATAGAATAATGACAGTAGGTAAGAAATTATAGAATCACTGAATGGAGATGACTTTTCATAGTCTACAAACAAGTGTGTTAATGTTATATATCTATTCAAAAATGAAAAAATGGAGAGAACCAGGAGGATGAGAAATGACATGAGAGAGCAGGATGGGAGGAGAAGGAAGTTCTGAAAGGTTTCCATCTGACACTCTTGTAAGCTTGCTTTCTAGACTGGTTTAAAGGATTAGCTTGCCTTGACTTCTGTATTTCTCAGGGTCACCTCTATTGGTGTACCTCAATTTCTCTAGCTTTAAGAAGGAAAAAAAAAACTGCTCTGTGATGGATATTACAGTCACTCTTTTAAAGTGCTCTTCAGACCCTGGTTAGTGTTCCAGTCGACCACTGAGATGGATGAGTCCTGTCCAATTTGGTTGGCCATCCTTCCAGGATAATTGATTTGTTAACATTAAACTGCTTAATTGGGAGTTACGTTGAGGAGAAGACCGAGTAAAATGTTAAAGTGAACACCAGAGGGAAAAAACTATATCTGAGGCTTGTAAGCTGTCACCTTGCTCAGTATCTCTGTGTTCCCCAACACCCTGAAGGCCTAATCCTGCTTTCCATGTAGTTTTACACGCATAGACTCTTTTCTTCATTATGATTTGCTGATTCCCTCTTGTTCACCCTGTACTACGGCAATAATCTTTGTCACTTCTGAATTGGTGTCCAGGTGGCTGCTGTCACATTACATCCATTTTTAGATGTTCCTCAAACCCACTGAGGTGATGTGTGGTTTTCTGAAAGTGTGATTTCTTTTTTTTTTTTTTTCCGAGTTTTATCTCTTCAGTGGAAGAGAAATATGCTGTCCTCTTTGACAGCTGGACAAGGAGAGATTGCAATCTCATTTCCTTCTCAGTATTTTCTACCTTGGCAGCATCATGAATAAGCAACATTTTAGATGGTTGACTTCCAAAAAATGTTTCCTGTCAAGCTCCTGTCAGGTTTTTGGAAGTCAGGGAACAACTTCTTTTCAGTTGTGATTTTTCTATAATTTTGTTTTTGAAGTCTGAGTTATGATTTTTTTTCTTTCTAAAGCTTATTTTTTTTCAAAACCTAAGCTATGAAAAGAAGGTGGCTCAATTCCTTTTTGTGTTTAATTTGAGACAGAGGACATCCTCCAGGTCAGTGGTACCATTATATTGATGGTGTCCACCAATAGAATCTATGATGAGATTTTTTTTTACTAATAGTTTAAATTAATATTGTTATATTTTAAATTGAATTCTATCTATCAAGAGTCAGTGTCTAGGCGACCTTTCAGTGATCATTTTTAGGATATCATGTGATTTTTTAAAAATCCCACTCATTTCCTACATAGGAATATAGCATACATTGAAAGGAATTGGAAAAGGGATCATTGTCCCTGTCATGGAAACCTTTCTTTCCAACCTTCTCTGTTTTCTCTTCAGTCCCTAAAATCATTAGGAGGAAAAGAAATTGGGAAAAAAACTGGGCATTTCAGCATTGGTCTCACTTGGAACTAAGAGAATGAAATGAAAATCTTTTAAACACACCTGAAATCTTCTCCTGCTGCTTTCTTTCCTACTTCAAGCTTTAACTTCAGTGGTTCTTGTTGGCATTCCAATTTAGGCCACCCTACAGTTAAACCTCTACAGGATTATTTCTACAGAGGCAGCTCAGCATCATTGTTAAAGGTGTGGTCTTAGAAGACTGTGTGGCCCCAAACCTGATTCTGCCAGGATTTGTGTGACTTTCAGCAAGTTCCTTACTCTCTCATTTCCCCAGTTTGTTTGTCTGTATAATGGGGATAATAAAAATATTATTCATGTCATCAGTTTGTTAGAAGAATTAGATAAGTGAATATATGTAAAGTATTAGCTCATAGTAGGCATTATGTATGTGTGATAAAGAAATACATACACACTTAATCCAGCCTCCTATTGTACAGGGCCACTGGCCATTTTATCCACCAGTGGTATTCATAGTTTTAAACTTGGCAGCAACACATATTTGCTCACTTGCTTCCAAATAAGTCCCCTGGGTTTCATGACTAATGTGGAGCAATTAATAAGTGTAAGCCATGTACATATTAGCAGAGTATAATGTAACCCCACTCCTTTTTGGGGGGAGGGATCTGTTTTGAGTAAACTTAAAATTGCTTTTAGTGGATAAGAGTTCATGTCTTAAAGGAGTAGCACATCAGTGAGATTCAGTACCTTCTCCTTGAACCCACTCAGTTCACTCATTTCATGCCCAGTTTTATGAAATGGAATCAATTCTTGTCTGTCTTATCTAAAATGTTTACTATTGGGCGCCTGGGTGGCTCAGTTGGTTAAGCAACTGCTTTCGGCTCAGGTCATGATCCTGGAGTCCCGGGATCGAGTCCCGCATCGGGCTCCCTGCTTGGCAAGGGGCCTGCTTCTCCCTCTGACCCTCCTCGCTCTCATGTACTCTCTTTCTCTCATTCTCACTGTCTCAAAATAAATAAATAAATCTTTAAAAAAAAAATGTTTACTATTACTTAGCTAACTATCTTAGAAGGTTCGAATAGAGTTAATTCCTGTGGCTAGGAAAATTCCTTTAGTCAGTAGTTTTTCAATGACCTATGGCCAGGCAGGACTGTGGTTTCATTCAGCTGCAATCAGGATACACTTACATAGCTCAGTGGGGATTTCTCCACCATTTTTCGTCCTTCAGAAGCTGATTACAGAATAGCTATCATTCAGTGAAAAGTCTAAAGGCTCGTCTAATTCTCTTGCAGTTCACAGCCCTTTAGCCAACTACAGTTGTACACCATTAAAAGTGGGATTTACTGAGCTATCACTCAAATTCCTCCTTGATTCAAGTTCTAAGTTTCAGGATTGTTTCAGTGTTAGGAATGGCACGTCAACGCTAATGCAGTATTGCACAAGTATAGATCAAGTCAGTTTAATGGGGGAACACCATTTTTCTGGAATCTCAGAGTAGGGCATACTTCTTGTCACTCTCCCAGGAGCCTTTATCCAATTCAGAACTCACTGTAATCTCTGGCTAATGTGACAACACATCCTTGGTGTTTTGTTTACTAGTAACATGAATTGCACTGGCATTTTGTGGAAACACCATAAAAGGTTTGTGATTCATTTAGTCCATTTGTAATTAAGACAGTCTTGAACTTTGGGAGCATTCACAGATTTCAATTTTGTAAGTAAAGTGAGATGTTAGAGTATTTTGTATTACCTTATAATATACCACTTCATAATTCATTCTTCCTGAATGGAAACGGAAAGGGAAAAGAAACATTAATTTAATGGTGTTAATGAAGTAATCGGTTATACAGATTTTTTCATGTTAGACAGTAATGCACTTGAGGTTGCTTACATTCCATTTGGCATACGTGAGCCTGATCGTCAGATGAAACAGCTCCTCTGGTGACCCCGAGTCATTTGTTCACCGCCCTAGCCTGGGTTCCTGCCACAGTGCTTGAAACCTGGTGTTCTTCAAATATCTATTGAATGTATGAGTGAGTAAATGAATGGATGGATGGATGTCTATATGTGTGGATGGGTGGAATTAAAAAAAAAATAAAACAAAAAACCCTTAAGTCTCATTTCCTCACCTGTGACATGGGAATTAGAATGCCAATATGATGGGATGATTGGGAGAATTAAAAGCAATGATGTATATAAAGTACTTACTAGCAGATAGCTGGCACCTGAGTGCTAAAAATTATAGCTTTAATAAAATATAAAATTCTGATTATTTTCAATAACTCTATATTTTTGCCAGCCATTAAAAATGTGCTCTTGTGAGTCAAAGAAACAGAAACAAAGAAGTGAATCTGGATTGTAGTTTTGTATTCTTCATGCCTAGGACGTGATGTTTCATCATGAGGCAAGGGCTTTCGTTCCATGACTAAGAGCCTGATGCGGCTTAACAACCACTAGTAACAGTGGAAGGATCTAAGTAGTCTGTTAGCTAGGAAGCTGTGGTCAATAAGTGTGAGTGTTGATCTTCAAAAGCCCTTTGCTATTTTGTCATGGTTTAGTTGCCTTTTCTTGATAACTCATTAAAATAAAAACTGGGATTCATCCTCATAGAGTTTTCAAAGACTATTTTTATAATTTAGCATTCCAATGACATTTTATATTTACAGATTATTATATGATAATATTTTGTCCTGCTGTCTCACCCCAGTGTAGATTAATATGTCCTTATTATTGCAGTTTTCCAAAACTCTCTAGATGAATGTCTTTAAGAGTCAGTGTTCCATTTTACATAAGTTTATCAAATATGCAACAAATGAACTATATTGATACAGTATTTGAAATTAATGCTTATATGATGGAATACTGAGACAGTACATAGCTGCATATACATGATGTTGTTTTTACCTTCTTGCTTGGTTTTGGCTACAAAGGCAAAATTTTATCATTCTTGTGTTCACATGTCAAATACAGTGGTAATACCAAATACCATTCAGGCTTGTGCGAGCGCGGAGTGGGTGACTGAAAGCAAACAACAAAACAAACACGAAAACAGTATGGTGGCAAGTAGAAGCAAAGCCATAGAAGGGGGCACAGAAAGGGGGAAAAAAAAAAGGCCAACATGATGATTAAAGAATGCCACGTTCCAATGATTATTTTACATTTGAGTATTGGGCAATATTTAGAAAGAGACTAAAACATTATTTCACAGGGATAAGTATTTTAGAATTATTTCTTGTCAGTGATAAATAGCTTCATTTAAAAACAAAACCCAACTTTTTGCAATTGTTGTCAGTTTTAAAAATTTCCTTCACTCTAAGATTAAATATAACTGTAAAACTCTTGAAAAATGTAGTATATTACCTAAGTGCTTTTTAAAAGAAAATTAGTTGGTATTAAATGTATTAGCCATTCCTGTGACATCTAAATAAGACATGAATTTAACATGAGTCTGTTGAATTTGTAGCTGAATGAGTGAATAATATATTCTACCAGTCTTTTCATTTTCTGATACTTCTTTTTATCACCCACAGATTTTCATACACTAAACTTTTGCTCCTCTATGTCTAGTTTAAGAGAATAAATGTTGAGAACTTAGAATTAACTTCTGAAGACTGATAAGAATGTACCTAAAGTCATTTGATGGCTCATTTCTTCTAATTCAATGAGATTGGAATGCATTTAATTTGTAATCTTTTAAAAACTTTTTTATTTTACTAAAATACACACACACACATATATATATATATATATATATATATATATATATATCTTTGAACCCAATTAGCATCATTATTTAGTTATGATGTTTTCATATAAGATTTCTAGATTTCTAGAGCATTGAGCATAATGTTAACACTTTGGTTTTCAGGAGAGAAATTCTGACAGTGAATTATTTACTTTGAATTAGGGTGAAAATATTGTTAGTATTGTTTGCATTTGAAGGATCCTTTCAAGAGTAGATGGTGCACAAGCTGATTTTAAATAGAACATGCAAGAGACAGTAATAACAGAGATCACATTATCTCTGTAATTTATTTTAATGCCATCACACAGGGAATTCAAGGCAGATAAAACTTCTCCATTTACAGAGACCAAATGTGCAGAAATGGATTGTCATAATTCCAGATGAATCGATAATACATACTCTCTGGCACATTTTTTTTATTAGAAATTGCTTGAAAAAATTTTATATTGCATACTAAATAAATATACGGTAATAGCCTTAAGATCTCTTGCAATGTTAATTCCCCTTGATGAATTACAATGCAATTTTCTAGCCTACTAATTTCACTAAAGAAGGTAATGACTGGAGCCAAAGTCTAATCAGCTGCCAATCAGGATTCCTTGAAGCACAGAGTGTCAAAAATTGAAGCAATTTTTACAACTCATGAAAGCACTTATGTTCCATGATATGTCTTAAAACCTGTGATGAAAATCTAATGTTGATGAAGCTACCTTATTTCTCAAATGTTTTTTTCTAAACAAATAGCTTTCATATTTAGTCAAGCCTTTCATTAATATTCAAGTCTTATATTATCCATTATAGTACCATTATACTATCTAGCCAGAGCAGGAAAATTAGTGACTTATAAATGTCAGTCACAGGACTCAGTGGATTTGCCGTAAGAGTTATAATGGTGGGATTTTTTTTCTTCCATGGGAAAAAAGTTCGTGTTTCTTCTGATAGAGTGGATTTTTGTTTTTATGTTGGAGAAACAGGCAACACACTTCACTTGCCTTTGAGAAACATACGTTGTAGTCTAGCCTTTATTCCTAACATAATGGTCCATAGTTTCATGGGGAGTAACCATATTTAAAGTCATTAATTCATTTATCATTTTAGTACCAGACATAGTTACTTTCCTGTCTTGCTTAAAAGCAATCTTTGAAGGTACTATGTTATGACATTTCTGCACCATGTCATCATACTTTCTATTAAAACACAGCTATTATGTATGTGTTTATGTGTTTCTTTATCTGCCTTTATACAAGTAAATATGTTCTGTTTCTGGGGTTTTGCTGTTAGGTGAGAGGTGGGAAGTGTTTCTACATGTCTGAGTATTTGCTGTCGACCTTCTTGATAATTCTTCTATTAATGTTTTGAGCATTTTGGCACCCCACATGTGCAACCTTAATAAAGTAATAATAAAGTAATCAGCATTTTCCCTCTAAAACAAGTTGGAGAGAATCCTGGCTAAACTATTCTTCCCTACACTTGAGGATCTTCCCTGTACAGGGAGCAGCTACTAATGCAGGAGGATTTATTTAGCCTTTCTTGAGTTCTCTGAAAAATCTTTTTGTGTAAAAAAAAAAAAAAAAAAAAAAATCATACTGCATGATTCTTAACATTCCCGGAGCTGAGATTTTAAGGATTTAAAATAAGTTACCCAGTTTGTTTTATTATTTGAATATTTGTTTCAGCAGCTGATGCTTTCCCTTCACATTTTAGGGAAGGTAAGAAATCTCAGGTGAACCTTAGTAGTAATGTATATTATGGGTGCACATGTAAAATTTTTTCAAGAACCTTGAGTGTAGTGTGATGATAAAAGGAACAATGTTTTGTTTTCTAAAAAAAAAAAGAAGAAAGAAAGAAAGAAAGAAAGAAAGGAAACACTAACTGAGAAAGTACAATTTATAAAATATGTGAAAATATTTCAATGCATTGAAAATATGAAGTCATTGTCATGACTAATGACATCTCATTCTCAATATTTGAACCTCGCTTATTTATCAGGTCAGCAATTAGGGAAACAGCAGACTGAGTTGTCACCGATCCCTTAATTTCTCATAAGACATCCAGGCCTCCAGGCTCCATTTCTTGATGTATCCCAAAATGATGGCAGACCTCCTTGTTAATAGAATAGATAAATATTCCTGCCACTCTTGACCAAGAGACAGTTCTCTGGATCTGGGGGGACATCATCCGTGAGGATGATGATCATTCAGGCATCACCATTCCTGTTAAACTATTTTCCCTTTGTCCTGGAATTGGCTGCTTTTAGGACTACCTCTGTGTTGCTTTTCTCTCAGGAGGGTGGGATCTTATTTTCCTCATCGAATGAGAAAAACCAAGTTCACCTCTTTCCCCAAAGAACCACTGTTGCATCTTACCCAGGTAGGATGAAAATATTTTTCATTAGATTAAGGACCTATAGAAGCAGTGCTCAGGTTTTATTTATATTTGCTTCCATGGTGCAAGATACATAGTACTCAATACATGCTACTGAGTGGTAACTGCTTAGAGTAATAATAGCTAATATTTGTGTGGCGTTAGAAATGGTTAGGGTAGTAGTGCAGGTCAAGGTTTTAGCTCAAAATCTCTGCAATGTGATTTTCATCGGACAAAAGGAAACCTAAAGATCAAATTGGTTTCTCTGTAGGATGCCTGTACAATGGGTAGTAGTTTGTTAATCTTACATAAATGCAAATACCAATATTTATTTCACAAATTAGGTCATTTATAAAATTTACAAAATCGTTCCTATAGGACTCTCTAACTGAACATACCCTATGATATTTAAAATCTGGTTTACTTTCAATATAATCTTTCCAAAAATCTATTAAATTAAAAAAATTCTATAAGTTAAGCCACGCTCAAAGTAACAGATGAAATTAAGCCAGGAAATAGAAAAATGTTTAGTAACAGAAACTTGCAATCCAACACAGATCCTACTTCTCGCTTTTTGTTCATTTAAGTATATATAAATCTCTCACACACAGATGATTTTTGTTTTGTTTTATTAAAATGGAGTCATACTATACATATTACTACTCTGTAGCTTATTTCAAAATTTACTTACATGATGAACATTTGGATCTTGATACAATTTATTCTTTTAATAACTATATAATATCCTGTAGCTAGTACCATTATATATTCAACCAAGAACATCTCTATTAAATAATTTTCACCTATGCCCATTAATCTATTATTCCTAGGGATTTAAGCTCTTGTCTCATATAAAAAATAGAGAAAGAGGAAGCTAAAAGCCCACAGTTTCTCCTCAAAATACTACATGAAATGGGTCCATGAGGTGACCCCTGAAATGAATGTTTTCTTGGGAGTAGTCTTTCTTCTCTGAAAGAACTGGAGTTGACTACTGAGTTCTGTCAGACTCTGGAAGTCTAAATTCTTCCACTCCACGTTCAAGGTCCCCATACTTAAGGTTCCCACTGCCCAGTTTTGTTAAACATATGTTCACATCTTAGGACAGAGATAGAAAGAAAAGGAATAGCAATTTGTGTTCTAAATCCAGCACACCTTTTTCCCGTCATGGGCTCCATTAGCACTGCCATCCATGATGCATGTACCATCTGGTAGGAGGAAAGAATTTTAGATATTAGTGAGATGGGGCTAATGGAAGTGGTTCCAAAGAAGGCACAGATTTCTCAGATATGGAACAGCACTGGTATCTAGCAGGTTTATTCTCATGGGCAGGGATATCTGGACAGAACAATTTAAGTCTTGAGTGGAGAGCATCTTCATTGCTTATAGCCAGGTTATTCTTGTTTGAGCCATGACCACAGCCATGCTTGGGGAGGGTGGGTGTAATAAGCAGTATCTAGCCCCTGAAGAGACTGGGAAGGGCATCCAAGATCTTAACCCAGTGAGTCAAGCTTCAGGGTAGGACTGTAGTTCACTCAAGGATGTGGACTGCTAACAAAGTACTGAGGTTGAAGTTTGTTCTTTGGGCTGGGCACCTATACTGGGGGCTAGCATCCAGCTACAGCTCTATAGGTACACAGGCCCCCAAAGTTTTGCCCCGGGTACCCTGAATGTCAGGTTTAGAGCACAGAGGCTAATGCCAGTACCCCCCTTTTGTTAGAACTCCATGTCTAAGACATACCCCAGGCTAGATCCTCATTCAATCACAGGGTGGGTGGGGCTGGACATACAGGTGAATATCCTCTCTTCTTACCTCCAGATCCAAGTGGGCCATGTGTAGACTGATAACTTGTTTTCACAGTGCTTGTGCAGATCGGAACCTTGAGTTGAGCTTTAATAGCTTTCTTCTCTGAAAAACCAAATCCACACATTCAGAAAGGAGGCAGGAAATAGAAGGGGACAACTTTGTCACCTCTTTATAGTTCCTAGACTTAATACATCCTTTTATCAATTCCAGTGGATTTATTCTGGGTGCTTGAATAGCTAAAGTATGCAAGAATCTGTGTCTCCCCATGCTGGTTGGTAGTAGATTTTGGTGGGCAAGTCTTCCTACTTAGAAAAGAATGAGCTGGGTATGTCTACAACTTACTAAGGGATCTGAGGTGTAAAAATATTTTGTCATGTAAACATGTCCCCACCTGACTTTTAGCTGTTAAACATTTGGTTGTCATTACTGACTGTCCTTTCTTTCAGGTCAAACTGTTGATACCCCGACTGTCTTGATCTATTACTTTACCCTAGATTGGAAAAACAACATTAGTACTTGTCTCCTCACCCATGCCCTCTTTTTGAGCTTTGGGCTTTTGAAAAATGATAACGGAGAACACAATTTATAGCATAGTTATCAGTGATTCTTAGCCACAGGAAGATTAGAGTTCCACTGTCAAAAATTAGTAATTATTATTTTTTATGGGTTGAAAAATCAAATGGAACTAACTTTTTCTGTCTTGCACTTGCCTAGGTAGACTGATAGCAAACAGCTAACTGTTCTTCTGGGATCACATAATTCCAATGGAGATTAGTTCCTTTTATCCTTTCATACTGCTTCCCCACCAAATGATGAGTTTTTTTGAGGTGCAGATATCAACCCATTTGTTTATGCAAAAAGTTAGCTGTTAATACACCTTCACACTGCATACCAAAGGGCAGCCTTTAGTCTAGTTGCTGGAAGCAGTTCTGAGTGTTTTCCTGGACTGAGAAGTGAGTTTATGTCATTTGGTCTATGATAAGCATTCAGAGCCAAAATAAGAGGGTTGGGTAAGGTACAAGCACTATTTTCATACTGAGAGCTGAAAACTGTAAAATGTGGAAACAAGAGATCAGTGGAATGGTAGCAGTGCAGAACCAGAGAGATAGGAGCTTCCATAGCCACTTCATAGAACACTGGGCCCCTGGGATGCCAAGAGGGGTTATGTGCAGCATCGTCTTCCGTGATTAGGTAACTTTGAGAAATACTGAACTGAATGTCATTAAATAGGTTTCCTTCCTGCAGTATCGCTGATTATACTAGTATGTGCTATTAATTTCCAAGACAGGGGCAGCATATACCACATTTGCCAAACTTGTATGATCTGAAGTTTCCACTTAGGACAATGCAGTTGTAGGAGGATGTGGTGAAGGGCTTGAGAGCCCAGGAAAGGTGTTCCACAAGCCAAGAGAGCTAGTGGATAAAGACTTATTTTGATGGAATTGGGACCTCCACATGGACCTTAATTTCAATACACAAAAGGACCAGGACAAGAGAGGAGAAAACAAGAGGAGGAGAGGTCAGGGCTGCATATTGTGGCTTTGATTAGACCATATTTTTGAATCCTTGGTGATCAAAGCTGAAAATCAAATTAACCAAGGGTATGCCTGGTTAATAAGTGACAGGAGTGAGTGAGGTAGGAGGATGGAGGCAGCAGGGCAGGACAGAGACTGGAAATCCTGTATCGTCTGACTACAAACGTCAGTCCTGAATATCACTATACTGTAATAAATTTAAGAAATGAAGGTAGCATACATAATCACAGGTCAGGAAGCCCAAGTATGGGACCGCCACACTGCTGTGGGCCTGATTCCTATATCAGGACGTGTGTCTGTCCAGATGCCATAGACCTCCCTTGTCTCTGATTTTAGGTACAGCTGTGGTAACAGTTCTGTCTAGCTCCACACCTACACCTAGCTTAATGCATGGTACCTTACCAAATCCCATTCCCACCCTGGATTTCTGGAGTGCTGCCGTGGATTCTTTTTGAGGAACTCAGGCTGTGGCTGTCTCTGAGCTAGTTAGCAGGTTCTGATTCTTGTTTCTACACAGAGTAATTATGAATTAATAAATGTATTCCTATTATGCCAAATCCCAGTAGAGGTTCTGGTAGGGGCTGGGTCCTATGATAAGCAGCTACAATTTAAAAAGCGCTCAACACTCTTTGGTCACTAGACAGAAAACAAGGTAAGGACACCGAGATACCGAACCAGGGTGGGTTATCCATCAACATTTTGGAAACACAATTGCCTCACATTGTATTTTCCTGCCATTGGTTTATTTTAATTATTTCACATGAAAGTTTAAACAGTTGACTTGTAGAGACCCTTATTCAGAAATTTCTCTCCAAACCTGAAGTACGAAAACCTGTAAGGGATGACTTTCAGTGTTCTGAAAATTTTCCATTTTCCAAAATTGCAGTGGAAAGGAACTTTGCTGTACTATTTTACCTCATCCAGCATGCACTTGGTATTTCTTCTTTCAAACTATGAGATAGCTACAGTATTCCTAGCTACCACAAACATTGTTACTAATTTCCTATCTTTCAAATGCATCCCTTATTCCACTGAAATTCAATTTATGATTTAATTTCTTCCCCTTTTTAATATTGGGGAAAACTATGTCAGATTATTTGGCCATTGAATTTAACAATAAAACAGTAACTTAAAACAGTAACAAAAAAAGAAACTTTGAAAGTCAAAAAACACCACCACCATCACCACCACCAGTTTTTCTTACACATGACTCAAGAACAATTGACATTTCAGTGAACATGTGGGTTTTATGAGCCATGTAATAAGGACCTGGGCTCATTCAGACCACCAAATTGAAGGAATTCCAAAGCTGGAAACCTTTTGGCAAAAAAAATGACTACACAGTTACCTAAATATATAACAAAGGGTGATAGTTCTCATCTGTTTGCTTGTCCTTGGCAAGGTCCTCATGGTTGCATACAAACTTCCATTCATTTCCCTAAGTCTCAATAGCTAGTTATTTTGCTACTGGGATGGAATTAGGCTTTTAGCAATGTCGGGCTTCCTGGCATATTCTTATGGACCCTTCGCTCATTCCTTATCTGTATTATAGTGTAGAAATATGGTCAAGGGTTCAGGTTTGGAATCAAATGGCCCAGGACTTCTGATCTCTGCCCCATAATTTATTAGCCCTGTATACCCTTGGTTAAGCCACTTAAACTCTCTGAGTCTCAGCTTCCACATATGTAAAATGAGGGTCTTATTATTCACATCACAAGATAACTGTGCAGTTTAAATGATATAATGTGTCGTAGTAGACTATTAGGCTCCCTGAGTCCTCATTTATATACCTCCAACTCACTTAGAACACTCCCTGCTCCTAGTGTTCATACTAGCTGTAGAAGAGCATGGCTCGCTCATTTCACAAGGCAAACTGGAGGTCTACGAAAGTAACACCTCCAAATGCGGCCTCTCATTTGCAATATCTCAGAGGTGTGTTGTACACATTTTCTAGTGTTCCCTGGCAGGATTGAGTGCTCCAGTTGCCCATAGAAGTTAATTGCTTGATAAACCTCCTTTCTCCTTCTTCCCTGTTTCATTTTTCCTTTCCCTACTGATTTTCCTGGGATCTCCTTTCAAATAAATTACTGCACTCCAATCCTTGTCTCAGGGTCTACTTTTGAGAGAACTCAAAATAAGATATGTGAAAAGCACTTAGCACAGTGTCTGGCACATAATAAATGATACTAGTTATTAATTCCAGAAGATATATTTAGTTGTGTTAAAACAACCCAGGAGCTATAGATTTGAAAACCACCCTCCTGGCTGCCACATCTGCTACTCTTATTTTTCACCCTTTCTCTTGTTTCAAGAAAATAAGTTTTTGAAAATTTGTTTTCTATTTGAATAGCAGAGGCATGTTCAGCAGGCAAATGTGGGCAATGATTGCCTGCACTAATTTTTCTGTCTTTTAAAATAAAAATTTCTGACACATATTTTGGTCTGGCAGTTCATCTGAAAAAAATAATGAAAGCAGAATTTTAAATGTGTAAGTAAGAAAAATTGTATTGGTGTCTGACAACCCTACAGAAAAGCAAGAGCTCTCTATTTCAGCAAAAAGGCTGTTTCCCTCTTTTAGTGAACACTGAACACTGATAGTATGTTATGATAAATTAACTATAATACCTTTGGAGGCCAAGTGTCTCAGAAAAAAGCAACAGTAACATCTTAGGCAAAATGGAAAGCATTAGATTCACACCTGTAACTCATTAATTTGGACCAAGGGTTAGATTTCACAGAAAGCAATTACTAGGATGGATTGAGTTCTTTCATACACACTGGGTTTTTTTTTTTTTTTTAATTATAAAACTGTGTTGAGTATTTTCTCTGACCATAGCTGCCCTCTGCAATATCCAGAACTGGTGGCCATAGATTACTTCAGTGTTTTTTCTTTTCAGACTGACTGAAAATGGTTAGCTATTTATTACAACCTTAGACATTAGATTAGAAGGAAGGATGTCTCCTCTATATCGTGTCTTTATTCTTAGAGTGTAGCTCATTGTCAGTGGAATAACAGTGTTGAGAAATGCACTAATTACTCTAATACAATACTTATGTGTAAGCCAGTAGCAGACACTGTGTGTGTGTGTGTGTCTGCGTTGAGTGTGTCCATGCATGTATGTTAATGACTGGGTTTTGCTTCTGTAGTGTTCAGTTGTTAACAGTTCATCTACTTATACACAAAGTCTTTAGGGATGAAGGACTTAAGATAAAATCATGCTTGGATGAGTCTGGGGTTTAAAATTTTCCTGTCTCTTCTCAAATGTCATTCTTTACAAATTCCAGTTAACATTATTTCAAAGATATAAGAAAAATTCTTTAACTTATTTTTTGCCTTGAGTCTGTTTTTACCTTTTCACACATATTTTAGTATTCCTTCTCTTTGCTTCTTTTTGATGAAGTAACATTTCTTTTGTTGACTTACTGGGGTTTATGTAAAGGTAGCTCATATTGTTGCTAAATTAACATAGTGATCAAGTAGAAATTAACCCCCTGTGATTAATCAATAAAACTGTATTGACCTGCTTTCACTCAAAATTGTTGTTGCTATTGAACAGTTTAGCTATAATGAGTTAATTGGCTTTCTATGAAATGATAAAGTCTGTTTTAAGTCCCAAAGGTCTGTGGTATCTTTTCATTTTCTGAGAAGCCATTTGTCACTGTCACTTAGTATACATGGCCTGATTCTCATTCCCTAGAAACAGAGTTGAAGGAGTTTCAGGATCACTTGCCTCCTATTAATGAGGAAATCAAGGCCCCGAGGGTTTGTGAAACTTCCCCAGAGTCACATAGCCAGGTAAGGGGCAAAGCTTGAAGTAGAACCTACTTCTCCCAGTCTGTTTCTCTTTAATCTACTTTTTCTACCGGGTGTCTTGTGGCACTTCTGCGGGGGGTAGGTTGTGCCTTCCCTTGGTACGTCTGATGTAGTAGGATGGTGGAGGTCATGGGATTGTGGAGCCATGGAGGGGCTTCAGAGATCTCCTACCTCTACCCCATTTATACTTCAGAGGAGAAAACTGAGTCCAGAGAGTTGGGATGGCAGAGAAATCCATACAGCCAATTTGTGTTCTCAGTACATCCATTCTAACTTTAAAAGGGTAGGGGTTGAACCTGCTTTCAAAGCATGAGCTGAACTGTTTGCCCATCCCAGCTTAAGAGAGAACTTGTAAGACTACATATAACAGCTGTTCATTTCTGTCGGGCACCAACAGAAGTGTCCTAGTTCATTTACACATTTCCATTTCTCTATAATACAGGTTAGCTGGCTTAGTTATACGTCCCTGCCTAAATAGGCAATGCGTGTTGGCTGAACCACAGCTTATGGAGAAAAAAGTATTCGTGTTTTATTATAATGCTTTTAGCAGCCCTTTACTAGTATTATTGATTAAAATATGTGGCTCAGGGTTGTTGCCAGCCAGTGAATTTGGCTAGAGACCAGGGACTGTTCTGGCTGTTGCAAGAGGTGTCATTACTATGGAGGTTATATTGTACTCAGTTTGTTTTTTAATACTCCTGGTACAGAATTTTGGACTTTTCATCTTGAAAATTGCTATGTGTCTGTTTATTGTGGGATAATATTTTTTATGTGCTTTCTTAGGTTTGCTTGTTTCTTAGACCATAAGTAGGAGTTAAGATGTACATAAATGTTTACTACATTATAAACCTCACAACCTCTTCATAGGGCTGGTGAACATACCTGTTGTAACACTCTCTCTCTCTCTCTCTCTCTCTCTCTCTCACACACACACACACACACACACACACACACACACACACACAAATTCTTACAATAGGAGGAATGTAAACTGGTCTCGCCATGTTGTTATTTTTGTACATCTGTGCTTAATTTTACATTTCCCAATGCATTAGCATTATGGATTTTAAAATTCATGTACCAAATAGCACTTATATAATTTTAAATACGTTGATTCAAAATCATTTAAAAACATAATCTAATAAGTTCCAGTGCCTCATTCAGTGATTCAAGCTAGCATCCCTCTCTAAGTGTGTTATTACTTATTCATTAATTGAAGCCCTTTAATTTTATATTTCGCTCTTGGCAATTGTGGCTTATTTGGTGCTTGTTACAGCCACTTTAGACAAGTAAATAAAACCAGAGGGAAAACCTCAGCAACAGCTGGAAAGGAACCAGTAGTGTCTGTTTTGGTTTGGCCGAGCAACGCACTGCAGGGCTGCACGTGGAAAAATACCAGCCGGAACTAGTACACGCTGTGAGAAAAGATTACGTGTCTCTGGGGGTTTGGCCTTCCATTGACTCGGGGTTTTCTTTGTTCGTGAAAAATACCACCTGTGTAACCGGGCAAGACTATAAAATAATGAAATCATTATCATAAGGGTCATAGTATATGTCTTTCTGGCTTAGTTGTGATAAGAAAAACTTAAACAGAAAAATACATAAAACAATGTCAAACAATATGAAAAGGCTCTTTGAGAGGCTTATTCTTGTTGTTATTTTTAATTTCCCTTCACTAGTCTAGTCCAAGTACATGATAATTCTAGGGAATTACCAGTCTTTATCAGACCACCCAGGAAGGAACAATGCTCTGCCAATAAGTAAAGCCACTGACTTGTAATAACTTGCTTCTAAGTCACACTTATTTTGGTAAGCAAATGTCTTCTAAAATGTCCGTGTGGTTTAGCATACTGGGTTTATTTCTTTCCTCTTCCAAGGGAATATGGGCATATGGTTCTTTTTTGCTTTTTTAAAGACTATAAATACCTGATAATTTTAATAACATATTTGTAGTAACTGCATTGCAGTTTAACCTTATTAAAAGTGAATTATTGGGGCACCTGGTGGCTCAGTTGTTAAGCGTCTGCCTTCAGCTCAGGTCGTGATTCCAGGGTCTGGGATCGAGCCCTGCATCGGGCTGTCTTGCTCAGTGATAAGCCTGCTTCTCCCTCTCCCTCTGCCTGCCGCTCTGCCTACTTGTGCTCTCTCTCTCTGTCAAATAAATAAATAATTTGAAAAAAAAGTGAATTATCTATTTGTATACTATACCTTCCATAAACTGTTTCATTTCTAGGATGATGAGGGCGAAAAAGATGATTAAGGTTTGGAATTCTTATTGCGAGACTATTTAAAATTAGTCAGTTGTGTCTAATTACATACTTTAATTATAATTTTGCCAACTGGTAATGTTCATGCTCTGATTAATTGTTCTTTTCTTCCAAGTTATACTCAATTTGGAGAAATCAGGTTAAACCATAGCATATGAGACCCTTAAGATTCTCTATAGGCAGATATCTTGAACTCAGAAACTTAAATCATCTTAATACTTTCTGGAATAAGACCAGGAATGGAAGAAAGACAAAAGAAATTTTTTTTGTTTTGTTTTCCTGAATTTTATTTCTTCTTTCAGCAGGAGAACTCTGCTCCTAAAAGTAGGGGTTAGAGCCTGTGTTCTACTGTTGGGTTTATCTCGTCATTGGCAATTAGGCACAAACTAAGCCCAGTACTGTTTATTTTTCCACTGGGGGAAAAAAAAATAAGATGATGATGATGGTTCAGAGAGGAGGGGTGGGGCTGGGGAAAATAGAAGATGGGGATTAAAGAGTATACTTATCATGATGAAAAAAATAGAATAAAATGAAAAAAAAAGGATGATAACTTTGGCCTGGATTTTTCAAATCTGTATGTTAAGAATATCTTAAAACAGTGGTTCTCAGACTTCAGCATGATCAGAATCACTTGAAGGATTTGTCAAAATCTATTGTTGGCTCCTACCTCCAGAATTTCTGATGGGTCTGGGTAGGCCCCCACATTTGCATTTCTAAGGATTTCCTAGGTGATGCTATTGTTGTTAGTTCCTGGGGCTGCCTTTTGAGAACCAGTGCCTTAAGATAACCAGCCCCTGCCATTAAAGGAACAGTAAGGAAATCCACTACATGTTAAGAGAAGTTGTCTCTGGGTTATGGGAGTCTGGGTAATTTTGTACTTTTACTTTTTTGTATTCTCCACATTTTCTACAAGTTATGTATTTATTGATATATGACCAGGAAAAAAAAAAACTTTTTAGAAGAGTACATGATGAACTAATAATTCATTCATCTATATAATGTCGTGTAGCAGTGTAGAGTGTAGTAATGTCTGTCTCACCTAACCAGAGGCAAACATTCTCTTTCTGTGTCTTCTGAGATGACTTCCACTCAGCAGTCACCACACAATTGCTTGGTTCTTATTATAGTTCAGTTCCAATTGTGGTAGAACTTGGTACAAGGAATGCTGGCTCCCCAGGGATTAGCAAATCACTTAATTATGCTTTAAAAATATTCCTTATTTTTTTTCCTCTCAATTCCAACTGTACGCCCACCCCCAAGCTCCAGGTTACGACCCAAAAAAGTTTTGTGTTGACACATACACCACTGGAAAAAGAAAAGTCGGGTGGACAAATGCTGGGCACCAGTATGCTCAGAGACTGCAACATTCTTCTCTCCCTTTTTGGGACTGTATTCATTTTTGACAAATTTGCTTCACTCAAACAGAATTCCTTAAAGTAAATCAAACAGAATAATATAAAGCAAAATAAAATATGCCATCACAATTTCAGCCATTTCTTTTGGTGTTTCTCTTCTGATAACCTTCTCCTAGACACCTTTGCTTTGTATTTTTAATCTCAGATTTTTAAAAATAAACTGAATATAACATCCTAAAAACACTTCCAAAAATCTTGGATTCTTTTATTTCTTACTCTTAGAGGCATGTGAGGGGAGGGAACTTGGTTAGAGAATAAAGGTTATAACCCGCCCTGTCTGTGGAGACAGTGATTTTAATTACATTTAATTCCCATTCATTCTGTATGTTACTTGATCCACTCATTGGTTTAAAAGCATATTGATAAATACAGCAGTGGTTTAACCTCTTGCCCTTCTACTGGTCTAGAATTGCATCCAGGCTTAAGTGAGTTTGCCACATTTAGATGTCATACTTTGTTACTTACGAGAAAGTATTGAGATCCCTGCTAGATAGTTGAGCTGATGTTTTTCTAGAGAAAAGTCTATATTCCATTATCAAAATAAATAAATAACATGTTGCAGAAGGCTTTCAACTTGTTGGCTTATAATCAAACTATAAAGCTTTAAACCTTCTCACATACATGTTAATGGCTATTTTTCAAAAATATTTCAGTAATATTTTACCAAAATACATATTTTATTTGACAGTGTGCTAGGCACAGAATATATGTAATTTTGCCCAGTTCAGGGTGGGACCACAATTTTAAATACATGTTTTTAAAATACATTGTCTTCAGGAACTAGGATACAATAGAAATATAAAATATTCACATGTTTTACTAACAAATCCATGAATTCAAGCAATGAAAGCAGATTGGATTGGATTCTGGATTGGATTCTGACCCAGAAAACAAAAAAGGGACATTGCTGGGGCAAATGACAAAATTCAAATAGGATTGTAGGATAGTATCAATATCAATTTCCTGACTTGGAGCATTGTAAAGTGGTTATGGAGGGAGGGGGAGTGTCCTTGCTTTGGGGAAATATAGACTGGAACATTTAGAAATGATAGAGCATCAGGTTGGCACCTTGTAATAAGTTATATAAATGTAATAAATTATTTAAAAAGACCATATGATGTATAGTTAGGTATTAATTGCTGCAGTGTTTCTCCTATTCTTTACATCATGGTATTTACTTTTATTCTGTATATCATAACATTTAGTATAATAATTACATGATTTATAAAAACGCTTGATCATATAACATTTGAGCAAACAATTAATTTTGGTTTCAATAAAGGAAATGCCAGAAGACTTGTTTTTTCCTCTACTACTTTGTGTTTTATTACCATTAACAGGCAAGGTTTGATGGCTATCTATTTTTACCAATGGATTGACTTTTTATTTGCTATAACTATTCTGTGTTTCTAGTTCTAAAATATAGATTATAAATGCAAGATCTAATTAAGGCATTTTATTGCATATAGTATTGTCCTTCCCCGCTCCCTGCCCCCCCCACCGCCGCCGCCCCACTGCTGGGCAATACATTTTTACTTTCTAAATTCTTCTTGTCTGTTACTAAGAACTAGATAATTATTTGTTTTACAAAAATCACAATAGATAAGAAAACATTGTGTTTTTTTCACTTGTGCATCAAATACCAGGGTTCTGTCTCATGAATTAGGAAGAGCACACAACAACTGGAGTCCTTCCTAGTTTCACTGTTACAGCCAAAATCCTGACATTCAGGCATATTTACAAGACCCATGTTTCAGAAAGCCCTTATGTGCTTTGAGTGGGCTGAAAAGAATGTGAAATAATTTCACATGTCAACTTTTTCAGAAGGTTGGATGAGGAACATGGCATCCTCCTTGAAAGAGAAAATCATCTTTGCTTCTATAATAACTATTGCCTTCTTTCCTTTGGGTTAAGTATATAATAACATTGCAAGATTCATTTTGGGCCTTTTTAAACCGTTGTCAATGCATGCTAGCTGGCAGGCAAGATACATCTCACTGCTGTAGAATTGTAATACCTGCAAGATGCATCATCCTGACTTGGGACTGAGACCAGCTCTTGACCCCCCCTTAGATTCCCCTCCAAACCAGTATCTCTGCAAGCTACCTGATATTAGAAAAAATGAGGAAGCTAATGGTAATCACATCACCCCCATTTAATGAGCATCTACCATGTCTCAAGTGCCTTACATTCTTAATCCAAGCTAATCTTGAAAAACATTCTTAAAGATAATTATTATTTCCATTTTCAAATAAGGAAACAGGCTCAAAAGAGCTAATCAGCTTTCCTAGCATCACGAATAGTAGTGGTGAATGAGAAATTTGCCCATCCTTTATGAATCTGAAACTTAGGCCTTTTTCACAAAACCTGCCCAAAGTCAGAGGGATACTGGCATGGCTGAGAGAAGTTACATAAGGACAGTGTTAGGATTTTACCTAGATGGCAGATTGTGCTGACTGCAGTGGAGTAGAGAAACACAGACAAATCCTCTTATATAAGGGCAAAGAACTTTGCTGGATATCTTAAATTTTTTTTAATTGAAGCATAATTATATACAGTGTTATATTGGTTTCAAATGTACAACATATTGATTCAACAATTCTTTACATTACTCAGTGTTCACCATAAGTGTAGTCACCATCTGTCACCATACGTTATTATAATATTATTATAATTACAATATTATTGACTAAATTCCCTACACTGTACTTTTCATCTCTGTGACTTATTCATTTTGTAACTGGAAATTTGTACTTCTTAATCTCCTTTATTTATTTCACCCCTCCCCCTACCTACTTAGCTTCTGGCATTCCCTAGTTTGTTCTCTGTATTTAAGAGCGGTTTTTTTGGTTGGTTGGTTGGTTGGTTTTGTTTGTTTTGTATTTTAGATTCCACATACAAGTGAAATTATATGGTATTTGTCTTTCTCTGACTTATTTCACTTAGCATAATACCCTGTTGTCACAGATGGCAAGTTTGCCTTCCTTTTTATGACTGAGTAATATTCCATTGCGAGTAGATATCTCAATTATGATGTGTAACTCTGATGCCACTTTGTTAAAAGCAATGCTTCTTTATATTTCTATCCACAGTGCTAAGTAATACCTGGCATATGGTAGGTACCTGGGGAGTCTTCATTGAATTAAAAAAAAAGTGAATAAATGAGGTAATAAAAAAGTAGCTACTTGAATGGCCTCTTACTGCTCTTAGTGACCAGAATTAACTGGTTGAAAAGTTAGGAGGGAATTACCAATTAAGATGTCAAGAACTTATTTATTTTTAACTGCAGTATGGATCAAGGTAGAGGGGGAGGTAGGTTTACAAAGAATTAGAAACAATTTAAAAAAGGGTGCTAAGTCTTGACCTAATGAATTACATATTTAAGCATTACTTTGATAAAGAAATAGACATATGAAAGTAGTGATTATCTTCTTTCTTTTTTACTCTTTCCAATTGATTATATTTTTTGCTTTCTCCTTAGTTGAAAATGCCTAGTCCCCATAGATATTATGCCTGCTGATTTTATATTACTCAAGTCTCACTTTTTTTTAATTGTCAAGCGTTCTTACCTAATATCAGTCATACTGAAATCATTTTCATGCTCCTAAATTAGTTTATTAAAAAATTTTTTCCCCTCAAACCATCTTCCCTAGTATAATTAACTCACATATATCCATCCTTTGAATTTTGTTTTCTCCCACAGCCATTGGCCCTGGTCATCAAATTCTCCAGGGCACTTTTATCTCCCCAGTCAAAAACACTGCCATTTACATTCTCCCTGTGTTATTAGGTAGCATGTACTCCAGATAAATTTGGAAGTACCATTTTCTTCAGCCCTCTGGTAATAAACTGGGTTTATTTTTCATCAGTTCCAATATTCATTTTCAACAGAAACTATCAAGATTGTCATTGTACTATTTGCTAAAAGATGTGTCCTCCTAAATGTCCTTTAAAAAAAACCCAAAAAACCCACCATGATTCCTTTCCTACAGGGCCCACATTAAAGCAGGCCATGAACACATTCCATGAGGAATAGTTTCCCATCTCTGCCAAGAGTTCAGCTTTCTGTTCTTCCCATTGAGAGTGAGGAGCCAAATGTGCACCAGTAACAGCTGATGTAGTAATGGTATCCCAAACTGTATTCACTTTAATTTCTGGTTTCACAAAACTTACAGCACAGTAAGTCCCCAAATTATCACTTGTTCCTGATATTTATGATGTATATAAATTCTTTATTACCTAGCAAAGAAATACTGTAGCATAAAAATAATCAGCATTTGCTCTGAACAGATCATATTTCTGAATTAATTTCTGAAAACATTCTTAGCAGGAAAGGTTACAAAAAGTTGGGGGCTTTCTGTGTCCCTTGACCTTCGATTCCTGTGCAGCGGAGCGAACTGTCCTCCACACCCCTCCTTTATTTTCTATAGTTCTGAGTCATTGTAGAACATTTTTAAACATCTTCTGTTTCCATACCTTGCTTCATTTGCAAATGTAAGGACATGCAATATTTTCAAATAATTTTTTTAAAGAAAAAGACTCCACACCTGTGATATAGTTAAGTCTAAACACTGTATACTTTACATCTCTACCATTTGACTTTTGAGTCTTCTTAATATTTTGGTCCCTGAGATTTCATGAGATATACTGGATACTAATTTCCAGAGTGTTGTGCAGATGGCAGAGGGATAAAATGTTTTCTTAGTGGGCCCTTTAAAAATTGTGGCTGTGGAGGGAGGATTGCTCTTATTCCATCCTGACAGGGATGGTGGATTTAATAGGTTCCCTGGAGCTTTTCATCACATTATAACTCTTTCTGTGATGGTCACTTTGGGTCCACATTATGTGACCTGACTTTCAACTCATTTGAACTGCTGTCAGGCTGCTCAGGAATTGAGGACTACTGGGTAGTTCTGTTGTTTTCCAGTTGGGAAAACAACGGTCCTGTGTGAAAACTCCTGACAAAGTCCAGAATTGTGCTCTTTAGAGCCAAACTGAGTCAGACTGATACCTGGAAGCATCTTTGCCTGCTTAAAGTAATGTGGCTGGAATGCCTTATCATAATGTAAATCTGTGTTGCTTTGCTCTACAATAACAGCGTGTCTATCTCTTGCCATCTCCCATTCCCAGAGGTTGAAACTGTTGTCACGTCAACACTGCTCCTTTCTCAGTTCACTTGTATTGCTCGTCAGCATTCCTGCAGAAAGGACAATGTCTCCTAAATGTTCTCCCCAGACCCAGAGCGTGGTATTTAAATTAAGAAAGCTCAGACATGTCTGAAAGGAGCTGAGGTATTGCATCCAGCCTTGCCAATCCACTGATTAAAATTCTTGCCAAGTGTTACATTATGCACAGCTTCCTTATTTTGGCTGTAAATTTCATTGCATATTTTTCCAGGATGAGAAACTTTGTACTTTTTATTTCATAAGCCCACATAATAAACATAGCTTTCTTCAAAACCGTTTGAGGTGTTGGATGCGTGTGCTATGTTAAAATATAGGGCTCCTTTGTGGAGGAAACCACATGTGGCCTGTTTTAACTTCTCCCACAAGCATTTTAGATGGGGCAAAATGGTTCCACTGGGGAAAAAGAAAATAGACATTTTGATGAGCTGCAGGATTATCCAAGCCATGGCTTTCTCTTCCCTGACATCTCTTTTCTATGAATTTGAAGAGTGAACAAAACTTTCTTTATCGGCACAGAGAAACCCATTTACCCCCTCCCCCAGCCACCACCCCTTGTCCAGCCCTGCATTTTTTATTTTTAATGGGTGAACATGTGAATCAAAAGTTCTCATGAAATAGAACTTTCTCTAGCAGAAAACTTTGTGAAGTCTTCTTCACATTCACTTGCCATTCTGGTGAGAAATCTCCAGTGTTTTGGAGAGGGAATGCATTGGTTTAAAAGGAGTTTGTCTAGAAGAGGCCATAAAACAAGCACTTTGGGCCCACTGACTAGGCCTGCTTTGGAAAAGGAGAAACGAATGGAAAGTTTTGCTCCATTTGCTTCCAGAAATGTATTTTCCTTTGGCAGCAGCCTTGTAGGAGGAGGGCACCGTTGAGGGTCTGGAGGTGGGGAGCTTAACTGACATTAAAGTAAGTAGACCTGGAATTTGGGGACTGAATGCCCACCAGTGGGTCAGATTAGCACTAGGACCCTCCTTTAGGTTCCACTTGGCAAATTTCTACTTTTATTCCCAAAAGAAATAATTCTGAATCTCTCTCTCTTTAAGTGGAGACATATTCTGGAAAAAAACAATTTCAACCGATTTATTTAGAAATATTTTAAATGTGTACATGGGAATGAAATTTTAGTTCCAGAAATTACATATGACACTATTCATTCTGTTCTCGTATCATTTTAGGTTAAATATTTTTTTTAATGCTAAAATTTAATTTGATACGTGGTGCTTTTTTCTTTTCTTTTTTTCTCCTTGGGAATTTTTACTGGCATGTTCCCATTTGAGTTTAGAATTGTTAAGGCAAAATCTTCATCTAAGCAGGCACATATATTGAATTTTTACTGGAAAGAAATAAGGGGATTTCATCCAAATTGTAAAGTACTTGTAAACTTCATTGATTGGATTTTTCCTATTTAAAAAAAAAAAGAGCCAAGCCTTTTCTAAAAATTAGTCTTTAATAAGTGTTCAAATTTTTCTTTAATCCAAAAAAAAAAGTCAAAGGGAAAGAATAATTTCATTGCTTGACAGAATGATCACAATGTTGTTTTGTGTTTTTTTTTGCCCTTAAGTTTTTTCTTCACATAAGATTATCCCTCGGAGCTCCTGTTGAAAATAAATAATGGGAAAAGAGAAAGTTGATATTTGGATTGGGGCAATAAATGCCATCTTCATGTGTGGACTTTGGGAAAAAGGGCCGCTTGTTATGTTTCTCTTCTCCAGACCTACCGATATACTGAGGGATTAGTCCTTCATTAGTCCTTGATTATTGTAAAATAATCAAGCAGAGTGAGTAGCAAATAGTGTAATTTACCAAAACAAAGATTATCTTTTGTATATGTCAAGATTTTACATTTTTGCAAAAACACATATATGGGCAGGCTTTTATCATTTTCCTTCATACAGACAGTTGGAAGTTCAGAGAGTTTTTTTTTTTTGTCCTAAAGATTTTTGATCCTTTATCATCTCACCTGAAACCATTAGTATTTCCTGAAGCAGATGTGAATATTAACCACAAAATGACATATTTACTTCTTTGTAGGAAGAAAATGAGGAGAAAAGATTCTATAACATGATTGAAGTTTAAAAGCTGAATTCCTTGAGGAAAGATTACCTTTCTCCATAGGTCTTATTTTTTTGATAAAACAAATGAGGTTGTCTAAGAAGCATCTGTTAACATTAACCTATATCATCCCTAGTGTTGAACTTGTGTCCCCAGCCACTGGGAAGTTTCTGATAGAAGAGAAAGCATGTAAGTTGACTCATTTTTTATTTCTTGGAAAGAGAGAGGTTTCTCTGATATTGTATTTCTGTTTGACCTACTCTCTCTATTAAGAAGACCTACCCAGAAACAAGGGCACAATCTATGCCTTTAACCGAGGCAAAACCACACTGTAGAAGCAGATCTATCAGGCTGCCAAAGAACAGTTATTATTTCTTCCTTACCTAAGGTCAAAATTTCCATTAATGCTTAGACTCTATTAACATCAGATTTGAAGATTATTTTGAGGAGTTATTCTTTCAAGGGATATAGTGTTAAGGCCTGCCTTTTCATATTTCCTTGAGAAGGGTCTCTGCTTGGGTTGGAGGAATATGGTTGCCCTTGAATAGGAACTGAATTGTATATTTTTTTCTTCCCAAGTAAACTTGCCAAATTAAAAAAAAAGAAGAAGAAGTCGGGATTATTATTGAGCTCTCAAGGCATTAGCTAATATATCTTTTGCCTGAAAATCCTTGTCATCTCTGATGGCAAATTTACCCTTCATCAGACTATCTCTGTGGACTTCCAGAGAAATATGATCCTCATTCTCTTCTCTGGATTCTTTAGTAGCACCTACCTTGAGTAAATCCAGCCTTATTGCTGATGAAGATATCCCTCCCTGCTGACAGCCCATGAAATATAAATCATCTTAAGGTCACATGGCTGTCAACTGGCACATTCTAGGTTCTTCTAGCTGCCATTCCTTCTTTAGTGGTATGGTCAGCACTGCCCTGGCTCCCTCTATTTATCTGCTGGGAGTTTTGCCTCTTGTTCCCTTTCCAGTGTTTTGTCAGCTCAGAATTTCTTATTAATTAATACTTTTGTAATAGTCAAAGAAACGTTACTCCTCTGGAATTTCAAGGAACATGTCTCAGCTAAATTCAAATGCATGCCTACAACATTTAAAGATGGCATTAGTTTCCAAGTTACAGAAGTCCCACTCCCACCCCAGATAGTGGCTTACATAAGACATATGCTCATTAACAAAAATATTTTTCTCTCATTGAATGAAAAGTAGTCCTAATTTGGCATCTCCACAAAGGCCATCAGAGATTCAGGCACCTACCAGCTCTTCTTTCTACCATACCAGAGTGTAGCCTTCATGTTCATTCTCATTAGATGGCTACTGAAGTCAGGCCACCAAGTTTAAGTCTCAAAGGTGGAACAATACGAAAGACTACTAGTAGGAGAAAAGTAAGAAAGCCTAATAGTAGTAGTAGTAGTAGATAATAAGACGGATAGATAGATAGATAGATAGATAGATAGATAGATAGATAGATAGATGGATAGATAGATAGATAGATAGATGGATCGATCTGCTGTATGAGTAAACCCTCTGTAATGAGATTTCTTGGCTATGCACTTAATGTCATCTCTTTCTATCTAAATTTGGTCACTCATATCTTTTTCATTTTTGAAAGAGCTGCTGGTAAATATAGGTTTCTAGTTGGGCACATAGCCATGCCAATCAATATAGGGATTCTGTTAGTAGGGAAAATGAGAACTGATAGTGAGTAGACAACCAATAATCGATGTCATAATGACATTTTCTTTGGTTGAGGATTTTTTTTTCCTTTTTTTTTTAAAGAGAGAGCTTGGATATATGGAAGGAAATGCATGGGGTTAGGTCTGAAATGCATGGGGTTAGGTCTTAAGTGATGTGTTTACCATGAAGTTAGCGTTGACTAAATATACCTTTATTATAACCTGAGTAGGATTTTATTTTATTTTTTATTTTTTTTAAAGATTTTATTTATTTATTTGACAAAGAGAGACAGCGAGAGCAGGAACACAAGCAGGGGGACTGGGAGAGGGAGAAGCAGGCTTCCCGCTGAGCAGGGAGCCCGATGTGGGACTCGATCCCAGGACCCTGGGATCATGACCTGAGCCGAAGGCAGATGCTTAATGACTGAGCCACCCAGGTGCCCCTGAGTAGGATTTTAATCAACTTGACTTTCTCAGTCTCAAACCTAATGATGAGATGGAGCTCACTGATTTAAATTTTTCCCAAGAAAAATTTTGGAAGGTCTGTTTCTGAGGATAAATATCCTTCTATCCTCACTTGGGAGTTCGAGTTTAACAAGAGAGACAAAAAAAAAAAAAGAAAAAAAATCATTGTTTCTTGGGTATCTGCACAATTAGATATGTCTTAGAATCTAGGAGATAGAAATATCTCCTAATTTTTATTTTTTTATTTTGTTTTTTTTAAAGATTTTTATTTATTTATTCATGAGAGACAGAGAGAGAGAGAGAGGCAGAGGGAGAAGCAGGCTCCCAAGGAGCAGGGAGCCCGATGCGGGACTCGATCCCAGGACTCTGGGATCATGACCTGAGCCAAAGGCAGATGCTTAACCATCTGAGCCACCCAGGCGCCCTGTCTCCTAATTTTTAAAGATCAGTCCCTTAGCTTTTAGATTAGAGATGAAGAAAGCTAGGTGTGTGACCCTTAGCTGAAAATTGCTTGAGGTTTCTGAGCTAAGAAATGTGTTAGTGTTTATTCTCTTATGTTTGTCATCTACTGGGATCACAGCCCAGGTCTTACAGTCCAATTGACCGGCAAGATCAGGAGGCTTATAACAGAAGTTAATTTTTAAGTCAGCCCAAGGCTGTTTCAGATAGCTTAATTCCTTGCATCTGTGAAGCTTCAAGATGTGGATCTCCTTGTCACTGTATTGCTTTTTCTAACAGATATTTCTTCTCCTCCCTAAAGGGAACACTGATGCTATTTAGTACCTGACACATAAATCTTCCGTGCAGGCTACAGGTGACCTCTAATAGAATCAACTTTTCACCTGATTACTTCAGCTATATTGTTTTTCTTTCCTAAGAGTTTAGGACAGCTATTTAACCTTTTTCCTTTATATCATAACTTGAGAATGGATGACTGCTTTGTATTTTTTCTGATGATGGTAGCCTTTCTGTATAACACATCATCCTCAAAGTTTGGTGGCTTAAAACAACTATGTATATAACTCATAATTCTATAGGTTCACCAATAAGCTGGACAGTTCTTCTCATGGACAGTTCTCACATAATGTATTTGTGGTGAGTTGCTAGGAAAGTTGAGTGCTCTCTACTCTAGGATGACCTCAGCTGGGATAGCTTGTCTCTGTTCATCAGGCTGGCCTGGGCTCATTTCCATGGTTGCTGAGCAGAACTACGAAAGGCCTCTTGAGGCTCAGACCTAGAACTGGCACGGGGTTGCTTCTGCCTCTTTCTATTGGCCAAAACAAGTTATAAGATCACCCTAGACTCAGGGTTTGGGGAAACCAATTCCATTTCTTGATGGAAAGAGCTATAGAGTCATGTTTCCAAGGGCATGGATACAAAGATGGGGATAATTGGTGCCATTTTCTGTGCAGCAATTGCAGTGGTAGAAATATCTACCACCGTAACATTCTTCGAGCACTTATGCAGACACTACTCAAGCTAAGCACTGTACAAATGTTACCTTATTTAACTAGAATGAGAAGCTTAGAAGGTAGATGCTAGTATTATACCCATTATATAGATGCAGTAACTCTTAGTGGCAGAGTCTGGCAGTTGATTCTAGAGCCCTGTTAATCACTTTGACTGTTGAATTTAATTATTTTTTTAATTGTGTACCTTTCTCAGTAAAATTTTTTTTAATATTTTATTGTTATGTTAATCACCATACATTATATCATTAGTTTTGGATGTAGTGTTCCATGATTCATTGTTAGTGCATAACACCCAGTGCTCCACGCAGAACGTGCCCTCTTTAATACCCATCACCAGGCTAACCCATCACCCCAGCCCCTCCCCTCTAGAAACCTCAGTTTGTTTTTCAGAGTCCATCGTCTCTCATGGTTCGTCTCCCCCTCTGACTTACTCCCCTTCATTCTTCCCCTCCTGCTATCTTCTTCTTCTTTTTTTTTTCTTAAAATATATTGCATTATTTGTTTCAGAGGTACAGATCTGTGATTCAACAGTCTTGCACAATTCACAGCGCTCACCATAGCACATACCCTCCCCAAAGTCTATCACCCAGCCACCCCATCCCTCCCACCCCCCACCACTCCAGCAACCCTCAGTATATTTCCTGAGGTTAGAAATTCCTCATATCAGCGAGGTCATATGATACATGTCTTTCTCTGATTGACTTATTTCACTCATAATAACACCCTCCAGCTGTATCCATGTCGTTGCAAATGGCAAGATCTCATTCCTTTTTATGGCTGCATAATATTCCATTGTGTATATATACCACCTTTTCTTTATCTATTCATCTGTCGATGGACATCTTGGCTCTTTCCACAGTTTGGCTATTGTGGACATTGCTGCTATAAACATTGGGGTGCACGTACCCCTTTGGATCCCTACATTTGTATCTTTGGGGTAAATACCCAGTAGTGCAATTGCTGGATCGTATGGCAGCTCTATTTGCAACTGTTTGAGGAACCTACATACTGTTTTCCAGAGTGGCTGCACCAGCTTGCATTCCCACCAAGAGTGTAGGAGGGTTCCCCTTTCTCCGCATCCCTGCCAACATCTGTCGTTTCCTGACTTGTTAATTCTAGCCATTCTGACGGGTGTGAGGTGGTATGTCATTGAGGTTTTGATTTGCATTTCCCTGATGCTGAGTGATGTTGAGCACTTTTTCGTGTGTCTGTTGGCCATTTGGATGTCTTCTTTGGAAAAATGTCTGTTCATGTCTTCTGCGCATTTCTTGATTGGATTATTTGTTCTTTGGGTGTTGAGTTTGATAAGTTCTTTATAGATTTTGGATACTAGCCCTTTATCGGATATGTCATTTGCAAATATTTTCTCCCATTCTGTCGGTTGTCTTTTGGTTTTGTGGGCTGTTTCTTTTGCTGTGCAAAAGCTTTTTATCTTGATGAAACCACAATAGTTCATTTTTGCCCTTCCCTCGCTTGCCTTTGGCGATATTTCTAGGAAGAAGTTGCTGCGGTTGAGGTCAAAGGGGTTGCTACCTGTGTTCTCCTTTAGGATTTTGATGGACTCCTGTCTCACGTTTAGGACTTTCAACCATTTGGAGTCTATTTTTGTGTGTGGTGTAAGGAAATGTTCCAGTTTCATTCTTCTGCATGTGCCTGTCCAATTTTCCCAACATGATTTCTTGAAGAAACTGTCTTTTTGCCATTGGACATTCTTTCCTGCTTTGTCAAAGATGAGGTGATCATAGAGTTGAGGGTCCATTTCTGGGCTCTCGATTCTGTTCCATTGCTCTATGTGTCTGTTTTTGTGCCAGTACCATACTGTCTTGATGATCACAGCTTTGTAATACAGCTGGAAGTCTGGAATTGTGATGCCGCCAGCTTTGCTTTTCTTTTTCAACATTCCTCTGGCTATTCGGGGTATCTTCTGGTTCCATACAAATTTTAGGATTATTTGTTCCATTTCTTTGAAAAAAGTGGATAGTATTTTGATGGGGATTGCATTGAATGTGGATTGCTCTAGGTAGCATTGACATCTTCACAATGTTTGTTCTTCCAATCCATGAGCATGGAATGTTTTTCCATTTCTTTGTGTCTTCAATTTCTTTCATGAGTATTTTATAGTTTTCTGAGTACAGATCCTTAGCCTCTTTGGTTAAATTTATTCCTAGGTATCTATGGTTTTGGGTGCAATTGTAAATGGGATCGACTCCTTGATTTGTCTGTCTTCTGTCTTGTTGTTGGTGTATAGGAATGCCACTGATTTCTGTGCATTGATTTTATATCCTACTACTTTACTGAATTCCTGTATGAGTTCTAGCCGTTTTGGGGTGGAATCTTTTGGGTATTCCACATACAGTATCATATCATCTGCAAAGAGTGAGAGTTTGACTTCTTTGCCGATTTGGATGCCTTTGATTTCTTTTTGTTGTCTGATTGCTGTGGCTAGGACTTCTAATAATATGTTGAATAGCAATGGTGATAGAGGACATCCCTGCCGCTTTCCTGACCTTAGGGGAAAAGCTCTCAGCTTTTCCCCATTGAGAATGATATTCGCTGTAGGTTTTTCATAGATGGCTTTTATGATATTGAGGTATGTACCCTTTATCCCTATACTCTGAAGAGTTTTGATCAAGAATCGATGCTGTACTTTGTCAAATGCTTTTTCTGCATCTATTGAGAGGATCATATTACTCTTTTTCTTTCTTTTCTTAATGTATTGTATCACGTTGATTGATTTGCGGATGTTGAACCAATCTTGCAGCCCAGGGATAAATTCCACTTGGTCATGGTGAATAATCCTTTTAATGTACTGTTGGATCCTATTGGCTAGTATTTTGGTCAGAATTTTTGCATCCATGTTCATCAAGGATATTGGTCTGTAATTCTCCTTTTGGATGGGGTCTTTGTCTGGTTTTGGGATCAAGGTAATGGTAGCCTCATAAAATGAGTTTGGAAGTTCTCCTTCCATTTCTATTTTTTGGAACAGTTTCAGGAGAATAGGTATTAATTCTTCTTTAAATGTCTGATAGAATTCCCCTGGGAAGCGGTCTGGCCCTGGGCTTTTGTTTGTTGGGAGATTTTTGATGACTGCTCCAATTTCCTTAGTGGTTATAGGTCTGTTCAGGTTTTCTATTTCTTCTGGGTTCAATTTTGGTAGTTGATACATCTCTAGGAATGCACCCATTTCTTCCAGGTTATCTAGTTTTCTGGCATAGAGTTGCTCATAATATGTTCTTATCATTGTTTGTATTTCCTTGGTGTTGGTTGTGATCTCTCCTCTTTCATTCATTATTTTGTTTATTTGGGTCATTTCTCTTTTCTTTTTGATAAGTCTGGCCAGGGGTTTATCAATCTTGTTAATTCTTTCAAAGAACTAGCTCCTAGTTTCGTTGATCTGTTCTACTGTTCTTTTGGTTTCTAGTTCATTGATTTCTGCTCTGATCTTTATGATTTCTCTTCTCCTGCTGGGTTTAGGCTTTATTTGCTGTTCTTTCTCTAGCTCCTTTAGGTGTAGGGTTAGGTTGTGTATTTGAGACCTTTCTTGTTTCTTGAGAAAGGCTTGTATTGCTATTTACTTTCCTCTCAGGACTGCCTTTGCTGCATCCCAAAGATTTTGAACAGTTGTGTTTTCATTTTCATTGGTCCATGAAGTTTTTTAATTCTTCTTTAATTTCCTGGTTGACCCATTCATTCTTTAGTAGGATGCTCTTTAGCCTCCATGTATTTGAGTTCTTTCTGACTTTATTCTTGTGATTGAGTTCTAGTTTCAAAGCATTGTGGTCTGAAAATATGCAGGGAATAATCCCAAACTTTTGGTATCGGTTGAGATGTGATTTGTGACCTAGGATGTGATCAATTCTGGAGAATGTTCCATGAGCACTAGAGAAGAATGTGCATTCTGTTGCTTTGGGATGGAGTGTTCTGAATATGTCTGTGAAGTCCATTTGGTCCAGTGTTTCATTGAAAGTCTTTATTTCCTTGTTGATCTTTTGCTTAGATGATCTGTCCATTTTAGTCAGGGGGGTGTTAAGGTCCCCCAGTATGATTGTATTGTTGTCAATGTGTTTCTTTGCTTTTGTTATTAATTGCCTTATATAATTAGCTGCTCCCACGTTAGGGGCTTAGATATTTACAATTGTTAGATCTTCTTGTTGGATAGACCCTTTAAGTAGGATACGGTTTCCTTCCTCATCTCTTATTACAGTCTTTGTTTTAAAATCTAATTTGTCTGATATAAGAATTGCCACCCCAGCTCTCCTTTTGTGTCCATTATCATGGTAAATGGTTTTCTACCCCCTCACTTTCAATCTGGGGGTGTCTTTGGGTCTAAAATGAGTCTCTTGCAGACAGCATATTGATGGGTCTTGTTTTTTAATGCAATCTGATAGCCTGTGTCTTTTGAATGGGGCATTTAGCCCATTTACATTCAGGGTAACTCTTGAAAGATATAAATTTAGTGCCATTGTATTTCCTGTAAGGTGACTGTGACTGTATATTGTCTGTGTGCCTTTCTGATCTATGCTGCTTTTAGGCTCTCTCTTTGCTTAGAGGACCCCTTTCAATATTTCTTGGAGGGCTGGTTTCGTGTTTGCAAATTCCTTTAGTTTTTGTTTGTCCTGGAAGCTTTTTATCTCTCCTCCTATTTTCAATGACAGCCTAGCTGGATATAGTATTCTTGGCTGCATATTTTTCTCGTTTAGTGCTCTAAAGATATCATGCCATTCCTTTCTGGCCTGCCAGGTCTCTGTGGGTAGGTCTGTTGCCAATCTAATGTTTCTACCATTGTAGGTTACATATCTCTTCTCCCGAGCTGCTTTCAGGATTTTCTCTTTGTCTCTGAGACTTGTAAGTTTTAGTATTAGATGTCTGGGTTTTGACCTCTTTTTATTGATTTTGAGAGGGGTTCTCTGTGCCTCCTGGATTTTGATGCCTGTTTCCTTCCCCACATTAGGGAAGTTCTCTGCTATAATTTGCTCCAATATACCTTCTGCCCCTCTCTCTCTTTCTTCTTCTTCTGGGGTCCCAATTATTCTAATGTTTTGTCTTATCGTATCGCTTATCTCTCGAATTCTGCCCTCGTGATCCTGTAGTTATTTATCTCTCTTTTTCCTAGCGTCTTTATTTTCCATCATTTGGTCTTCTATATTGCTGATTCTCTCTTCTGCCTCATTTATCCTAGCAGTTAGTGCCCCCATTTTTGATTGCGCATCATTAATAGCCTTTTTGATTTTGACTTGGTTAGATTTTAGTTCTTTTATTTCTCCAGAAAGAGTTTCTCTAATAACTTCCACACTTTTATCAAGCCCAGCTAGTATCTTTAAAGTCATGATTCTGAACTCTAGGTTCGACATTGTACTAATGTACGTATTGAGTATGTCCCTGCTAGACGGTACTACCTCTTGTTCTTTTTGCTGAGGTGATTTTTTTCGTTTTGTCATTTTATCCAGAGAACAGATGAATGAGAGAACTAAATGCTGACAGTTTAACAATGTCCCCAGCAAATATACTCTATACAAAAAAGACCTGAAACCAGGGGAAAAGAAAGGGAAAGAAAGAAAAAAGAAAGAGAAAAAAAAAAGAAAAAGAAAAAGATCAAAAGAAACAAAAACAGAACAAAACAAAACAAAAAAACAGAATATGATCAAATATGATCAGGTAGTGCATAGATCAGTGGCACACACTAGATTTTGGGTGTATTTTGGTCTGTTAGAAGAAAGTGCCTCCTAAAATTTTAAAGGAAGAAAGACTTATATATGTACAGAATAAGGTTTGATACAATGAAGGGACGGAAGATGATTGTAAAGATGAAAATTATAAAATGTTTCATAAATGGAATTGATAAGAAGTTGTTTGAAAGAAGAAAGAAAAAGATTAAAAAAAAAAGAAAAAAAATGAGACAGAGTGTGATCAGGCAGGAGACTAGAACAAAGCCATACACTAGTGATTTAGGGTATATTTTGATCTCTTAGAAGAAACTGTATATCAAAATTTTAAAGAGAGAAGAACTTATATATATATGCGAAAATAAGGGTAACTACTACGAAGGGATAAAACATGACTCCAAAAACGAAAAATAAAAAACGTTTTTTTATAAAAGGGATTGACAATATGTTGGTTGAAAAAGGGAAAAAGAAAAATTCAAAAAAAAAACAAAAACAAAGAACAGTTAAAAAAATTAACTTTGAAAAACTACCATGGTAAAAAAGCCATGAATTCTATGTGCAGTATTCCCCTAGCGCTGGAGTTCTCCCGTTCTCCTTGATCGGTAAACTTGGTCTTGGCCTGCTGGCTGTTCTCGCTGATCTTCTGGGGGAAGGGCCTGTTGCCGTGGTTCCCAAAGGTCTTTGCTGGAGGCAGAATTGCCCCGCCCTTGTCCCTCCAGGCTAAGCAAGCTGCTCTGGTTTGCTCTCAGGAGCTTTTGTTCCCTGCAAGTCTCGGTACAGCTTTGGAGGACCAGGGTGAAAATGGTGGCCTACCACTCTCTGCCCGGAGGATCTGAGAACTTGGGGCCCCGCTCCTCAGTGCGCCCCCAGAGAAAAGCAGTCACTCCCGTCTCCCTGGTCTCCGGCCGCACTCTGTGCTCACCCGTCCTGTGACTGAGTGTTTCTATCTCTGGCACCCAACCCCGTGTGGAGTCTCCAAACCCAGCAGATCCCTGCGGTGCACTCCCACGCCACTCCTCCTGGAGGAGGGAGGGGAGTCTCCCCAGCTTTCCTGCTTGTTGGGTCCCTGCTGGAGGCACAGTGGCCCGACTGGGCCACGGATCACAGTTTATGGCAACCTCGAGCTGAGAGCCCGCGCCTCGGCTCCGTCTCTGCAGCCAGGTTCCCCGCTCGGATACCTGGGAGCTTTGCTGCACTCAGGCACCCCCGGTCTTTCTGTGACCCCGAGGGTCCTGTGACCACACTGTCCCGCGAGGGTTCCACTTCCCACTTAGCCACTGGAGTGACGTCCCTCTGTGGAACCGACTTCTAAAAGTTCCAATTTTGTAGCACTTGCCAGAAGCGGCTGACGGAGGTCCCCTCCACCACTGTCTATCCTCCGGAATATCGGCTCGGATTCACTTCTCCGCATGTCCTATCTTCCAGTAAGTGGTCGGGTCTCTGTTCAGAGAGTTGTTGCTACTCTCTTCTTCAATCTCCTGTTGAGTTCGTTGGTGTTCAGAATGGTTTGATCCCTATTCAGCTGAATTCCTGAGACCAGACGAAATCCAGGTCTCCTACTCCTCTGCCATATTGCTCCACCCTCTACTCTCAGTAAAAATTTTTTGAGCATGCACTTATAAAATGTCTGTCTTTACTTGTAAATTATATACAAGTGCTATTGTCAATCTGTGTTAAATATTAGTAACCTTCAACTTCATTCTTATCTTTTTAGATAAAAATTATAAATATCAAGTAAAGTTTAAATATATTCTTCCATCCCCTGTATTGATGTCTTGTGACCTTACTTTGGAGACCATACACCAAGGACCTCTTTATGCCTGAGGCATTTCATGACTACTGTATCTATCTTTGAGTGAAACAGCATTTAATTAAAATCCTATTTGCTGCTGGAATTCAGTTCTATTTTCAGTTAACATTGCCTGCTCTAACAGCAAACTGTTAAGGGCAGGGATTCTTTCAATAATTGATTAGGACTCATAGGGGAATATAGCTCTAGTTAAAGGGTATCTTCTGATTTGGTAGAGCTATGTCTTGTGACTTTGTGCATCCAGCGAATTCTCAGATCACTTGCCACAGGCCCAACTACTCACCACTCTTTGGAGGTTTGTCAAACAATGTAGTATAGAGGAGTGATTCTCAAAGTTCTCTGTTGGTAGTGTGCATCGTGCTATCTGTTGAGATTATTAAATGCAGATTCTGGGATCCCACTGCTAGGGAGACTGACCCTGTTAGATTTGAGGTTGGGTCTAGGAATCCACTTCTTTTTCAGGCTTCCCAAGTGATATTGACCACACTTTAAGAACAATGAAACTTGTATTCATATTTGCCACTTAACAGGTGGATGGCTTAGACATTTACTTTTACACTGGTTCAGTTTCTTCAGCTATAAAATGGGAAACGTAATAAAGTCCAGGACCACCTTGTAAGATTGTTTTGAGAGTTGAAATATGTGGTCATTTTATCAAAGGACTTTATAAAAAGTAACACATTAACATGTGACCTATTGCTCTAATTTTTTGATCTATTAAAAAACATACTCTCCATAACTAAGATATTCTATATAGTGTCAATTACTTTTTATTTCAGTGAAAACATGATTCTGAGCCTGTCTGTCCTATTCACTTGCCTCCCAAGGAAAGGGGCCATGGTTATACTTCTTTGCATGAATGGCGGTAAAAGAAAATAAGGATTAAGAATATAGATTAAGTTCGAGCAAACCTGGATTCTGACCCCATCTTCTGTGTGTCTTGAACTAACTCCTTAACATACTCTTCTTTGTTAAGTAGTCATCCTAATAGATCTTACTTGTCAAGAAGTCTATGATATTAAATGTAATAACATAGCCAACATTTACTACATGCTTGCTACATGCCAAGCATTATTTAAAGTGGTTGTCATGTAATAACTCATTTGCTCACAAAAACCCTATGATTTTGAAGAGAGGTCCTAAAAGGGCCCTATTTTGCAGAGGGAAAAATCAAAGTATGGGGAGCTATAATGATGGCACTGGGACACAAGCCTCTGCCGTTTGACTCTAGAACCATCCTCTTTACACTTTTCAGCACTGCCTCTTTCTTATACAGGAAAAGCTTGCAGGTCACTTAGCACACCAGAAGGCACATGGTAAATCCTCAAAAGATGTGACATATTATTACCATCATTTGATTTCTTCACAGCTTCTTGCAGAATGCTTTGTGCGAGGTATTTGTTTAATAAATTTATGTTGATTTGATTTGGAAAGAACTCTGTTGTATTCTCTTGGGCTTCTAAAAGATATATTCAATGAGAGAGTCTCTTATTTTTCAGGCTAATGTGATTCATGTGGCTGGTTTTAGATTAAGTTACTGTCTTTTATTTACAAAAGGAGATTAAATGAATATGTACAGATCCAAGAACTTCAAAATCCCCCTTGTTAAAAACTGTTTAAAAATTTGTCTTCGTAAGACAAATAAGAGAGCTCATAGGGCCAATTTATAAAATAACTGGATTTTGCTATATAATGTGTTTAGCATTTTTCAAAACACATATTTAGAAATCTTCCCTGGTTCCTTTTTTTTGCTAGCTCTTACACTTACTGGTCCAATGTATCTGAAATATTCCCATTCAGTGCTTTGTGGCTTGTCTTTCTTTCCTATTTTCAGGATCAATTTATTCATCTGTAAGTAAAATGGGGAGCTTTACCTGAGGAAGGCCAAAGAGGCAGATTGGACTGTATGGGGTAATATAAATCTTAGGTCAGAAAAATTGATGTGGTTTCATGTCCCATCTCTTTTGTCTTTATTTTAGCTATTTGAATAGTGGGTTAAGACCATCCTATAAGAACATTCAAACTCTACACTCCAAGGTACTAGTGACAAAAGTTAAAAAACAATCTCCCCTCAAGTACAACCAAAACCCGTCTTTCTATCCCATCCAGAGACAGTCTAATTCTCTAGGCTATGGTGTAAGGAAACCTACCCAAGATGGTATAATTAGTAGGCTGAAGTCTTCTGGATTTAGATGTTGTTAGATAACTGGAGGAAATATGCCAGGAGTCAAAGGCCCTTGCCTTAGTTAACCATCTGCCTGCAAGCATTTTGGCCTTTCTGTCAGGATGGCAAAGGCAGGTTTGTCAGTACAGCAGAAAACCTGGTTTTTGGAAGAAGTTGCAGCCAGACTCCTCTTAGCCCTGATGAAGAGCAGCTCTATGAGTGACTTCAGTGTTCACTCCATTCCTAGCTGATCATAGCACAGACAGTTTGCTAGGCAGTCCTCAGCCTTTATCTTCTATTAGTCTGGTTTCAATCACAAAGTGAGAGGAACAACTATTTGAATGAATAGGGCAGGCTGGCTTTGGTGTTCATGGAGTCCTCAGTGTCTAGCATGATTAAGAACTCTGAGGCATACTTAAGGAAATGAACTTGGCTAAGATAATATGTTCTTTCTAGTAGTAAAATCTAAAATTTTTTTGCATACAAATTTAAAAAATAGCAGTAATCAAGTTGAATGAAAATTATCATTGGGATATTTACAATAGAAGTACAAGTATCAGTCAAGACAAACTATGTTACATACATCCCCAAATCTCAGTGGCTTTAATAATGAAATTTTGCCTATCCCTGGACTGACTGTCGAATATGGGAAGTGGGGGTGAGGTGGAGCTCTGTTCCACACAGTCATTTAGGGATTCAGGCACTTTCTGTTTAGTTGCTATACCATCTCCTGGGGAATTAGAGTCTTCCAATGAATCCTCTGCGTGCAGCCTGCAGACAACAGAAGATGATGTGGAAGACTGGGTGTAGGAGTTTTAGGGATTGGACATAGAAGTAGTTACATCATTTTTACTGATACTCCTTTGAACACAACTCAAACTCATGACCTCACACAACTTCACTACAAGGGAGGCTGGGAGTTGCTTTCTAACTATTTAACCAGAAAGAAAAATAAGTGGACTTCAAGTGAACATATTTATTTATGGAGGTTAGTCGTCTTTTCTTTTTGTTCCTATGTGAATATTTCTTTTATAGGCTAAGAGGCATCAGTAGTCCTATTGCTCTCTGGAAAATTGTGCTCAACTTTCGTTTCTCATTTAGACTTTTGGTCTTGGGTTTTTTGTTTGGTTAGTTGTTTTTGTTTTTTGGTTGTAATTGGGTTTAGACATTTTGGGTCAGACTGAATATCTTCTATGGCAGTGTAAATGCTAACTGTTGGTCCTCTTTCCCCTCCCACCTGGGGACTGGGGGTGGGAGAAATGAAAAAATTACAGCCGTGTTATGTCTCACATCTTGCCACTACCCAGCCTGATGTTAGGCTGACCCTAGGGGAAGGTAAAGGAGCAGATTTTCTACTGGGCTGCACCAGACATGGGGAAATGGGTGAATTTTCAGATTCTGTGAATTGTTAACACTTTTAATATGGAAGCTCATCACTAGATTTGTGACCACACATTGTGGCTGTGTATTTAACTTTGCTTTTCCATTTCTGGTTCTTTGGATTTAACTAGCCTGATTACTTCTTCAGTATTATTAAAAAAAAAAAAAAAAAAAAAAAGCTACACTAGTTTTCCTCCCAAATTTACTTGCATTTAATTCAACTTGTATTAAATACTTATAAAAAGTCAGTTCTTAAGATAACTAGGGATATAGGGGCTCCTGGGTGGCTCAGTCAGTTAGGCATCTGCCTTCAGCTCAGGTCATAATCCCGGGGGCCTGGGATCAAGCCCCACATTGGGCTCCCTGCTCATCCAGGAGCCTGCTTCTCCCTCTTCCTCTGCTGCTTGCTCCCCCTGCTTGTGCTCTCTCTCCCTTTCTCTCAAATAAATAAATACAGTCTTTTAAAAAAAGATAACGAGGGATACAACAAGAATAAGCCACCTCCTGTACCTTCAAGGAGCTGAATGACTAAAGCAAGAGAGACTTGCTAACATATAACCAGTCTGCTGTGTTTATACAAGAGCTATAAAACAATTTGTAAGTATGAAAATAAGGGTACACACCAGAATATGGGAACATAAAAAGACATTATTGTGTCCTGTAAATGTTGTGAATGGCTTTTTAGGGGAGGAAACATTGGAACTGGAAGTGGAACAGTGAGAAAGACCTTGCTAGGCAGGAAACAGGCGAGGGGTAGCTGGATATTCTGGGTGGAGAGCACTTTGCAAAGGAAGTCGTGTTGTGTTTAGGGAATGGTAAAGATTTAGATGTGTCAGATTACATGATGCCAAGGGAGTGAGAGTGGGATGATGTTAGGTTGGGAGGTTAAGTTGGAACCACATTTATGAAGGGTCTAAGAGACCATAATTTGTAATTAAGGGGTTTATAATGTAAGATATGGGAAATAGCAAACACTACTTTAGTATGGAAGTGATGAAATCAGATTTGCATTTTAGGAAAAATAAGTCGAGCAAAAGAATTGACAATAGGTTAGAGAATTTTAAAATCTCATACTGAGTTTATACATATAGAGACATTATTTATTTATTTTTTGTCTTTCAAAGACACAACAACCAACTCTTAAGTACAGAATTGATACAATAGATAATACCATTTCCTTTTTTCTCCCATGTACTTTTTCCAAAGGCCACATACAGCTCTAAAATAATATGATACCATGTTTTAGCCAATAGAAAATGCAGCGTCTACTTCCAGCTTCTGATAATGACAGCCTAGCTTGTATCAGAGTAGACTTCCTACCAATAGTAATTTAAAATTCTTGACAAAATATAAAAGCAACGTCAGGAACTGTTTATTGGCACTAGACAGCAACTAAAAGCAAGCTGAAACTAAAAAGGATTCTACCTTCCAAAGAAGGAAACCACACTGGGTAAGATCCACATTTAAATAGCTTTGACCCCACAGGCCCTCTGTGCCCCACATGGGAAGTGGCTGATAGGGCTCAAAGGAAAAAAACAGTAGTTTTATCGGTTTTAGGCATCATAGGACTGAATTCAGTGTTGTCAGAATGACTAGGAATTGAGATTAGGATTCCTGAAGGGAGAGAGTCACAGAGGAGGGAGCCCCCAAATCTGTAAATGAATACCTATAATCTTTGGCAGAGCCTTAAACTGTCCATGTACATACAGATAAAGAGTCCAAGGAGCCCAGGAAGTAAACGAGAGCCAGAAGGCTGAAAGAACTGAGCAGAACATTCAGTTTCTCACTTCAGGAATATAGAGTTCAGAATTTTAGCTCCATCGAGTTAGAGGGAATTGACGAACACTTGGGTCTTCCATTGAAACTCTGGAAGTTTCATGCTTTAGGAGTAAAGACCACATCCTAGAAGTAAAGGAAAACTGGAATAAACCTGCCTTAACAAAGCCTAAACTTAGGCCTCCCTGTTACCTGGCAGTAATCTGTTCGTAGGAGCAAACTTCAATGATGTTTGGAGGAAGATAATATAATTTAAAGCCTTTACAACGTCTTTACAGTGTTTATATGTCATCAGTAATTACTGGACATGCAAAGGAACAAGAAAATGTGACCCAGAGTCATGGGGAAAAAGCAGTCAATATAAACAAACTCATAGCTGACAGACACTGGAATTGTCAGATAGGATGTTAAAATCACTATGCAGAATCTGTGAAGGCATTTTCATGAAAAGATGGGTGAGGAGATGGGAAAATTCAGGAGTGATATGAAAACTGTAAGAAAAAGAACCAAAGGCAAATCTCAAGATCTAAAAAATACATCTCTGAAATTAAAAAGAAAAATTAGATGGAGCTAATAGCAGATTTAACACAACTCAGTAATAAAAAAAGACAATAAAAATTAGCAAAAGACATGAGCAGACACTTCCAAAAAGAATATATATGAATGACCAAGAAGCACTTGGCAAGATACTTAACATCATTAATCATCAGGGAAATGCAAATTGAAATCACAGTGAGATACCCCTTTATATCCATTAGAATTGCTAAAATTAAAAAGGCTGACAACACCAAAGGATTGTCAAAACTTGAACTCTCACACTTTGCTGTGGGTGCATGTAAATTGGTATAATCATTTAGGAAAGCTGTATATTAGTTCTTTATAAAGTAGAATATATCCTGACCCAGCAATTTTATTAATAGTTATTTGTCCAATGGGAATAAGAACATATAGCACAAAAGGACTTGTAAAGTATGCAGATTTATTCACAATAGCTAAAAACTGTAAATATACCACTGCCTATTTATAGATGAAGGATAAATCAATTATGGTATTTTTAACCGTGGAATATCACTTGGGAATAAAGAGGAATGAAGTAGAATTGCATGCAACAACACAGATGAATCTCAAAAATAAGCTGGGTAAAAGAAGCTAGCCCCTATCCTCCATCTCTTATATGAAGTTTGAAGTTATGTAACAGGCAAAACGTAGTTAGGCTGATTGAAATCAGAAAAGGGGCTCTCTCTGTGGGGTGAGAAGGGAAATTGGATGGAAAGGGCACAGGAGAACTTTTTGGGTTGACGGAAAACATTTTGCATTTTTATTGGTATCATGGTTGCATGAGTATATACCTTTGTTATGTATATACTCATCAAAACTGCACATTTGAGATCTGTGCATGTGACTGTATGACCATTACAACTCATAAGTAGAATTGATGGGAACTGACAGGCAATGTAATGTGGTGGTTCAACATACGACATGCAGGGATTGAGGTAAGACTACCTGGATTCAGGTCCTAAAGGCAGTGAATTATAGTGGGTCAGGGTATGGTAAGGTTTTGAATCGTATTGCCAGTATTTTGTGAACATTGGTAGGTTACTAATGTCTTTTAAGCCTCTATAAAACGCAGATGATAAAATTAGTATCTGCTGGTAACGTTGTCCTGAGTATAGTGGCTGGCATATAGATGCACTCAAGAAATTTAAGCTGAAGTCATTATTATTAAATAGCTCTTTGGCCGTTTTTTCATTGATCTAATGCAGTCATGAATGCTAGTATAACGTGAAGATTTTGAGAATTAGATATCTACAAACTGCATTATACTGCCATCTAAATAATGTAGACAATATTTGACAGCATATGATTAAATACACTAGCAAATCCTATTTTAAATATCCATTTCAAACTAAGTAACTAATTATCTCTTTGCCAAGAAAAATTTTTCAGTTTAAAATACTTCTTTTGATGCTCTTGTAAAAAAAAATTCAAACATAAATTAGGGCCTAATTTTTTTCCTAATAGTCTCACCCTCTGTTTCCCATCTCATGATCACTTTTTATATTTTGGTATATCTTTGGGGTGCGTGTGTGTGTGTGTGTGTGTGTGTGTGTGTGTGTGTGTAACTTTGTAAGCAAAACTGTGACTGCATGATTTATGTACTCTTCTAAACCTGACATTTCATTTCGAAATCTTTCCATGTTTAGGACTATTTACATACAGAGTTGGCCCATTCTTTTTAGCAGCTGCATAATAGTATTGCACTGATGGATTTTGATTTATCTAACTAGCTCTCTGAGAAGTTCCAAGTTTCCACTATTATAAACAACTTGACATTCTTAGAGTTGTAGGTTTTGCACTTGTGTTAATTATTCCATAGAATATTTTTTTTTAAAAAGTAGAATTGCTATGTGAAAGAGTTTGAACAAAATTTATTAAGCTTTTTTTGGAAGAGAAAAATTGTATGTGTGAGTATGTGTATGACTGAACAGTGAAAGAATGAGCATTGGAACACTGAGGATTCTCTGGGTCAATTCCATGGTGTTGTGGACTGTGGAGAGAGGGGGACATCTTCAGATCTCTTAATATCCTGGTTTATTTTCACATCCCAACTTACTCTTACTCTCTACCTCTTTCTCACTTTACCCTTCATTTAACAATCTTGCATTTCCTTTCAGTCCAAGAGGTCCATTCAACAACAACTAAGAACCCAAGTTTTCAATTTCCTAATGTATGTGCATATGATCTTTGAGCCTTCCCATCTGTGCACTCACGCCCGCCCCATCCAGTCATATAAAGTCTTAATTTCCAACAGCATCAGATTTGTGTTTTTGAAAGGTGAGTCTCACTGTGTAGGCCAGATGTGAAGGGGAAGGATGCAGAGGCCAGAGGACTGATGAGACTTCAGGTTGGTGAAAGGAAGGAAGCTGTTCAATTTGTGGAGCAAGGGCAGGAACAGCTCAAGTTCTTGGCTTAGTTGCTGTCAGGTGAGTGAGGGTGGTTTTATGGGCGTTTACTAAGACCCAAGCTACCCTTGCCTATCATCTAGTGCCCTGTCAGCTGCAGAAACACAGCTGTGTTTGTGTCCTGCTGTTGGGCGGGCGAGGGGGAACTCGGAGGTCTGGTTCTTTTTTTAATGGTTTTAATTCTATTCTTCGTTTTGAGGTGAATATGGATGTTTTAGAGTGCTGTGCTCACTTTCTTCTCGACCTTTTTCTTCTATAACCTGTGGTATGTCAGACACAATACTTACCAGCTTGGGAGACAGAATTGTTAGCATTTCATTCGCACCCTGTGTTCAGTGACCTCAAGTTGATAGTATGAAATTGGGCATGGTGGGGATATTTACACAATTGGGAGTGGAAATGGCAAATCAGGGATTCCCCCATCCCAAGAGAAACTGCCGCTTAATGTTTACCAGCACACTGCATGACTTCTGTAACCCTTCTACCTCTGCTCACCACACACACACACACACACACACACACACACACACACACACGAAAATATAGTGTTTGAAGGATTGGACGTCACGGGTTTTCTTCCATGAGACACGGTGATTTTCAAGAGGAACAAATTGAGTTCCTTTTATCTTCCTGTCTCGGGTTTTGCATTTACTTCCAAAAGGACAAAACGAGCTAACTTTTTTCTCTCTCCCCTAGTGGATGGCTGTATTCACAGAGCAGCTGGGCCCTGTTTACTGGCTGAATGCCGTAACCTGAATGGCTGTGAAACTGGACATGCAAAAATCACATGTGGCTACGACCTGCCAGCAAAATGTGAGTACAGCCCTTGGGAACCCATAAAATGTGTGCTCCAAGTAGTTCTTTAAATATATATGTATCATATGTGAGTGTAGGAGATTTTTGTTCAGGTCTTCGACAGAGTGTCTCTGAAACAGAGAAATAAAAATATGAGCAAAATATATATTATAGCATTTAAGTGCCATGGAGTGACAGCTTCTGGAAGTGATGCCAATTTCTTATTCCTTGTTCAGGTTTCTTGATTGTGGATGTGTTTAGAACAAAGGAGATCAAAGTGATGTATTGTGTTTTCAGCTGCCATGTAAAGGCTGATTGGCAATTACAGCCAAGACATCTGTCACACTTTGCTTTCAGGAAAAGCCAATGGAATGTGGTTGTCAGTGTGAGAATGTATTTGCTCTTTGAATGTGGAATGGTCAAAATTTCCATTATATTTGAATAGAGAGAAGTATTGCATTTGATTGACCTTGTTGCCTAGTCGTTTAGCCAATCGAGTGGGGTGGTGTGGAATAAAAATACTTAGGAGTAGGTTAAAGGCACGGATTTTTTAATCACATAACCTTCAGGGCTTGGCGGGTGGAGGTAAAGGGTTTCATTGCACTGTTAAGGTGTTCATTGATTTGGAAATTGTGACACCAATTAATTGTTTATTCTATTCATCTGCTTCTTATGATACTGCCTGGGTCTGTGAATACATTTTATGTAAAAGTGAAGTGAGTTTTTGTTTTTCGGTTTTTTTGCAGTGGAGAAAACATGACTGAAAAATTATAACACTATCTGTAGGATACTTGTTGGGCTCTGTATAGACAGGTTGTGTAAGAATGAATTTCCTATGGATATGTGTGAGTGGAGAGATAGTGTGTTATATTTTAAAGATTACTTTAAATAATGTTTAAATCTGAGGTTTTGTAGTAAATGTCATATATTAAAATGATATTTTTTCTTTATAAACATTATAATACTGCATTCTGTATTTCTCACAGTGGGTTCTAGTGAATGTATATCAACTATATACTGTTTAATTTTTCCTTCAGTGGCTTCTCAACTTCTCACTTTTCTTTCTTTCTTAGTGTTTTTACCTTATGTGAAAGAGTCAAATCATGTACCAAATGGCCCCTCACTCCCACTTGAAATGTATATTTATGTCAAATAAAGTCCTTTGTGTACAGTGGTGTTCCAAACAGTTCTCCCTTTGAGTCAGAAAACCTGAGTATTAAAGGTGATTTCCCTTTCCAGGATTATATGTCTCTATGTTTACAAATATTGGTCATTTTTTCTTTTTAACACCATATTACCTTTGTGATATAGCTAACTGATACTGCCCTGAGAACAAGCAGATTATTGATTACTTTCAGACTTGTGTCTGTCCTTAAACTAATGAATAAGGCCTGGTTTCCTACTGCTTTACTACTTTCTTATGTATTAAAGCACAAGTAAGAAATTCTTTACCTCTGAGATTTCTGAAGACAGATAACCTCAGTATCACTAAATACGACCAAATAAAATGATGGCTTTAGTGTATGGGTTGATGCCATGATGATTCTGTCTAATGTGCTTGCTCCTGTCTGACAGCCCTCTAAATCATCCAGCTTAGTTCAGGGTTATTGAGGGAGGTATGAAGATCAATGACACCAAGACCTATGCTTGAGGAGTTTCATGATTGAGTCATAACTCTGAGCCAAGGTGTGGCTTTCCTGGGGACCCCGGGCCAACTGAGTCTTTGTGGCACAAGGACTCTAGTTAGCAAAAGTCAGTCCACAGGACTTGGTACCAAATCTGTGTGAACTGAGATAATGAGAGCCTTATACACATTCAAGTCGCTGTGCACAGGCCACAGGGCACATCTAGGAAGAAAATCATCCAGCACCATAGAAAGGACCAGACTTGGGATGGCAGGGCCACCTCATGAAAGTCACACACATGGACTACTTGTGAATAAGTCTTGGTATTTCTCTATATTTTGAAAGATTAATGATCTATATTGGAAACATAAAGAAAAGCAAAGAAAGCAATCAAGCAATATGGAAATGAGTAATAATAGCTTACATCTGTGTGCCACTTTATAGTTTTCCACAGTACTTTCACAAGCCTTTATATTTTAAATTGTATTTTATAAACATTGTGTGTGTGTGTGTTCATTTTCCCTTCTCCTACCCCTGAAAGATGTTTTTCTTTCTCATCAATTTGGTTCATCCATTTCAGAGTCATTAACAATCCACAGATGTGCTTTTGTAGAGAGAGAATGAAAGGGAGCTCATTACATACTGTTTGGGTCATTTTCCCCCTCTATATTTAATAATTCCATGACAGTTTGACAGCAGAAACTAGTTCCTATCTGTCCTCTGTGACAGCAGATTTATCATTATGGGCGTACTAAAGCCAGTCATCCAGCCACCAATGATAATATCTTCATGCATCAGCAATTTGTTTGGAAAACGCTGTTGTCTAGGTTACAGACAAACTTGGTAATTTTGGACTGGTCTTTGCTTCTTTTATGCTTGCTAAATTAATCTTTTTTTAATGCTTATATTTGAATTAATCATGTTTGTAGTCTATATTGTGACTCATCATAATTGGTAGAAAGATAAGCCTCAGAGATTTAGTTTATTCCTCATTGTTTGGATATTTTGATTTCTTTTGATGTGCAATATCCAATCATTCTTTTCAAAATAATCATAAGAGTGGAAAGAATATTGGTGAATATTTCATTAAATGTGATTGCTAAAGAAATGACTTAAGAGGTAGACTAAGGACTTTTTATACAGTTGGACCTTTTGGGACCTTTTCTTTTACAATATTAGATTCATAATAAAATTTAGATTTCTATAGAGTTTTAGAAGCTTATCAACATGTGGAACCTTTCTATTCATGCTATCATCATTCTACCAGAGGGCCAACTTCATGTGGGAGAAGTTTGTCTATCAGAGTCACAGTTTTAGTGTCAATATCTAGCACAATGTTTCCTGAATATGTGCTGAATTAATGTGAATGAATGAGTGATCAAATGAATAGTTTCAGAACTTTTCACCTGGAAAATAGTTTTGCAAATGTTGCCTCTACTAATTCTTTCCCTCCTGCATTGCATTCTGCCTGGTGCTGGTAGACTGATATTCCTAAGTCCAGAGTCCTCATAATCGTCTATAAGACTCTAAGCGTTGTAGCCCTCCTTGCATCTTGGACATCATCTGCCTCTGTCCTCTTCTTGGCCACACAGGTTGCTTTTCTGACCTGTAATGCATTTGCATTAGTGTTTCCTCCGCCTAGAATTCTATTCTTCTACATACCTATCTGGCTTGCTCCCTCACCTACTTCAAACCATTGCTCAAATGTAACCTCCAGTATTGCCCAAAACAACCTGCTTATAATTGCTTTTTTGTTTTATTTATAATCGCATATCTGTAGTATTTAACCTTCAAATACTTGGTATCATTTACTTACCGATTTTGTTTTTTGTCTGTCTTCCCCTGTGAAAATGAGGGCAGAGATTTTTTTTTTCTGCATCTTTTTCACTTACTGCTTTGTCCATACAGGTTAGAAAAATATTTGACACATAATCGGGGCTCAAAATATGTTTGTTGAATGAATGGGTAAAAACCTAACTCCACTACTCTCAAAATCCTTGGAAGGGTTTTTCTTTAAACACAGACTTGTTAGCCTGATTACCTTTGGCCTTCCATGATTTACTGTCATATCCTGAACTAACAAGCTTTTACATGACCTGAATTGCTCACAGTGGTGTGCCTGTGCTGGGGTCTGTATTTAGGGCCATCTAGAAAGCTCTTTGCCCCTTTCCTGTCTTCTTGACTCAACTCAAATATCACTTGTGTCATGAAACAAGTCTTCCTTATCAACTCTGCAAAATGCATTTTTTTTTTTCCTTCAAACTCATGAATACAGCTTGTTAACACACTGAGGACACTTTCCACTACTTTTTATTGTTATACATACAAGCTTTCCACCTTTCTATCAGTCCCTTGTATATAATGGGTACTAGAAAAACATCTACTAAATGAATTACTTGTTAAATGTGGAAGATTGGTTGATAATTGGTGATGGGCAAGATGTGAAAGACAATTTATGTTAATATCCCTGAGAAATGATGAAATTAGTGTTAATTATCCCTTGGGTTTTTTAAATCACATTTTAACATCCATCTAATTCCAAAGTCTTTTGTTTAAGGAATTTACTTTTAATGGTGCTTCTCCTAAGGGTGAACAAATAAATATAAAGAAACTATATCAACTTAATTTAATGTTTTTTGGCATAGCTCACATATCTCTTCTATTTCTTGAGAATGCTCCATTTTTAGGCTTTAAGGCTGAATAATCATGAATGATAAATGGAAAAATATTAAAATCTGTATATAACGTGGTAGGATCTGTTTCTTTTATTCTTTCCATTTAATCTTTGGAAGATATCAAAGAGTAATATTAGCATCCAACTCACAGGTTTTTATTAATCATTTGAAGGGAGACTGTCGGATGAGAGACCACAGTATAGCATATATGAATCAGAATCTTCATTCTATTCCCAGGTACAATAATAATCAGATGACAGTAGCTTAAAAGGTACAGTTGATAATAATACTTCTCCCCTGCCCTTCATCAAGAAATCATAGTACTTTGAAACATTAGCTCATCAGTCCTTTTGAAATTTCTATGAGGAAGTGACATGACAAGTAATGGTGTTCTTTTTCAACACAAAGGGAAATTCAGGTACAGAATGGTTAAGTTTGTTGCTCCCAGTAACAAACTATGTCCATGTTAGGCGCATGGCAGATAACTCAAGTATCACCTGTTTAGGGCAAGAGTCTATGGCAGGTGTTGGCCAAGGCCAACTGCCTGTTTTTTATAGATAAAATTTTATTAGAATACAGCATTTGGGGGCGCCTGGGTGGCTCAGTTCATTGGGCATCTGCCTTCAGCCAGGGTCATGATCCCGGCGTCCTGGGATTGAGTCCCATATCGAGCTCCTTGCTTAGCGGGGAGCCTGCTTCTCCTGCTTATGCTCTCTCTCTCTCTGTCAAATAAATAAAATCTAAAAAAAAAAAAATACAGCATTTGTTTCCATATCATCTATAACTGCTTTCATGAGACAGTGTCACATAGTTGCCACAGGAACTCTATGACCAGAAAGCCTGGAACATTTACTATCAGGCTTTAACAGAAAGATTTTGCCAATTCCTGGTCTTTGGCAATCCCTATTTTTTATAAAGGAGGAAGCTGAAATTCAGAGAGGTTAAATATTTATTGAATTTTACTGAATGTACATGATTTAGATCCCTACTGACAAAAGTGGTAATAAAATACCTGCCGTCTATTTCTTGGGACAGCTCTTGCTTCTGTTGCCTCAATAGAACATCACCTTGGGAGGATGATCTGAAGCCTTTTAAATCTTTCAAATTATAAGGCCACCTTGAAAAAAAAAAAACCTTGAAAAAAAAAAAGGGTCATTTTTCTCAGTAGGGCCATACCTGGAAAGTGAGTAAGTCAAGTCTCTGAAGGGAGAGTTAATTCAAACCACTAAAGTATTAGGCAATAAATCTTTATTCATTTCTTCCTCCAGTGGTGGTAGCTAATATGCTGAAAGGGAGCCTGTAGTCCAGAGTAAATTCAATTTCTAGAGTAGGTAACTCATGAGATGGTTCCCAGTTAGTCCTCTGTGATGCGTGACCTGATTTCCGCCATCATGGGCTCCACCAGCAGGTGTCTGATTGTGAAGGCAGTGGAGTGGGCATGCTGTCAAGAATATGACTCTGTCAGGCTTTGATGGAGATCTGAGGGCCCTCATGAGCCCCTTCCATAATTAAATGACTTATATTACACAAAGAGAAAAATGGCTCTTGAAGAATATAGAACCATCTTCCTTCCTGAAGAGAGACATGGGATTGTTCCTCCTAAAACCAACTCTGATTGGCTCATTTTCCTTAAGTGCTTTAGGCATTTAATTACTATTTGAATCTATTTCTTCATAATTACCACCCCTTTCATTTATATTAAGCAGTTTTATACATTTTTATCTCCTTAGTGATCCTTATGATGAATGTGGAAGTGAAAATGGCAGAAAGATTATAAAACACAGAGTGGTGGTTCTCAAAACGCACTCCTTGGAGCAGCAGCAGCACCTGGGGATTTGTCAAGAGATGCAAATTCCTTTGCCCCACCCCAGACCTACTGAATTAAACTTTGTGGTTTAACAAACTCTCCATGTGACTTTGATGCAAACTTAAGCATGAGCATCATTGACCTAGACAGTGGTGGAATCCTGAGCAGAACCCTTGGCTTTTGATTCCTTACCCTAGTCCTGTTTCGCTACACAACATAGGCATCCTTTTGGGTTGCGGATTAGGGCTTTCTTTGAAGAGAACTCAGACATGCTCTTCTTTTCCTTTGTGGCATGTTCACAGTTAGTATTTGTTTCCTTATTTATTGCCTGCCTTCTCAAACAGACTAACAGTTTGAACAGAGAAAAGTCCTGTCAGTCTCATTCACCCCTGGTATCCTTAGTATCTGACATATCCAGAATCAAGTTCATGGCCTCTGATACATGTTTACTGGAGGAATTAATGAAGGCATTGTCTTTGCGATAGTCATAGCTGCCACTGCAGGAAACCAACCAAGAAGACACTCAAGATAGGACTACGTGATACCAGAAATCTGCAGAGCTAGTACTGCTACCATCTCAGCATCTCTGTTATCCTGTCACCAGCCATGCTTCTTGCTCAAAGACTCTAGCAGTGAAAGAAAGCACAGGGGGACAAAGTTTGCTCAACTTGTCCACATGGCACCCAGATAACCTACACTTGGATTACTTTCTTTCATTTTCTCTCTCTCTTTTTTACCCATTGTAATAACATAGATTCCATCTCCAAGTGGCTTTGTGATGAAATAACTAAAGGACTCTAATAGTAAATAGTTGCTTCTAAAAATAACAACATCTTGGAAGCAGCTAGTATTTACATTGTTGTAAATGTACTAGCTGAACGTAGACTAAGTGCCTGTGCTTGGCTTGCGCTATTTGAGATCTTAGCAGGCCTTCAGAGGACACTGTCTATACCTTCTTTTGCCTATGTGATCAATAGGAAATAACAGTGTAAATCAATTCTGGGTAATAGTGTAAATGGGCTCTCGAAGGCAATTCCTGCTGTGAAATAAGTAGTTAGCTGTGACGCTGGCGTTAACCGCAGTAGGGGTAATCAGCCTTTGGATATATTTAATCAGAGTTATCAGCTAAGATTAAAAAGAAAGCCACTGTTGTGCAGGGATAATCATTTTCAGGATTTAAAAGATGAATATTTGAAGGTGTTCTCATAAATTAAAGCCATCAGAATTGCTTTGAGTAATTTGGGATGCTTTGAGGTCAGGCACAAGCAAACAGGAAAGGTTAATTTCAGAGCCACAGTAGTTAATGTGCAGGAACTGAGGAATACATTTATAGAAATAGTGAATGCTGAGTTAAACGAAGATTTCCCCCCACTGCTAAGAGGTTCCTTGAGCTATTACTAACCTATGTGATTTGATTAAAAAGTGGGCAACACATAAGAGTTTGTAAATTTATTAATTATCCCTGCAATTAATTATGAAGCCCAAATACTAAATATTAGACTACATTATGGCTTGATTAGAGGTGTTTCCAATTGAAAACATTGATAAAACCAAGTTCTTCCCTATAGAATTAAAGATTGATTCTGGGTCAAGAGCACTAAACATCAAGGTAGAAAGTCTAAAGAGAGGTCTTGAATCCAGGATATTCTAATTGTTTGGTAAAGTTCCTTAACCTCTGAGCCTAGGTTTCTTCATCCATAATTATCTGGGGATAGTCATATCTACCTTGGGTGAATTTGTTAGGATGCAGAACCCCTGTTTATCAGGGTAAGATATAATATAGATATATGGCTCTATTATTACTTGTAAAATACTTAACATACCTCATTTACTTATTCAGTTAGTTTATTGAGTACTTATTCTGAGCGAGAGTGCTCTTCTGGAATGTAGAAAACTATAGTGAAAAAGCTAAGGTTCAAGTACTCTGAGATCTTAGGTTCTTTGCACAGAGAGGCAGATAATAAACAGATTCACATAAGAGCAAAACACCTCAGATCATGGTAAGGGATATGAGGAATATAAAGAGTGGCAACAGAGTGGAGAGTGGGAGGGAAAGGGTTACTTTTCCCATGGTGGTCGGGGAACACCACCCCTTAGAGATGGTAATGGAGCTGAGACCCCATAAGCTATCCAGGAGAAATTTATTTCTGGCAAAGTTAAAGCATTTTACTATAGGGTTAAAAAAATTCACCTTGCCTGATATCTAAAACAAGATAGTCCCTGACTTTTTCAACTGTTCTTCCTTGGTATGGATATTATATTTCAGTTCTGACATATGTATAATCTTAAGTTTAGTCCAGTTTTTGGAGCTAATAGAGGTAATGCTGCTGCAGCAGCTACTGGAGTGGACAGGGATTTTAATGATTCTCTTATCTGACCTCCTAATTTTACAGTTAAGGAAACTGAGGCCCAGAAAGATTATTTAATTTTTATTTTTTATTTACCATGTGAAAAGTGACAGAGCAAAGACTAGAGTCTGGGTATCCTGACTCACAGTATAGTGCTCTGTCTGCTGAAACATACTGCCTCTCCTAGTCTCTTAGATAATACTAAATCTCTATAGGGGTGTTATGAAATTAATCAAATATTAAGGGAGTTGATGTACATAAACATGCTTTTGAAATACTGATTTCTTATTTTTATATGGTACTATATTAATAGTCATTTTAAGTGAGCTATGTATACATGACATCATGAAGTCTACCAGTAATATTTATGACAATAATCCATCTGAACATATGCAGTAGTGACTGGTGTTTGAGAAAATATGGGAGTCATAGATAGGAATTAAGAAAAAAAATAGGCCCATACCATCCTCAAGACTTAGACATTTGTTCCTGCTTCCTCCTGGTATCTTGTTCTCAGAGGAAGGGGAAGAGCTTCAAAAGTCATTTTGAGAAACTTAAGATGAGAACTTTATTGGTTTTAAAGATACATCCACAAGGTTGGTATTTCTCCCCTGGAGAGGTAGAGTTTAATTCCCTTCACCTTGTATGTGGCCTGAACTTAATCACTCCTTTCTAGTGAATAGAATATGTCAGAATAATGGGAAATACTGAGATTAGGTTACAAAAAGACCATGGCTTCCATCTTTAATTCTCACTCTCTTTCAAATCACTCTGTTTCCTAGGGCTGCCATAACAAAATACCACAAATTTGATGGCTTAAAAGAGCACTTTGTTCTCTCATAATTCTGGCAGCCAGAGGTCTGAAATCAAGGTAGCAGGGGGAAATCCGTCCTTGCCTCTTCCAGCTTCTGGTGACTCCAGGCATTTCTTGGGTTATAGCAACATAACTCCAAACTTTGCCTCCATTTTCACATGGCTATCTTCCCTACTCTCTTTTTTCTTCTCCTCTGAGGACACTTGTCATTAGGCCTACCCTATTCCAGAATGATACCAAGGTCTTGAGATCGTTAACTTAATTTCATCCACAAAGACCCTTTTTCCAAATAGGCTCACATTCAGATTCTGGGACTTAGGTCATGGAGATATCTTTTTGGGGTCACCATTCAGTACACTATATACTCTCTCTGGGTGAAGCAGCTTGCAGGTTATGAAGCAGCTCTGAGGAGAAGAAAACCTGCAATCGTGTTGTAAGAGAACTCAAACAGCCTCTGAAGAGACTCCTAAGGCAAGAACTGAGGTCTGCCTGTAACAATGTGAGTAAACTTGGAAGGGGATCTTACGAGATTTGCCTACAGTCATTAAAGTGAGCTTGGGAGCACATCCTCCGGACCCAGTTGAGCTTTCTGCTATTCACAGCCCCGGTGGAGCTTGACTGCAACATCATGAAAGACATGGAGCCAAAACAACCCAGTGAAGCCACTCTCAAATTCCTGTCCTGAAAAACCTGGTGATAGCAAATATTTATGATTTTAAGTTTGGGGTATTTGTTACATAGCAATTGGTAACTAATACAGCAACTATAGGCATGAAGTTCATTTAACAAGATAAGGAGCCCACTCACAGAATGGTTGGTGTCTATTTTCTTAGCACATGACCTGCCAGGCTAAGGGACAGGTGAGGTGACATGCAAGGTGAAAGCAAAAAGAATTTGGGGTAATGTGACAATCAGTGATCTTAAAATCAAAAATGCGACCATACTCCATACCATACCTCTGTCATAGGCAGTGCACTAGACTGGTAAACTGTTATGAATAGAACCAAATATTTATGAATAGAAACTTGTCATTTTTATATTAAATATTTATATTTTACATTTAGTGTATGTTAAATACATATGTATTTATAAAGATAGGTAGATAGGTAGATAGATACACTTATAGATTAGAGGCAAAGAGAACCCAAATTCAGCTTAGCAAAAAGCATTGGGAGAAAAACAACACACACCCAAACACACAACTGGGTATTGATATTTACCTGATATTCCTTAAGTGTCTTTAGTCTTTGCACTTGTTACTCACATGCTCTTTATTGTTAGGAATTGCTGTTTTCATTTTGAGGGGAAAATTAATTCAGCCTTTGTCCTGTGTGGAAGCTGCAAGCTGAGTGAAGCAGAGCTAGCTTCCTATTTACATTTATGGCAGTGCCCTTCTAAATCTGTTTGCTCTACCAGGTGGTGTGTTTCCCATTAGCTCCTTCATTTGTCAGAACCACCTAGAGGTTGCTTGCTCCATTTCTAATCACATGCTATTTGTGAAATCCCTATAATTTCCTAAGGCCTTCTGAAGATTTCCTTTTCCTACCTGTGACATTTTGAGGAAAGATTTATTCCTCCTCTATATTTATTCTGCTTAGCGAAGATCACCAGAGACAACCTTAACTGTATTTTTGCAAATTTTCCTTCAAATTGTGTCTGTATTATATTTAGAGTACAGTTTGAAAGTCTGTGGAGTGCAAGGGGCTATCTTAGAAATTCCTTCCATTTACAGACACTCAGGTTTTGCTTTCTTACATCATGGCTCATGATGCCAAACCTGTCTTTCCTTACACAGCCAGATGATTGTGTTCCTGTTGTTACGTCCCTCCTATACTTGGGTGTGTCAGATGCGTACACATGCATGTGTCATTTCTCATGTACTCCGTTAGAAGTATATTCTCATTATGCTGAGCACAGATTTTCTTCTGCATTATAATGTTTTGTGAGAATGGAACTCAGGGTTTTTTTTTTTTTTTCAGTCTGTGGAGCTGTTTGGAAAGCATTCTGGGAGAATTTGGGTTTGTGGGTGGCTGGATGGAACTGGGGTGGAGAGTCTGCCAGGATCTCCCAGAAACTCCCAGAAGGCAGGCAGAGGAAGGATAACTGCTGTGCTGCGTAGGCTAGCAGGACTGGGCCCTTCTCCTCCACGCATCTAGAACATATCTTACCTATTGTTTTAAAATTAAGAAAAGTCATTTTGGTTTCACATCTTCTTAATAATATCGAGTGCCCAAATAGTTGAGTGGATGCCAAGAATAACGAGAGATTGAGAAACCCCACATCAAAGTGTATCCATCGAAAATGGCCAGGGCTCTGTAGAATATTACAGTTGTGAGATCAATTTGTATAGCTATCCACCTAGAGGGAGGTAAAGTTTAGAGAACCACATATCATAAAAGAGTTAATTTTCTAACATTCCCTTACATTTTCTGTTGTCTCTAAAGCAGTGTTTCTCCATATACCAAATTAACTGGTTGTCATGGGCACCAAACCTGTTACTTTAAACACAATATCACACTCCAGGCAACATTCTATTGTTTATGCCTATTGTGAGATTAACCAGCACATGGCATTTTTTTTCCACCTTGTTTTCATTTTTCTTTTACCACTTCATTCAGAAATGATGGGATCAGTATTTCAAAGCCTGTATGTGAGATGTTTCTATTTATTATTCACCATGGTATAACAGCAGCTTTTTATTCATCACTGTCCTTGAGGACATACATTTGGAAACAATGGAACTTTTGGTAAGTCTCACAATTACAACAAAGCTGGAAAGATATCTGGAAATCACTCTTTTAGCAAATGAGCCAGTTCCTTAATGAGAATTAAGGGCTAGGCAAGACTTTGTATCCTGTTAAGATTATATACTTTGCATTTAACAGTCTGTCTGGCACACAGTAGGTGGTGATAAGTGTTTCATTCATTCAGAAAACACTGACTGGTTCCTAAGATATGTGCCAGGTGCTTTGCTTATCTTTTAGGTAGAAAGGATGTACAAAACAGAGAGACACCTCACCCTCATGGAACAACTGAGTCGAGATGAAATGATTCAAGTGACTTGCTCAAGATCACACAGATATTTAAGTTATAAAACCTTGCCAGGAATCCAAATTGTCAGATTCTCCATCTATGGTCCTTTCTTCTTTTCCATGGAGATTTTATTTGGGGGATCTAATAATGAGGAGATCTGAGGGTGATGACCTTCTTGCCTCATGTTTTCTTGGGGTTTTACTAGGCAGTGACCAATGGAAACGGTCACTGGATTCTGATATATTTGTACCTGGGATGGGGAGGAGGGGCATTGTCCAGTATAGTTAATGTCTAGTAAATAAATAAATGTCAGTTTTAGTGTTACTCCTGTACTTGGGTATATCATATGCTCAAGGTCTCTCCCAGGCTAGTATAGAAAATTATTCTGGAAATCATTATTTTAACCTTTAGAGCATGTTCCTATATCAACCATTTCTATCTTATTAGGGAACTCTTCTGGACACTGCCCTCCTCATTATAGTATTTCTCTAACATTATCCAACATATTATGTGTATTTCAGGCTTCAAGATTATTTTATGTCCTTCAGTCATAGAGGTAATTTCAATTAATGTCTAATAGCAAGCTAGTAATTTTCCCTCAAAGGGAAATTCTGTAGTCCAAAGTCCCATAGCTGTCTCTGGAATGGATTCACTAGCTTTTGCCCTATGCTCCGATCCACAGTCCACACTGGGATATTTCATAGAGAATTTGTCCTCATCAGCACTCTAGTTCTAATCTATACCATGTGGGCCTGGGCAATCTTATCCATTCCCATTTAGTAGGTCCAATTAATACTGCTTGAAGAACAGATTTATATACCTTCTCCTTTATAATACTAGGTTAGAGAAAATATTCCCTAGACAGATACAGTGTCCATTCCCATAATACATTCAGATAGTAGACATGCAGCCACTTCATAAGTATCCTGTTCAAACATACCAAATATTCTGCTCTGACAGTTTAATCCCATCAACCCTTACATTTCTAACTGCATCCTCCACTAGGATTTCATTAACAGGTTTTTGTTTTACAATATGAGGTATGAAAAGTGTTCCTCAGCCAGACATCATATCCATTCCCATAAAACATTCAGGTCAAGGTACGACTTCTTCACATAAAGCCTGTTTAAATATTCCAACTTTCATAATCCTATCCTTTATATTTTTATATTCTCTAAATCTAATTGTAGTCCACTTCCAGGCTTAACCAGTGAGTTTTGGTACCACAGTTCTTGTGGCTTTCCTATCCAGGGATCCCAGTAACTTCTCTTCACCTCTGACCATTTTAACTACTCATATATATAAGGCCTTGGGTCCCCAGTAAGGGGTTGAGATAGGGAACCTTACCTTTTTTGTCAGTCTTTATCTTGGCTAATCTGCTTGACTCTTGCCCCATGCCATTCCAGGTCTGAATTTTTGCTGTAATCTTTGCCTTCTGGCTTTTAAAATTCCTCTAAATTAGAATATGTAGACTCATTTGAGGCCTTTTAATGTTGGAGGACCTGCAGGGAGCCCCTTTGGTCCACCCAGTCTTTAGTAGTGCTTTATTAAGATCTTTGTTTCAACCTCATCAATGTCCATGTTATTCATCCTTTTTCTTAACCATCTAAAGAGGGACGCCTGGGTGGCTCAGTCCCTTAAGCCTCTGCCTTTGGCTCAAGTCATGATCCCAGGGTCCTGGGATGGAGTCCTGCATCGGGCTCCTTGCGCAACGGGGTTCCTGCTTCTCCCTCTGCCTGCAGCTCCCCCTGCTTGTGCTCGCTCTCTCTCTCTCTCTCTCTCTCTCTCTCTCTGATAAATAAATAAATAAATAGATAGATAGATAGATAGATAAATAAATAAATCTTTTAAAACAAATAACCATCAAAAGATTTCCACCCTGCCAGGATTCCACTCTTAAATTTCCCCTTTCTTTTTCCTTTGTTTCACCATTATCAACGTTTACTATATTTACCCCATTTCTTAACCATTTAAAAAAATTTCCCCCTTGCTAGGAAAAGTCCCTTGACTCTTCCCTCTGCTTCTTTGCATTCTCTTGTTGATTAATCTAGTATTTTTATTAGCATCTGTAAGACCCATGAGGAGAAGCTGAGACAGTAGATTTGATAAAGCTTCTCAGACTGTTGCTTGCTATTGTAGCAGTAAGTGGATGTCCATGCAGGAGAGACCCATCCCCCCTTTAATTGCAGAATTACCCTGACCTGGATAATGGGCATATTCAGTGGGTGGATGTCCCAATTGTCATAAAACCATTCCCACATGGCTTGTATATGATGCATATAAACTGTTTCATCTGGAATGTTCCACGTGACATTTATAGGGGGAGTTGGATAGTCCCCCTTCTCAGACTCAACAGATCTTATGGGTAGCTTTCATCCAATATACCGTGCTTGCTGGCTGTTACCTTGGGCATAACTCGTTGTATATCTGGATCATATATAGCCATCTGTGACTGTTCTACATTGAGCTGTGAGTCCTATACAAACCTAAACGTGTTCTTCTTCCTTGCAGCATTCAAAACAAAAGACCATGCTCCTATATTACTCACTTTCACGATCTATTTTAGTAAAGATTCTTCAGGAAGCTGATGACATAGATCCACAAAATAAGACAACTCCTTCACAGAATACATGCTGGTTTAAGTAGTTGCTTGGTTTTGTCATCTTCCCCACCCCCAACAATGACTACCTTCTCAGCAAGCACAGGTACTTTCCATTGTCCTGGTATAATTTTTCCTTTTGTAGGCAGCTTTGAGGCTAGCAGCCTTCTCACCACCAACCAGCTAAAAATTGAGCGTTCTTTGACCCTTTCCTCAGGTTTGATAATTTGCTAGAAGAGCTCACAGAACTCAGGGACACACTTTACCTACTATTACTGGTTTATTGTAAAGGATACAATTCAGGAACAGTCAAATGCAGAGGGCAAGATATGGAGTGCGTGGAGCTTCCCAGTACCCAGTGTGGTCAACCTGGAAGTATTCTAAAGTCCGGTGTTTAGAGCTTCATTAGGTAGACATGGTTAACTAAATCACGGGCCACTGGTGATTAACTTGATCTCCAATTCCTCTTGCCTCCTTGGAGTTCCAGAGGGTGGGGCTGAACGTTTTAACCCTCTAATCACATGGTATCTCTGATGACCAATCCTTCCATCCTGAAGCTATTTAAACATCACCTCATTAGTTATAAACTCAGGTATGGTTAAAAGGGGCTTGTTATGAACAACAAATGTTTCTATTACCCACATCATTAGGAAATTCCAGGGGTTTTAGAAGCTCGGTGTCAGGAACTCTCTCTCTCTCTCTATATATATATATACACACACACACACACCCACACACACACACACACCCACACACACACACACACACACACACATAAAAAATAGTCATCAGTCTCACAACTTAACTATATTTATGCAGAAATATACTTAAGTATACGTGCTAATAATATGTATCCTTGTACCTACATGAAAACTAATTTCTTTCCCAGAAGGATCCAGTTTTACCACAGAACTTTACATCTGGAAATTAGGGTTAACGTGTTCTTGCATTAAAGGCACCTTACAGGTATTTTTTGAGACATGAGATTTAACCATGACTTTTGTGTGGGGGGATATGTACTCATATGCTATAGTTTGAAGAAAAGTTATTTTTAGCATCTTATATTCATATAAAGGTCCTAGGAACTATTTTTAAGCAAGGTGCCATATAGTATTCAATTACAAGATATTATATACTTAGTTTTATAGAACTATTTCAAAAATTTAATAGAACTTTTAGATTTTAAATATCTCGCCTAAGGCAAAACAAAAGTTCCATTTGTAAAGCTAAATATCACTCAGCTATTGAGTTATTCTTGGATGTAGATGGATAAGCTTGTTCTTTTACAGTTAGACCATATGGTGTTCATTTGTTTTTCTGTGATAGATGTGCCAGATAGCCAAAGCCTTTGCTTAGGGGAAAGGGGATCTGTGATGTGTACTTATTTTATGCCATTCTCTCCACGTTGTACAGAATACATTTAAATCGGGCAACTAAATTGCTTACAGTAGTAAAATACATTTCCCTCAGTGAATGTTGGTGCTTTTTGATGCATGCTGATTTGGGTTCTGACACAGTCATAATCTACATGCCAAACACATGCATTTAGTGAGTTAACTAGTTTGTCAGAGCAGTCTCTCCTTCCTCCCTGGAGAAAGGGCTTATCATTGATGGCCTAGGGGCCCTTGTCTCAAACTTCAGAGTGGAGTTTCCAATTAAAAAAATACATCCTGTAGCATGGCAAAAATTTGAGACTCCGACTCATCTTTCTTACTTGCCTTCTATGAGAGACTGTGGTCATGAGGCCTGCAGTTGACAAGATAAACAGTAAATCTATTGAAATGTTGATGCTTAAAAATGTACGAAATATAAGTGGAAAACAATGTCATTAATTTTACCTTTGCAATGGATGGACAAAACAGAAGTATATAAATAATGATTTTGATAGCCACAAAGCACTCAGGTTTCTCTTTCTATCTTTTGCATTTCTGTATGTCACTGGTATCCACATACATTTTGTAGATACTTTCTACCTATGACTTTCTGATATTTCAAATGTAGGGCTTCCATGATTATTCACCTTCTTTTACTTTCTTTCCATCTTGACTAGTCTAAATTGAAGGCTTTTTAAGGTCTTGTATGTTCTCTTTGTCAACTCTTCAACATCTATACTTCTAAAATATGCTGTTGGATTCTTGATAACTGTGTCCTTCAAGCTTGCCTCATAGGGTGATGTCACTTGACTGAAAAGTCCTCTTGGTAATCCAGTAATTAAATCTCTCTTGGGCTGAATTGCACTGTACAGTAAGTGACATAATGAAGTTTTACCTTATTTGTTAGATGAATGAATGGGAATTTTGCTGTTGCAAATTATTAATATTTGATGCTGTAAAGCAAGCATTGGGGCTGTGGAGGAGAGCTAGTGCAATCATGTCTTCTTATAATGCTCATATCAGTGTATTAAAGGTAGTTTCACTGAAAAGAGAAATACCCTTGTAAAGAATGTGTCAGGCAGTCTCATGAAGCAGGCTGATGAGCACGTTCTGTATGTCACTGAGTTCTGTGCATCAGGCCATGTTGTAGATACTCCTGTAGAGTACCTCATTTTTATCTTCAAAGCAACCCTATGTGATAGATTCTGTTATCATCCCCATTTTATGCATGAGGAAAATCAGATACCTAGAGGTTAAATACCTTTACTAAGATCTCACAGCTGGTAAGAGTGGAGTGAGGATTCAGACTAGGTGGTCCCACTCCATAGCTCTGCACTCATAAATTTTATGATTTTATCTCCTCCTTAGGCATGGACATTTGCTTATAGATGAGTTAATTTTATTGCTCTTATTTCTCTTTGATTTCCTTGCCTTTTTTAAGAAAGTTGATGATATTTAGAAAGCTTTATTTGTTTAACTTAAAAATATGTTTAAGCTCAGTAAAGTACTGAGAAAAATAACAAGCGCTCATGCATCAACTACCAATAATTAAAAAAACAAAACAAAAACGATTAACATCTTGGCCTCTTTATTTCCACTCATTGTTTTTTAAATTAAAAAAACAAAACAAAACACATTTTTGACAAAGTTCTTCTCCTCAATCCCATTCCTTCCTTTCCTCTTTCCCATTCCTTGCCCAGAGCAACCACTACTAACAGCTGGATATAAAACCTTCTAGACTATATTTTTTATATCTCTACCACAGATTTAGAAATAACCATAAACCTTATACACTATAGTTTTATGTGTTTAAATGTACATATACAGCCTCGTCATACAGATTATACTGCTTCTTCACCTTTTCATCCAATATGATATTTTGAAACCTCTCCCTAGTGATTTATCTAGCTGTAATTCATTTTTAGCTGCTGTATTTAATTCTGTCTTACAGATATGCCATATTTTATGTGTCCTTTTTCCTATCAAGGTTGATTAGTTGGTTTCCAATATTTTCCTATTATAAACAATGCTGAAACCCCTTTTGACTCCTATCCATGTGCCTCCTCAAGTGAATTGCTGACTGGGAGGGCCATGCACTATATTTTCCTTTAATTTGAGAATTAAAGGAAAGAATCAGCAAGTGCATTACTTTGAGACAATGATTAATAATAAATTATATTGCTAACAGATTGTCTGTGTCCATGCTTTATGAAGTCCCAGCAAATAAATGTGAGGTTTATGTGAGGTTGAATAAAGGGAACTCTGAGCTGAGAGGCAAGAGACCTGGATTTTCTCCCCAGGTGTGCTCTAACCTAGTTTTATGCCATAAAACAATACATTAATGAACTCTGAATCTCATTTTTCTCAACCAAAGATGGGAAATTTTTAGTAGTAGATTTTTTCCTTACTATTTCTTCCAGCACAAGACTATCTGAGTTAAGGCTTGGCCAGGTTTTCTTTAATGTTAACACACCTGCTCAGCATTGAACTAAATGACCCACAGGCCAAACAAAGTCTGCAGGGCACCCCTAGGCTTCCCCTGAATATGGGACCCATTCCTAATTCCAGAGTTCCAGGCATTTGGTCCTTTTGGTCCCTCAGCTTCTTCCCTTTCCCACTGTGTAAATACTCCAGCTCTCTTGGAGAGAGACAGAGTTCCTGGACAGGGCAATTCTGAACCATGTGACCCTCAGATTCCTCAAGGGGCATCAGGCTTCAGTTATCCTCAGTGGTATCTGACATGATAACCACACTCTTGATTGTCCCTTTCCTTCTTCTGCCTGATTCCTACACCACCACCCCCCACCCACCATTGTAATCTGAGCTTATCTCAAGGGCTTCTTAACAGGGGAAACCCAAATAAAGATATGCATCTATTCAAATCTTGTCTCTTCTTCTACCACTAGCCCAATTCCATAGGTTTCAAAGGTTCTTCCTGACCTACTAGAACTCATGCTCATAAAGCTGCTCTGGACCTTCATGGCATTTGTCGTCAGGACCAGTTAAATGCAAAACTGCATGTAGTGATTCATGTTCTTACCTTTGTGTCCCTCCTCCTTCCAGTCACAAAATGGACTGCCAAAAGTCAGGAACTTTTTTCTTGTGTTGCTTTGGTTTTATTTTTAATGTTCCTCAGTGCCTAGGGTGAAACTAGCACAGACTATACACATGGAATAAGTCTTCATTGAATGAATAATGTAGTCTTAATAGACCCATACCCCCCAGGCCAGATTTTGCCAATGTCAGGCATCTCTTCTCTCTTCTTCAGTTTCTTTGCCTTTTAATTAACTTTCCATTAGTCTTCTAGTTCTTGGTGACCTCCTGAGGGCCTGGCAGTCAGAAGGTTACAGACCAGGCCATCCAGTTTGTTATAGGGGTAATATAAAGAAATGCTCTCTCTAGTCACACTTTCAGAACATTTCAGGCAAATTGGCAGAAATAAGTGGGAATGCAAATGTGTGGGGAAGTAGCAATTTGAATTTTCAATTTTTATCTAATCCTTTTAATTCTAAATTCATCCATAGCATTGTTTTACTGTCAAAATTATATGAATTTAAAAACAAACTCAAGTATTAATGATTCCAAATGTTTTGCTTCAAATATTTTTTCACATTTTCCCCGTGAGATGAAGTCTCTTTGTTTCTTTGTTTTCTTGCTCTGTCTCTCTCTCTCTGTTTGGAATCCACCTGATCGAAATACAAATTTTAAATTTTAAAGTTCTCTATTTTATTTTGGTTAAATATCTCATACGGTTAAAAGCTTGTAGATGAATTCAAGTGAGTGAAACTGACAGCTTATGGTTTTGTTTAGCAAATGACTATTTCTTCTCCTCAAATTAAATGCTGAGGCCCCCATTTTTACTTTCTTTGTGAAATGAGGACGAGTACTTGTGGCCTCTGTCTTCCAAGACTTTCAGCAACTGAGGGCATTGTTACTTATTCTGAGAGTTTAAAAACAGGGAAATATATATATATATTTTTTTTTTTTACTTTTTTGTTGTTTTTATTATGCACTACATTAATACACTGCATAATCTTCTAGAAGGGGTAGAGGAGTATGACTGAGTTATTTTTCATCAATCGGGAAAATGCTTCCTTGATCGATATTCTCCAAACCCTTTGACATGTGGTAACGATTAACTCCAAAGACCCGCCCAACTCTTTGCATCAAACTCCACTGATATGGATAATAGGCAACCCTTTTCTCCATGCCCACGTTACTGAACCTGTGGATGTGCGCCATGGCTATGCCGCGGATGACCAAGCACACGGCCATGATGCCGATCCTGGGCAGGATCTCGAACCACATCGCAGCGCAGTTGCCAGAGCCAAACCTTGCCTTCCCGGCCCTGTAAAGGTGATGCGGCCTCCAAAAACAGGGAAACTTTTCTTCTCCCCTCAACAGTGTAGCACTCTATTTGTCATTTGTTTGAACCTGTTTAGTGAGTACTGATTTTGTAAAATATATTCCCAAAAGCTTGTTTCTCGAATTCAGTTCTTTTTGAACTGTGCACAACTTGGTTGGGCAGAAGAGGCCTCCCCGTTTGCTCTGCTTTATTCTTCCTAAATGGACTTTGTCACTGTCCCTCCGGTTGTCTCCAGAGTTCGTCACAGATGATCTCCTTTTGTTGGCAGAAAGCAGGCAGCGCAGGAGACTGCAGGGCACAATTGCCGAAAGGTTCCTCTTTCAATTCAGGTTTCTTTCTAATTTTAACTTATTTGGTGCTGCTGTGGAAAAGCTGTTTGCCTGAAATAAGGAGAATAAATACATGATACCCTACATATGGAGTTCACAAAATAGGATGCAGAAATCTAGGAGCTAAAATTTAGATCTAAGGCACAAATTCTCTTTTCTTCTTCCCCTCCTTCCTTTTTATTATCTTTTTTCTCTCAGCTGATAGGACGGACAGGGTTGGCAAGAGTGAAAGAAGAGGATGCGAGATCTTACGCATTTGTTTATTCCTCTCCGTTTGAAACATGTGACGATGCAGGATTGAGCGTCATTCTATCAGCCTCTAAAAGACTGAGGCGGCAGCCATGTGGAATGAGCTTCCTGATCTTTGCAGAGTCCAGAAGCTTTCATGGAAGAGCACTGAGAGCAAAAGCCTACCCCTCACCCAGGAGACCCACAGGGACAGGGCCCAGTAGTTTTGTTGAGGTTCCCTGCATTAGAACCGAGGTATACTGGCTCTAAATATGAAAAAATTTGAATAGAATTCTATATATATATTTTTTTTTACATGTGTATTACATCTTAACATTTCCACAGAAGACTCTCAGTTTTCTTTCTGAAGGTATTAAGGCTGGGACTGTGTTTCTGTTAGGTAGAGAAAATGTATCACTCTGTCCCGCCTCCCTAGAGCTGTCTTGATTTTTAAGTTTCCTGTAGCTTTCAGTGCTGAGCCCCTTCCAGGGTGAGAGTTTCTTCCTCTGTGAAGCTCACTCACCACAGGCGCAAAGATCAGAGTTGAATTCCCTGCTTCCACCAGTATTGTGTTCAGACTCAGCAGGCACATTTTTTTACTTTTGACTGGAAACTTGTAACCAAACCACATATATGTAAATATGATAGGGAAGAAGGTCATCGCAACTATTCAAACAAGTCATGGGCCCACACAAGAGAAAGATGAACTTCTCTATCATTAGCAGTTCACACATAGAGCAGATACTCAGTTACATATTATCTTAGGTTCTACATTAAAACAATGCTAATAATAGCATTCAAGTTAATAAAAATGCTCATATATCTAACAACTAGAAATTTTTACTTATATGAAGGCAATATAGCCTAGTGGTAAAGAACTCTCTAGATTTGGAAACCTTGATTTGAGCCTTGTCTTTTCATGTAACCAGCTGTATACACTTAGGAAATTACTGAGCTCTGGACTTTAGTTTCCTCATCTATAAAACAGACACATAAGGATTGTTCAGAGGATTAAATGAGATGACATGTATGACATTTACCACAGTACCTGAAACTCACTAAGCATATCAATATTAGCTAGTGGTAGCATTTCAGTCACTTTCCTGTTTATTATGACATTTCATCTTCCTGACAACCTTACAGTGTAATATATACCAGGGGTGGACAATTTTTTTTCTGTAAAGGGCCAGATAGTAAACATATTTGGCTTTGTGGACCATTCAGTTTCTTTTGTAGCTAACTCAGCTCTGCCCCCTGTAGTGTGAAAGAAGCCAAAGACAATATAAATGAAGGAATGCATCTGTGTTCCAATAAAACTTTATTTACAAAAACAGGTGGCAAGCAGATTTGGCCCGGGGACTGTAGTTTGCTGATTCTTGGTAACTCCCTATTTGCTATTATCTGTATTTTATAAATAAGAACATGGAAACAGATTGTTAGGAGATTGCCTATGAGCCCATTGCTAATTAGAGGTACATGTCAAAGTAACATATATTGTTCATTTTTCAGTTCAGGCTTTCCCGCAGAACAGTTTATGATGGCCATTTCTTATCTAGTGATCATCTGCATTGCCTGAGAAAGACTTGTTTGCATTATTGGTTAGAATGTGGGGCTCCTATGAGCATTCTGTTTTTACTTTGTTTTATGGCCAAGTCTTCAACTTCAAAGGTCAAGACAACCTTCTTGCTAGATGCAAATCCATCAAAAGAAGAAATGGGCAAAGGCAGATGCCTACATCAGTCCTAACCAAGATTATGTGGAGAAATGTAGAGCCTCAAATCAGTTTTCAAGACTTGTATCTAGTTAGGGCACCTGGGTGGCTCAGATGGTTAAGCGTCTGCCTTGGGCTTAGGTCATGATCCCAGGGTCCTGGGATCGAGTCCCGCGTCAGGCTCCCTGCTTCTCCCTCTGCCTTTCTCTCTCTCTCTCTCTCTCTGTCTTTCATGAATAAATAAACAAAATCTTAAAAAAAAAAGACTTGTATCTAGTTATAATGGAATGTATTTTTTCATTCAAAAGTGTATTTCTGGGTTCTCTATCTTTAAAAGAAGGGGCTAATTGGGGGGATATGGATCAAAATACTGAAAAAAAATTAAGGTACTTTTATGGAATAAGTTCTAACTTTAGAGTTTTGTGTTTTTTGTTTTGTTTTGTTTTGTTTTGTTTTTGGTTCTAAAAGATATCCCTAAGAGAGGAGCATGGAGTCTGGCTTGGGCAAAGTCTTTTACACATGGTTCTAGGATGCACGCTCATTCATACACACTGTCTCACACACACCCACACTCAAAGCTCTTTTTGTTTCTCAGTCTCTCTGTCATACATAGACACACTCATACATGAAGTAAAGAGAATATTTGGGTGTCTAAAAGCAAATATTCTCTAAATCCTCAGAGTCTCCTCTTTAGAGCTTACCTCAGGCTATTATTCTGATTCAACTTATATGTATTTAGATTCAAATTAAATAGGCTTGGCATCAAATTTCTCAACCTACCACAAATTAGAAGCAATAAATAGGGAAAAGAGTATTGTTAGTAAAGGGTGATTGCCTGCAGCTAGAGGTGGGCTGATGTTTGGATCCCAAAGGAGTAACCAGAAAGCTGAAAAACCATACTATGATACCTACTGACTCTATTACTGATGTATAATATACATTATACTCTGATTATTTAACAGAAATATTATAGTATCTTTTAGGATTATGCTGCTCTAAAGTTGTTCTAACAATTAGAAGTTTTGACCTTTAACATTTAAAATCCAGTTTTCTGGAAATTCACTGGAGTCTAACCCTACTTTTTCTGAAGTTGGATAAATATGTTATAGTCTAAAATTCACCTTATAAACACATTTCTTAATTGATCAACTATATTTATGTTCATTTATATATTTCTTCATGCCAGACATAGTTAGAAATAGCTCTTTACTGAGCTGAGTGATATTGGATCTAATGTAAAGAAACTTAGTATAGGACAGATCTAGGGACAGCAGCAGTCAGAAGAAAATTTACAACTTAATGAGGCACCTTGACTACCTCTGAGAATGAGGAAGTAAAGAAGTCCTGGAATGGCCTAAGCAGAGGCTTCAGCTATACTTAGTTGATAAAAATGGTTACCGCGATCAGTAGGAAAACACAGCATGTGTTAGGGCTGGGCCTGCCCTTCTGAACATGTATTCCCATTTTATTTGCTCAGTCTTGGGCTGGTGACAGTCAATAAATATTCAATAATCCCCTTTAACTGAACTTGTAAAACATGAAGTTTAATGCCTTAAATAGCATTTTAAAAATCAAATTCATAGTAAGGGTGCAGTAAATAATTGGTTTGCAATTTCATCTTGTATAATGGGGAAAAAAAAGTAAGCATGGGGTTCATTGCCTACTATATGTAGAATTCCTAAAATAGTTATTGCTTCAATAAATACTCATAGAAGAGCAGCTCAAGTTTCAGATTTTTACATGTTACTGACTGAGAGACTCCCTTCAGGGAAAATTTAAAAGTTAAAGTATCTTTTAACATGATTCAGAAATACAGTTTTCTTGACATACTGCGTTTGACCCTAGTTTCTACCTCTTTGGGACACTCTCTCCTCATTGCCATTTTGTGTTCTGTTGCTTTGTCCATACAATGCAACTTATTATACTTTTATATTATTTAGTTTCATTTTTACTACCTTTACCTACTCATTCATTAATTCTAACTGCCAGTATATATTAAAAAAAAAACCCTTCTAAACAAACAAATGCCATTGAGCTCAGTAAACATTTTTCAGAATTGATAATCCACTTTCTGCCTCCACATCTAAGCATACAATTATTTTTTAAAAGTGGAGCCCTCATAGGCTCCTCACCTAAGGGTTCACAGTCTCATTGATCAGCTTCTGCCATCTGTCTGAGAGGGTTCCATATTAGCTTCTCCCAAATGGAGAGATTTTCATACCAAGTATTTTGTAGTTAAAATTGAGAGAGAGCATGCAATCATTTTTATATTTTCCTAAATTATACCCAAGTTTAGTACCAGGTTATAAATTTGAGCTGAGACTTGTTTGTACTCTAAGAATTGAGAAAGTTGCTCAGATTTCTCTGGAGTGGGTCACAAGTTTTCTTCCTGGATGTTTGTTCAGAATAGACAGCCATCTTTGATTTATTGGAGTCTCTTGTTAAAGCATAATTACAACTTCTAAAACAATCCTTTTGACATCAATTTCAGCTTTTTTTTTTTAATTGAAAGAAAAGAGGAATGAATTATGTCTTCATCTTCATTCTGTAGTTCTTGAATAATTTTCAGTGTTGTTGAAGAAGTTAGAAACACCCAAGTTATTTATTATATAGGTTTTGCAAAAGCAGAGTGTATGAATTATTAGTCATGCTGAAGAAACTCATTTTTCTTGAAACATTGAAAGATGTTATTAATCCTAAAGACTAGGTATATTTCCAGAGACTTAACAAATATAATTAGGCTCCCTGTTACAAATGGGGTCCATATCCATGATGAGGTTTCTTTGTCTCCCTATCAGAACTGACCTAGTGTTTGTCTGCATGGTCAGTAAACTAAATGGGGTCCATAGCTCTAGCCTTGCTTTCTGGCAAGTCTTCTGTCCCTTTCTGGTATCCCCTAAACTCCTCCCTTCCCCCAAGTGTTTCCACTTGACTTACTGAAACAGTTGCATTGTTCTTTTGCCCAAATCCCAAGCATTCCCCAGAGAGCTGTTTTCACTTTCTGTAGAGCACTTTCAGTTTATCTCTGTAAGAGAATAGTTTTTGAGTTTGGCACTTAGTCTATTTATTTTTCATTCTAATAGGAATCACTTTGGAGCTAGCTAAGCCACCTTTAGTCGGCTACTTAAGTGCTGCCCAGACCTCTTCCATCTGTATGAAACACTCACTTTTTCATGTCAGAAGTTTAATGAAACTAGAGAATTCTTTAAAATAACAATAATAATGAAAGACTAATAGATTCAGGGAATTTTCACATATATCTTTTCAAGGCTGGGTCTATTTTGCTAAAATTTTGAGGGTTTTATTTTTTTTAATATGCCCCCAGGTTAGAATCACATAAATTAGTCAAACGTCTATCTCTTTGGATTAAAAATACACACTGATTTCATTCCTACACTTCCATATAGAGAAATTCTTTTTAATGGAATTTATGTATCTGAATGCCAGTGATACATAAAAATTAGTATGCATTATTTAAAATAAATTAATAGATTTATTGGTAAGCAGCCATATAGCAGTGCTTGCTTGTTTTCATGTGACATTAAATATTGCATATCTAAAAAGTGATAGATATTGACAATTGGAATTGGTTATCATTCTCTCTGTTTCTCACACCTGATACATATTGAATGCCTTGCATACCTACATTTCTTTAAGTGATTAGTCCTTGTTGGGACATTTAGAGAAGCTAATATCAAATGGGGCCAATCTTGATTTGACTATTTTACCACACCTCAGTACACAAAAGTTACAAATAAACATTACATGATGGTTTCAGACTTTGCACCAATTCAAAAAGATTTTAATGAGAAAGGCCAACCTTTCTTGTTTCTTGGGCATTCAGAAACTTTTTGTGGGTTTGAATTGTCACTGTCTCCTAATCTCTCAACTGTTTTTTTTCTCTTGCTTTCTAATCTTACTCAATTCACTGTGGGGAAGAGAATACAATAGAGGGATTAATGGCTCAGTACAGAGATGTTTGCTTACTGGACAATAGAAAAGGGAATTTTGTAGAAGTTCTTACCCTTCCTGTTTACATTCAATAATGTAACGGTATATTGAAAAGGTTGTCAATGGTGGTTGTATTTTTCCAATTGTGATTTCCAAAGTCTTATTGTTAGGTATTCATCAAATAAAGAAAGAGAGAAAGAAGAAAAGGAAGAGAGAAAAGAAAAAAACAAAAACGATGATAGATTTGAGAAGTCAGTGCAGTTACAAAATGAGACTAAAGGAAGGACTAAAAGAAGTGTGTGTGTGTGCGTGCATTTGTCTGAACTTGCACATGAAATGCATTTACATATATAGAGTAGAGGTGATAAAAAGAGTTGAGGAGAAAGTATTCACTTTTTTTGCAAATAGTAATGACCACACAGCTTTCTAAGTGCTCACTGAGACTTACATCTTTACATAAAGTGTGCTGGGTAGCTATGGCTATCCCATCTTTCAGATGAAGACATAGAGTCTTAGAGAGATGAGAAACTGATTAAAGATCTCTTACAGCATAAGTGGGTGAAGCAGGATTTGAATCCATATTATTTGTGACCTCAAAACCTCTTTTTTGTTTGTTGGTGAAACCACAGTTATTGGAGAGTGATGGTTGATATTACTCTGGAAATTTTGCCACATGTTACTCTGTGAATTTTGCAAATATGATTAGAGTATGTGTAGACCTCCAAAACCCCTCCCTACTGACAAAGGTAAAGGTAAAGCATATCTCAGAGCAAACTTTAAGCCATGCTTATCCACTGACAACCTACAAATGTACAAAGCATTGTGCCGGTACTAAGAAAGGCAGAAAGAAAGAAATACATGGCATGTGCCTTGCCACCAGCACCTTATTAGCTAGATGAAGAAATAAAGCATATACATATGAAAAGCTAAAGACAACTCTTATCAATTAATAATTTGATACAGCACAGAACAAGTCATGATTGATTGCCAAATAACATGAAATGCGTGTGGAAGAAGCTGAGTGATCTGTATTGGAATTCTTAACGGAACACAAGGTATTTAATCTGGATGGGAATGGATGGGCAGAATTTAGAAAGTAAAGGACAAAGGTGGGAGCTTAATTCAGGCCACAACACAAGTGTAAAGAGAGGCAGCAGGAGACAAAAGTTATCCCAAGTGGGTCCAAGGATACAAACAAAAACAAGGAGATAAGTAAACCATTTTGGATAGAGAAGAACTTGGACAAATAGAAAGGAGAGATGTGAGCTAAGAGTAGGTCGAGGTCACCGTATCAGCTGTTGAGGGCCAGCATAGCCTGAACCTGTTGCTCTAAAGGTGAGGCGAGTGGACAGAAGTAGGAAGGTTACATAGAGTTGTGCTTTAAGAAAAGCGTTCAGGCAGTGGAGGAGAGAGGATGAATGTCAAAAGAGTGAGGCCGCTCGTGTAGGTCTACTGCAGTGGGGCAGACCTTGAGCTTACCATGTGTACTTCTCACCACTGCTGCGTAGCCTGCTGCATACTAAGAGCCCCCAACTCATCTCCCCATCTAGTCACCTCACCGTGGCCAGAGTAATCTTTGTAATACATCATTTGCTTGTAACCTCCAACAAAAACTCTCAATATGGCCTATAATAGTATTCTTATTTTCATTTCTGTGTCCTGCCCTTAAACATGACCTACAAGATGGGGCTTTTCCACTCTCTCTCAGGTCTTATCTTCCACCTTGTTCACCCTTTTACTCTAGGCATGTTGGATTAAAAAAAAAAAAAAAGTCTCCTCCTCTTTGTGTTTATCCCATTCCCTCCCACTGTGGGTCCTTTGCATATGGTATCCCCTCTTCCTGAAATGCTCTTCTTTCCCCACTGTCGTGTCCATTCCTACTTATCTTTCAGATCAACCCAATCTTCTTTCAAGACCTCCTTGACTAGTGTCAAATTTTTCATTGAAGTATCTCATAGATGTGTGTATCTCTCTCTCCTTTGTTGCTTTTATTATATATGCACTTTCTACCTTTATCTGATTATTTGATTACTGTTGGTTTTCTCCCAGAGACCACAGTTTGGTTTTGCTTTCCACTGAAGTTCAGAATCTAGCATATGCCTAGTCCCTAGTAGACTCTTACTAAATGCGTAGTGTGTTTGTGGAGGGGGGTGTGTGTGACAAACTGTGATTAAAATCTAGGATGTTTTTGAAAATTTCTGTATTTGAAGGCTTCAGTTATTGGAAATATTATTACTTTTAAGTAACTTTGGCATTGATTTTTTTTTTAAAAGGAAATGTTACATAGTCAGTGGTAGAATTACAGTCTCAAATTATAGACTGATATGTTAGCAGTAGGTCTAAGATTGCACTTTTTGGTCTGCCTCACATTCTTCCAGCCTAGATGTCAGCAAACATCCTGTTGGGATATAAAGTTGCACCAAAATGCCCAGAACCTCTGGAGAAAAAAATATGGCCCTTTCCAATTGTCGTATCCGCTCAGACATTGTCAAGGTTTCCGAGCCTTAGGAGAACCAAAACAGGGCAGGATTTCTAGTTTTTACAGATTTTAAAGTAAGGCTTAGGGTCTGTGAGACAAAAGGGAACAATTTTTGTTGTACTTTTTAAGTTAAACATAAACTGAGAGTGAGAAAACACAGAAATCACACAACTTGGAATTCACTTAAAGACAGTCCAGCTGCAACTGCATTATTCAGGATCCTTTTGCTGCTAAAACAGAAAAATGATACTTAACCAATCAGGATGAAATGTCAATTTGAGAGGAAGGGACTGTGAAACTTTCATAAATCATCCAAACACCAAGAAATCTGTTATTTTCTGATTTCCAACCTGCTCTGTTGCTGTGAAAACTTACTCTCATAACTCAGCTCTCTGAACACTACATATTCATGCAATTATAATTATTTCTGAAAGGTGGACTCTGTAGTGAGATGAGGGAGTTTTCCTTTAGTCGGCTTAGAGTTTTTCCAAAGAAAACAGTCGCATCCTAAGAGTCCTGCTCTTTGGAATGATTTTGCTTTACTGTATCGAAATTTCTCTTCATGACCTAAACCAAAGACATTTTTTATGTGAGGTGGCAGTTGTCTTGGGACATGTCTCTATGGTGTTTGTTAAATTGAAGTTCATCTTTTCAGGCCCATCCTTTATTTATTTATTTATTTCAGTAGTTTGCTGGCAGAATCAAAGACCTTGCTTCATTACCCTTGCAAGGTGGAGCAGAACTGGTAGGGTGATCACAGGGGAGTGAGCAGGCTCCAGCATTTCTTGAAAAGACCATTTCCATTTCATTGGCAGAGGGACCCCATCCTGTGTTGCAGCCATTTCTTAATTCTTTCTGCCATTGGTTCAGAGGGTCAGGCTTTTGTGGGGACGGATTATTTGTTTCTTGAAAATCCACCAAGGTTCTTTCTCCTCTCTCCTTTTCCTCTTTCTTTTGTGGCCTGGAACAATATAATGTTAGTGATTTTTTTCAGTTTCTGACTTGCAGAAAATCCATCTATCGTTGGAAAAATGTAGTTAAATTTAATACCGCAGCTCTAGGTGAGATAGAAGTGAAGGTGGCTTAACATGTGAAGTGGGTAAAAAAAAATGTGTAATTGAAACAGTATGATGTTGATGAGGCTGTTTGTGAGGCTGTCAGGAGGCATTATAATATGCTGATGAGCGGGACCAGCTTCCTAGCTCTGCTCTAAGCATAGGCTCCATTATATTCGGAGGGGGAAAGGAACCTGGCATATTAATTGGCTTTGTTTTTTAGAGATGCAGGTGAAGACCTTTTACTTTTGGTTTCTGAAAAGAAATTTGCAACATGTCCTAAAATCATGTTTAATCTTGAGTGTCAGCTGACAACCGTAAGAAATGAAAACCCATCATTTATTTTTAAAATTTAAAACAAAAAGATGTGTTGAGTATTATTATACGCACCAACTCTAGAAATCCTCATTTTATGTAAACTAACCTGCCTATGAAAGCTCTTCTTTTCTTTCTTTCTTATTTTTTGCAGTTTATTATTGTTATGTTAATCACCATACATTACATCATTAGTTTTTGATGTAGTGTTCCATGATTCATTGTTTGTGTATAACACCCAGTTCTCCAGGCAGGACGTGCCCTCTTTAATACCCATCACCAGGCTAACCCATCCTCCCACCCTCCTCCCCTCTAGAACCCTCCGTTTGTTTTTCAGAGTCCATGCTGAATAAAAATAGTTAATTTAATAAAAGTACTGTAAACAAATTAAAGTACTATAAAATTTGAAATACAGAAATTATACTATGTTTTTTTTCTGTTTTGTTTTGGAATTTTATAGTTCTTTGCATAATTGATATGTTTCTTGCACAATCATCAGCAAGTTATTCAGGATGTGTCTATCAAAATTTTTGTCTGTCTGTCCCTTCTCTTAAGGGCTGTTTGTGTGTGTGCATTGGGGGATGGAGGTGAAACTGGATGTGGGTGGTAGGAGTAAATATTAATGAACTTCAAATATTTCTTTCCTTTAAAAAAATGAAATATTAGGTCTTAAAGCAAAAGTATTCACTTAAAAATCTTATAAAATGCTGTACTTTATTTTCATTTTCTAATCTCTAAGTTATTAGCAGATTGCTATATTGAATACCTTTCGTGTGGTTTTTCATTTAACATTTCCAAACACCCTTAAGGGATAGCTATTCATTAACTGAGGAGTGCCTAACCTTTTTCAGAGAGAGGATTAAATTTTCATTTCCCTCAAGATTTAAGATGACCAACAAGAGGATAACGAAGTGGAGCTTTGGGGAAGTGGGGAAAGATTGAAGACAGGTAGGAGAACTGACCCTTGAGTCACTGGGATATTGGGAGGTGATTTTCAGTTACTTGCCTGGGTTTCTAGAAAACCAGGGGCCGGAGATTTGGAAAGGTGCCTTCATGGCTTTTGACCTGTGGAAATAACTGTGGACTTAGCTGAAGCTAGTTGGAACCAGATGAGAAAGTAGAGTGATATATAAGGCAGGAAGGAGTAATTATTTTCCCTAAATACATAGTCCAAGATAGTACCTTTCAAAAAAAATACACAGACAAAAGCATGCACATATATACACAATATATGTGAATTTATACATATGTGTATATATTAATATGTCAACATTACAAGAGGACACAGTATTAGAAGAAACACTATAGTCCATGTGGTTCAGACATCAGTGTAATAAGACTGAGGCAGAGAGAGAAGCTGGTCGGTGAGTAGATGTCTTTTAGCCTCCCCCTCATCCAGTGGTGCAGAAGCCCCAACTCTCACATCCAGTCTGCTCCCAGAAATCCAACCAGTCTATGCCTTTCAGGCTGACGGAAGGAGCTGCAGATCCTATAATTCATGGAGTCTGGGTTCTCGTTCACCACAAATCATGGTTTCCTGCGTGGGAAACCTTGTTTAGGAATTTAAATTATCAGAGAATCAGAGCAGCCTGAAACAGTCATGCTTGATAGTTGAGTTTCTAGGAAATCATTACAAGAAACAAAGTTGTATTGTTTGGAAACTTTTCCAGAAAATGATAGAATAAGTAATATAATTCTCTGGTAAGGACACGGTCTGACCACAGAAAAAAAAGGAAGTTCAGCTCTAACACACGTTCCTTTTATCTAGATTTATTCATTCTTTTTGTCTTTGTTTCCTTTAAATAAAAAAAATATAAAGAGGAAATGATAGCCTCTTGTCTAGAATGCTCATACTTTTTACACTTTAGAAAAAATACACTTTATGTCTGAATCTAAGTATTTATTACATATTCCAAAGAAAAATAAGCTCTTCTGCCTACTTGAAAATCTCATTTCAGAGCCCCCTTTTGCCCACAATATCAACTTTTGTTGATATTTTTCTCCTTTATAGTGATGACTATACAATGGGTATAATAATTTGATACTTGTAAGTCTTAGGCTTCAGTAAAAACCACAAACTTTATATATTATGACTATATACCTAATTGATCTTTATACTAAGTTGCAGTACTTTTAATAGATTCAGTTAATATATCATATGTAGTTATGTTTTGAGTAGATTGAGTGAATTACTTTTTGTTAAAGGAAGTAAGTAAATTTAAAAATATGTATTTCCTCTTTGTAAGCTCTTGGCACAGTTGATTTGGGGAAGGTCTCCCACCAACCAGGCGTTGAACATTCATCATGAGTAATTTGCTGTTTTGGTTGATAGAGTTGTCATATTATAGTCATTTCCTCCTTTAGTTAGTGTTTTAGCCTAAAGGCAGTAGAGTTATGTTTTTTTAGACTGATTCATTTCCCAGCTGCCAAGCAACTTCTTTTAACCACATTTACAAATTGCTGGATGCATCTGCATACACACATAATGAATTGATAAATATTAGATGAAAGATATGCTGAAATAAATTGAAAGTTAAAACTCGTGGCGTATATTCACATTTAGATCAATCTAGAAGATGTGTTTAAAATAGAAGTATATCTTTCAGTTCTATAAGGAGTGTCTATTGGGGCAAGCACAATTAATCTTGGCGTAAACGTGAGAAATAATTGTTTAGTGTCTATTGTTTGGCTGCCTAGATTACTGCAAAAGCCTGTGAGTGATCCCACTAAATGTATGGACTTAATGGAGCTTCCTGAATTGTCTTACTTTAGTAGGTTGCTTCCATATTCAAAACATTTTGATGGCTTTTTATGTCCTTAAAATGAAGTTGAAATTTCTAAGCTTGACATTCAAAACACTCCTAAATTTAGACCAAATTTATCTTCCTAATAACCCCATGACCATCTTAGACAATTTCAACCAAAGTGGGCTTTTTCTTCCTACTTCCATTGCCCTAGCCTTGCAGTATCTTTTTGTCTAATTCTGCCCTTCTATTAAGGGTCACTGTGATATAAAGAATGTAAACTTAGGTCTGTGACACACCAGAATTCTAAACTGGGCTCTTTCTTCTACTAAGTAGGTAAACTTGAGCAAACAAATTCTTCCCTGTGGAGCTTAGCTCCTAACTCTGTACAGGTATATCAGTTAGCTATTGGCACAATAATGTAACCAACAACCACAAAAACTTAGTGGCATAAAATAAATGTTATTTCTCATGCATCTATGGATTGACGGGTCTCACCTTCAGGTGCTGGACTCAGTTTAGGATTTCTCCACAGGTCTCCCATCAGTGACATATGAGGATTGTTTTTCTCGTGGGGATGGTAAAAAGTCCAGTTGTCCAACTGTGCACGTATGAGTCAAGTCTTTGCACCATTCTGCCCTGTGGATGTTACATCCTGGGTAGGGAAATAAAATCCACCCCTAATGGAAAGAAATGCATAGGGAAAAAGATGAAAGGACGAGGGTGAATAATTGGGAACAATAATGGAGTCTGTGACAGTAGTATTTTTAGGGGGTTAATTGAAATCATCTAGATTAGGTTTCTAGCATAGCATGTGGTACAAAGGCACTCACCACATTTGACTTTCTCTCTGTTTCCCTGCCCACACCTCTTCCAACCCTTCTTTGTCCTTTCGTCTCAAAATAGGTGTCATCTCTTTTATGAAGTTTCCCTTGCTTTCACCTCTAATTAAAATTAACTGCTTCTTCCTCAGTACTTAATGCATTGTCTATAATAATTCACTTAAGGCCTTTATCTCTTCCCCTACATTAAGCTTAATCATCATAAGTGGACTGTAAAACTTGTGAGTAGTGTTTTATCACTGGAAATTCCCGGGCTTTTCACATAGGCATTCAGTGAATGTTTGGTGCACCATGAGTTTTTTATTTGCTCTTTTATTGAAATACATCTGGTGCAGCTGATATCAAGCCCTGTATCTTCTCATCAATCTTAAATTTTCTTATCAGCTCAAGTAGAACCCAGTTGCCATTTAAGAAGCCATATTGGTTCCAAAACCTAGTGAAATGTCAAAATCAATAAAATTCTTTTAAAAATACCAAAAATTATATAATAAGCTTATGAGTAACCTGGAAATGAAGTTGTGGATTATATGCATATAATCTTTAACCTAAACTCTCATATTTCCTTAGAGCAAAGATGATAGAAATAGCTTTAGTATAAATGCTATATAATTTCTTGACAGGTATGTAAGTCGACCATGCAGAAATTACACATGGGAAACATTATGCCTGCTCACCTCCTTTGTCATTCTTCCTGATGTTCCTGTCAGTCAGACTGTAGAGCTCATGATCCTCATGCATCTGAGTCAAGTTAGTTTGCTGATGCCACGTCTTTTCTGTCCCTCTGACTACCACTTTCTGCATAACCATCTCTTTGAGTGATAATCTCTGACTCTATGATCTGCAGAGAAAAGATAGATATTTTGTATCAGATCAAATGATATTAATAAGAACCCGATCATAGAAAATGACTTGTCAGCTTATATTAATCTGACTTTGGTCTCTGACAGCTGCTACCAGAGATAGTTGGTGGGAGCATTGCCTTATATGACCACCTTGTAGGTTAAAATCATAACCCAAGCACCTTCCTTTTAATTCTCAGCATTTCATACTTTTTTAAGTGGCTTAAACTCAGATTTCTTGACATTCTTATTGCCATGGACATCCAAAGCAAGGTAGAATAAGGAAAATGACACAAAGAATATGTACTTGTGTGCTACTTTCTTTGTGTGATGACTGTGATAAGAAGGAAAGACTGCTGAACTGAGAATCAGAGGTTCTGGGTTATAATGTCTGCCCTGGCACTCATTAGCTGGGCCTCAGTTTCTTCTCCAGGAGCATGCCTTATATACATTAAATTTGTTCCCGTGTGTGTGTGTGTGTGTGTGTGTGTGTGTATTAATTCCAGTATAGTTAATAATACAGGGTTATATTAGTTTCATATGTACAATATAGTGATTCAACAATTCTATACATTACTAATAATGAAGCAGCAGAGAAAGGAATTAAGAAAACAATCTCATTTATAATTGTACCAAAAATAATAAAATACCTAGGAATAAACTTAATCAAGGAAATGAAAGAACTGTACTCTGGAAACTATAAAATGTTGCTGAAAGAAATTGAAGACAACACAAACACATGGAAAGATATTCCATGCTCATGGAGGAACAAATATTATTAAAATGTCCATACTACCCAATGCAATCTACAGATTTAATGCAATCCCTATCAAAATGCCAACAGCATTTTTTACAGAACTAGAACAAACAATCCTAAAAGTTGTATGGAACCACAAAAGACCATGATATATATTCACTGTGTGTGTGTGTGTGTGTGTGTATTTGATTATGATGTTTTGCAACTCTATTCACTGGAAATTAAGGGGCTAGGAAAGAGGGCAGAAGAGATAAAACATTGACAAAATAATGTGGTTTTGTGCCATTGCCAGTCACTGTTTTGGAATCTAACATGAAAGCTAATATTCTTTCTTTTATTTTTACCATAAGAATTATAAAAATATGTTTACCTCCTCCTGGTGAAGATTTGATATTTCTTTATTCCTTGAATTTCTCCTTTAAGGTGATTAAATATCTTGTTTCTTAGAAAGCTTGGACAGAATTTGTTATCCAACATGCCAGAATCTCATTATAAAACATATCAAAATAATTTTAGAAGACGTTGCATTAAATGTCTATTGTCCACTGGGTAATTTTAGCTCAGTTTCCTCATACACATTTTTATGAGTATTTCTGTTTCGATGCTATTCAGCTTTTCACACAATATAAATATCTACTCATATCCCTCGGTGTGCAGAGCATTGTGACTCTGATTCCAAATTATATACATATGTATTAAATGCAGTTTTATTCTCATAAAGGAAATATTACTGAACATGACTGTTCTTCTAATGGTTTCCATGCAAAATGAATTATGTTGTATTATAATCTGGAGTCTTTTAGTTTTCCCATGAGAAATTGTCTGAAATAGTATCCTGTTGTTTAAACTGTTGAGTTATCTCTTAGTAGACTTGGGTAGAGGATGAGAACTAAGATAGCTTTCCTTTCCTTTCTTCTTAATATACCCACATAACACAAAGAATAAGATTCATTTCTTAAGAGCTATGGATGGTTTATAGGTCTCAGAATAATTCAAACATGCTAAGTCCTTTAAAAACAGGCACTCTGTAAAAATGGATGCATTAAGTTCTTGGACTAAGGTTTTTTGTTTTTGCTTTTGTTTTCAAATTCATATTCCCTTACCCCCCAGATATAGAGGAATTTGGTATAATGGTTAAAAGTACAAACTCTGGGTTAGACTGATTTGATTTATGTAACAATCTCTGCCTCTATTGGCTTGAGCAAGTTGTATAACTACCTGAAATCTCAGTTTCATCACCTTCAAAATGAGGATGATGATAGTTCCTGCCCTTTATTTCATTCAACAAAATTTATTACAGGCCTGCCATGTGTCAGTTTATGTTCTAAATGCTAGGGATGCCCATAAGACAAAATTCCTATTATTGACTTCTCAGAGGAAGATAAACTATATAGAGGATATAAGCATTTAAAAAGCAGTGGTAACTACTGTGATAAAATAGTGACTGGGTACTATATTAGGTTAGGTAGTTTTTAAAGTTCTTTATAAAAGGAATATATTTAAGCTGAGACTTGAATAAGAAGGAGGTAACCATACAAAGATCTCAGAGAAGAACATTCAAGGCAAAGGAAGCAGATATGGTAAAAGCTCTGGGGCAAGAATGAATTTGCTATGTTCAAGAAACAGAAAAAAAAACAGTGAGACATGAGCATATGATCTAAGGAGAAGGCTATACAGACATTGGAGAAGGAAGGGATCAGAATTGTGGAGCCTTGTAAGCCAGGACAAGGAGTTTGGGTTTTATTTGTAAGTATTATTGTAAGCCATTGAAAGGTTTGAAGGGAACACCATGGCTTACTTAATATTTTAAAAAAAATGTTTTTTTTGAGATAGTCTGTGGACAATGACACGTAGAAGGAAGACTTGTGGGAGACCACTGCAATAGCCCAGAGGAGAAATATGCTTAGATGAGGTGGTAATTCCAGATATGGGGACAAATGGGTAGTTTACAGTATGTTTTGAAGGTAAAGTTGACACAACCTGCTCATGGATTAGATATGGGGAGTAAAAGGAGAGGAAGAAGCAGACTCCCTGCTCAGCAGGGAGCCCAACCGGGGGCTCAATCCCAGGACCCCGAGATCATGACCTGAGCCCAGGGCAGACGCTTAACCGACTGAGTCACCAAATCCTAGGTTTGTTTTTTTTTTTTAATTTTTATTGTTATGTTAATCACCATATATTACATCATTTGTTTTGGTGTAGTGTTCCATGATTCATTGTTTGTTCATAACACCCAGTGCTCCATGCAGAACGTGCCCCCCCTAATACCCATCACCAGGCTAACCCATCCCCCTACCCTCCTCCCCTCTAGAAACCTCAGTTTGTTTTTCAGAGTCCATCATCTCTCCTGGTTC
>NW_027397091.1:11889017-11977468 GCF_003265705.2 Callorhinus ursinus
TCCCCCTCTGACATACTCCCCTTTTCTTCCTCTCCTGTTATCTTCTTTTTCTTTTTTCTTAAAATATGTTCCGTTATTTGTTTCAGAAGTACAGATCTGTGATTCAACAGTCTTGCACAATTCACAGCGCTCACCGTAGCACATACCCTCCCCAATGTCTATCACCCAGCCACCCCATCCCTCCCACCCCCAACCACTCCAGTAACACTCAGTTTGTTTCCTGAGATTAAGAATTCCTCATATCAGTGAGGTCATGTGATACATGTCTTTCTCTGATTGACTTATTTCACTCAGCATAACACCCTCCAGTTCCATCCACGTCATTGCAAATGGCAAGATCTCATTCCTTTTGATGGCTGCATAATATTCCATTGTGTATATATACCACATCTTCTTTATCCATTCATCTGTCGATGGGCATCTTGGCTCTTTCCACAGTTTGGCTATTGTGGACATTGCTGCTATAAACATTGATCTCTCCTGTTTCTTAACTTGAGCAACTGATGGGTGGTGACACCATTTCCTGAGTTGGGCAAGATGGAGGAAAAGCAGGTTGTGGATGGGATATCAGGAGTTCTGTTTTGGCCTTGTCAACATTTAGGTGAGAATATTAAACAGCAGCTGAAGATATGCATCTGGAGTTTAGGGGATCAATCAGGGCTGAAACAGAAATTTTAGAGTCATTGATACATAGACACTATGAGTGGGTGAGACCATACAGGTAGAGAATGGAAATGGAAAAGAGAAGGCATCCCAGGTGAGTCCCATGCTATAGCAACATTTAGAGGTCAGGCAGAAGGGAGATCAGTGGAGGACACTGAAAAGCATGTGCACTGAGGTAGGAGGAAAATCAGAATATAAAATCCTTAGAGGGCTTATACATAGTAGCTTCACTATAAATGTTAGTTTCTTATCTGGGTTTCTTCAGAATACTGAGACAGTGGATTGAGAGGTGATCCCAGGAAGAAGTGCTTGTAAGGAAGTGGAAAGTGAGACAGAAAAGGGGAGGAAGCCAATGAGGAATGCATTATCCAGCAGGTTACCACTGGAAACACTGGAGCTCAGTCCTGCTGCTGACCTCTGGGAAACAGTATGGCGTACTCCTCAGAGTTGCCTCACCCAAGGGATGAGGAATATTTATCCTCTACCCACATTTGTCCTTAGCTGAGATCTGCTTCCTGGGGTATTAACTCATGGCACTTTTGGTCTACCCTGAGATAAAGCCCTCAGGAGGGATGCAGATGCTCCAGGTAGGACACCACAGCGTGTACTAGAACAAGTGCGGAGCAGATCTAGGTGGGCACCAATAGAGTCAGTATGGTAGCTGTGACTGTTAAGTTCCTTACTTGATTGGCCCTAATCACTTTACCTTTCTTCATTGAAATACAATAAGAACAAAAGATATTCCAATTGATAACATTAAATTATTAAAACAAGAGAGAATTCAAAATTCCTCATTACTGGTCATACCTAAAGATGTGACAAACTAGTTGAAGCATATTAATAAATGGGTATGTAATTCTCCTTATATTATTGACCTAAAGTGGCATTGAGTTTTAAGGCATGTTCTTCAGTGACAAAATACCATTAAATGGGACACCATTGAATATGAAGGTAAGCACATATGACCTCAGTGTTTGATAGTTTTTGGAATATCAGACTAAGAATTCGTACCTTGATACAGTATCTTAAAATTCAGTGCTTTTCTCCCAGAGAACTCAAAGGTCACGCCTGATACTTTTCAACGCACCTTGTACACATGAAATCGCTTGATCCTAACTCCTGGGAGGGTAGTGAGAGAAGTGAGGAGAGTCACTTTGGGTGAAACTGAATTGCTTTTAAGCCTCTTACCTGAGCAAGTAACAATATTGAGACCAAGACTCAAGTGTGTTAGCATTTGATCTGGTTTCCCTTTCTCTTTGCCCTAATGGAAATGGTAAAATGCTTACTCCAGCTCACTGTGCTACAGACACTGCCAAGGCACCTGATAAAATGTGCTAACTTAATCCTTAAAACAACACTATAATTTAGGTAGTATGATTATCCCCATTTTACTCACTGAGTCACAGAGATTAAATAACTGCGTGGTTCACATCTCATAAATGGCAAAGCAGGGATTGAAAGCCCGGCATTTTGCCTCTGGACTCCATTCTCTTTGAATCACTGTGTTACAGGGCTTACGTAGCAGTGTTGGGGTCTGATCTTACCACTGAATTGCTTGGACAAATCACACATATGAATTGTTTGGTACTTTTTCCATAAATTCACCTTGCTAATCACTTTACTAGAGATTAAAAAAAGAAACCTCACCAGCAATAGTCTTATTTTTAATTTAAAAATTGGGGTATCTTTTCCTTTTAAATCTCTTTTGTAAGTTCTCAAGTGATGAATTTTTCATGTGTTCTAATATACAGTCTGTTAACAATGTGATTTTCCCTTTGGTGAATTCTTATGCTTTATCATTAGGTTTAAAAATACGCAGGATATCAAGAGATACTCCTACCAATAAATTTCTGTTAAAAAATCTAGTTATGAGAGGTCTGCCAGCCAGCTTTTTTGTGTTTCCAAGAGGACACTGTGTGGACCCAGTTCTCTGAGAAATGTTTCCTTTTCATATGTGCCTTAGAAAGATACTATTACTCTGTCACTTCCCAAATATAATTTATCTACTTCCTCTCTAGTTTCTTTTGCTATTACCTGTTTACTGTACCAAATGACTAATCATAATTTTCAGAGTAATTTCAAATATGTCACTTGACCACAGGAAGGTTTTTGATACTAAGTAGATCTATAAGGAGGTTACTTTCATAACAAAGGATATTCTGATATTCTGGTACCTTATGGGGAGAAGGCTGCTTTTAGTAGCTCCTGCCCCATATGGAAGAACTCTCCAGTCCCATTAAGCCCTAAGATATTAGGATTACTTCCCTCATGCTACTTCATATTGGTGACTATTTAAATCTTACCGGAGGGGCTTTAAAGGCTCTTCTGCAATCCTCTCATAGCCCATGAATTTCAAAAATAGGAGATGCTTAAATTACTGGCCCCAAAATTCTGTTTCCACTTATATCTATGTTAAAGTAGAGCCACAGATGAAATTATGACCCGGTATTTCTTCTTTTATTTAAAATGTCAAGTTCCTATGTCCCAAGAGTTAGTACCAGATTTGTATGTCTGTGTGATTAGTTTTTGTTGTTGCTGCTGTTACTCATGGCATATTCCTATAATTCTAATCACTTACAGATGTAGCGATTTATATTTTTTTAGTGTTAATTTAAGAGTAGAACTGTGAGTAAATGAATTAAGCCAAAGTTCTTATAACTTAAATATTATTTTTTGGAAAGCACTTTAAAAATAAGCTGGCTTAAGAGCTTCCTATTTGAATGATTATTTTCTTTATTTTTCTGATATTAGTTCTGAACTATGCAATTTCATATGGCACATGTAATAGCTAAAGGTTAAAGACAGAATACCCAGCCCTCTCTTTAATGTCTGTTTTGTCTGATGGCTACAGCCAGATTCCATTAGAAAACCTTACAGAACATGAGAAACTGTTTCACTGTTTTAATGTCTGTGTCAGTAGCACCCAGAGGTGAGTTCCAGATACTTTCAGAGTTGTTTAGAGGTTGCTTCTAAGTTCTGTAAGGAGTCGGGCCAATACAATAATTTCAGGTTTGTGAAGTTATATTTATTTAAGTCTTAGGATTTTTTAACAAAAATGGAAAACCACATTCAATTGGGTTTAGTATCACCCAGTTGTTCTTTCATACAGTTTAAAATAAATGATACAAAAATAGTTGGTAAGTTATAAAAACTATGAATTTGAACCATTGTGTTTTAGCAAATGATAGGACTATCATTGAATATTATAAAATAAAGATATATGCCTTAGCAGTAGATTTTCCAGATAAACATGCTACAGTATATACTTTAAGCCAAGGAACACCCATTTCTGGGGATATGACTGACTATATATCCTAAAAAATGTCATTCATTAAAAGTACTTAAAATAGTTTATCTAACATGTTTAATAACCATTTAGAATATATGGTTGAGCTGACTTGAAAATGAAGACATTCTCCAAGGTCAAAGGATTAAGCAAAAACAGGAATCTGCTGCTCTCCTGTGCTCTCTTGATCCCCTGTAACCTGGATAATTTCTGACCTCTGTCGGCGGGGAAGAACCAAGGGCCAGCACCCAGGGCCTATGCAAATGGGGGAGTGTGTGTAACCATGAGCTGACCATCTTATGGACTGACAGCATGTTTTTATACTACTTATTTCCCTGAAAACTTCTGAGCTAAATATTTAAAGTACTCTTGACATAGAAGAAAATGAAAATCCTCATGAGAAGTACACACTCTCAATACAAATTCTAAATAATTTTATGGATAAAGTTAAAATGGCCACGAGTTCAGTATGCAAAATCACTAAACACACAAGGAAATCACCATGGTCTAGGACCAACAAAAGCAACACAGAGAGAATCATAATATTGGGATCCTCAGGAAGGAATGTAAATGAGTGTGCATATTATATTTATTAAACTAAAAGAGAATTAAAATGTTATTAAGGGATGAGAGGCTATCACAAATGATTAAACAGCTTTTTAAAAGAACAAATAGAATTTTAGCAATTAAAATAAGGTTAGCCATAAAGAAGATTGAAATCCTCCCGTTTGCAACAACATGGATGGAGCTAGAGAGTATAATGCTAAGTGAAGTAAGTCAGTCAGAGAAAGACAAATACCATATGATTTCCCTCTATGTGGAATTTAAGAAACAAAACAAATGAACAAAGGAAAACAGAGATAAACAAAAAACTCCCCCAAAACTAGACTCTTAACTATAGAGAACAGATGGTTACTAGGGGGGAGGTAGATGTGGGGGATGAGTGAAACAGGTGAAGGAGCTTAAGAGTACACTTATCTTGATGAGCACTGAGTAGTATACAGAATTGTTGAATCACCATATTGTACACCTAAAGTTCATTTAACACTGTCAACTGTACTGGAATTAAAGGGAAAGAAAAAAAATAAATTTTAAAAATCACTACACGAGCTGAACAATTAAGCACAAACTGGAAGATCTGAAGAATTGAAGCAAAAAGAAAATACTAAAGCCAGATAAAAAGATGTGGAGGGTATGGTGAACAGGTCTAACATACATCTAACTGGATTTTCAGAAGGAGAGAATAGGAAAAATGGAGGACACTGATACTTAAAAATAGAGTGGCTGAGAATTTTCTGGAATCAATGAAGAGCATAGATCCTTAAATTCAGGAGCACCAACACATCCCAAGCAGGATAAATAGAAAGAAAACCCACACTTAAGATACACTGAAGCCCAGCTGTAGAACTCTAAAGACAGGAATAAAATACTGAGAGCAGCCACAGAGAAAGGACAAGGTACCTACATGAACAACAACTATTAGACTGAAGTCTCTCTCATAGCATCAGAAAAAAATAGAAAACATTAAAGTTTAGAGGGCTGTGAACAACATCAAACTAGATTTATAAACCCAGTGAAATTGTCTACCAAGAATGAGAGCTAAATAAAGATATTAAAGCTGGGAGAATTTGTTACCAGCAGATCTGGACTGAAGGGATTTCTACATAATATACTTCAAGAAGAAAGACAGTTCTAGAAAGGAAGCCCGACATATAAGAAGAAATGATGAGAAAATAAATTAGTAAATATGTAGGTAAATTTAACAAAATATTGATTCTATAAATCAATAATAGCATCTATTTGTAGGGTTCAGAAACCAATAAAATAAAACAAATGCTGGACAAAGGTGGCATGTAAGCTAAGGGGAGTCAATCAGAATTAATATGTTTTTTTTAAGTATTTTTATTATTCAGGATGAAAATTTGGATTATCTTAAAACATTGTTAAACTAAGTATGCATATTATATTTTGTAGGATAACTACTAAAATAGATGTAAATCTCCCAAATCAGTTACAAAGCCACACACACATTAATTGTGCATCAAAAGTAGTGTCTTTTGTAATTTCAGGAGCTATTGTCTGTTCATCACCTTGTAGGTCTTACTTGAATCCAACAAGAGTAATACAAAACTGGTCCCATTTCCGGTTACTGAAGCAGTCGTAAACTTAACAATACAAAGATATCATTGAAAACCTTGAAAACTTTAAAGATATGAGATCTTTGTTGGTCTCCCTGAGGGGAATCATGGCTGTCCTATGTGCATTGAGACCCTGTTAATGTGGGATTATATAACAAATTTGGATTTGCCATTATTGTAGAGATAATTAATTCTAAAAAAATTTTTTAAAGATTTTATTTATTCGTTTGACAGAGATAGTCAGAGAGCACAAGTAGAGGGAGCAGCAGAGGGAGAGGGAAAAGCAGGCTCCCCGCTGAGCAGGGAGCCCGACAAGGGGCTCAATCCCAGGACCCCGGGATCCTGACCTGAGCCGAAGACAGACACTTAATGCCTGAGCCACCCAGGTGCCCCCTAGAGATAATTAATTCTAATGAAAAATAACTTATGTCCATTAATCTACTTTCAGGCATTTTCTATCTCTTAGAAAATCTGTCAGCATTTCCAGTGTCCCATATGGGGGGCTGACACTGTATCTCTACCTAAATGACCTCAGAAGAAGGAAGAACTATAATTGATTAGAAATTTATTTAGAAGAAATAGATGTGGAATCCTAAACAGGATACTGCCATGTATATCTGCTAGGAGTCTGTTCATAGTTATCTGTATGTGGCTCCAATCCCTGTATGATTTTCTGATATTCTAACGCAATTGTCTTTAAATGTGATGCTGGGATCTCTGGGGGATCCCCAAGGCTCTTTCAGAGTGTCTATGACATCAACACGATTTTCATGATCATACTAAAGCATTATTTGCCTTTTTTCATTGTCATTGTCTCCTAACTGTATAGTGTTTGCCAGAGGCTACATGACAGATGATATTTTATACTAAATGAAGAAGCAGAAATGAGAATCCACCTGTCTTCTTAAACCAAACATTAAAAATATTTGGAAAAATTTAAAACAATGCCATTTTCTCACTAGATATTTTGGTTTTGAAAATATGGTTATTTTTCATAGTGCACAATGCTATCTATATTAATCTTTAATGGATTAATTATTTTTAAGTCAAATCAATTAAATATACTTTTTAGAATTCTCAATTTATAATATATATATGATATATAAATTTGGTAAATATATATGATATATATATCATATATATATACACACATACATATAACACACAGAAATAAAAACTCTGAGGTCTTTAATAATTTTTAAGAATGTAAAGTAACAAAGTAAATATTTATAAGTCAAATGATACTTTAAATAGTCATGCTGCTCTGTAGACATGTTGGAGGGGAATGTGGCATGAGCCACTTTGTAACTTTCCTATGTAGCAACATTTATTAGAGGAAAAAAAAGTGTGTGTGTTTAGGCAGAGGTGTTTCTAATATTTCTTGGGCAGACTTTGAGTGCTATGTATTATCTGTAATCTTTAGTAGACTTTCTTTATGGTAAATTAGAGCCTCAGATATTTTCATAGCTCCAGCCTTGAACTGTTGTTTTATAATAGACACCAATAAATATTAGGGGTCTACTGGGAAGACAGAGAGCATTTTCAGATTTATGAGGGGGAAAAAATCAGTAGTGTCCCTAAGGCCGTGTAAGTCATGAGTAGCCCAAGTAGTCTTATGCAAAGTTGACAATATCATGAAATACAAACCTTTGCTTTGGAATTTTACCAGAAATTAAAATGGCATTATAAGGGAAAGTAAGTGTTTTTGCGTGTATCTCAGGAGGAATTTATACTTCTGATTGCCTTGCTTCACTTTGGCTGAGTTCTAGGAAGGATTTTTTTTTTCCCTCTCTCTCCTGAAAAAGTTGGGTGACGTCCTCACGTTCTTCTGCCTTCTGGCTCATTCGCTTTTTCTTCCCTTCAATTCTTGATTAAATCTTCTTGGCCCCTAGGAGTTCTTGTTCCTTACATACCAAGTCATGCACTTTGTCCTCTGGTTAAGGAATGAATTAATAAGCTTAATTCCCTCTTTGAAGGAGAGTTTGGAATGCTTTTTTTGGTGAAAATTAATATTCAATTACCAAGACTGTCATTTTACCAAATAGGAGAATGAAAGACACAGCATAGCTGCACTTGAGAATAATTGAAATCGAATTTTGGTTTGTATTATATACCACAATGGCTCAGGCTTTCACGGGAAACTTTTATGTCTACTTTCTTATGAAAGTGAGTACATTTTTTTCTCTGCTGCATATTTATAACAAAACCATTTAACTCACTGCTTTGAAAGAACATGGGCTGAGTGATTCTTCTTGCACTTGTCTTTAAAGTTTTAGACACATCCTATTGACCTACAAAATGCACAATGTTTATCTTTCCTTGGCATTAAATAAGTTCTCTAAAGGGCAATAAGTATAATACTTCTCCAAATTGCATCCTCTAATGCTTTATAATATTCCTGCGATACTTTAATGGGACTAGTGAATGGGTACAGAAGAGGTGGTTCAGGCCACTTTCCCCAGGCACTTTTGGGTTTGCATGGATTTTTCATCACAGAATATGCAGAAAAATCTGTGTTGCTTAACTGAGTAATGAGAACATTTTATAGTTAATAATAATTTAAATGTCAAAGAAAAAACTTTATGTGAAGGAGAGGAATAAGAAATTGAGGATGTAACAGTATGTGGAGAAGCATCATAGCATAGCTTAGAGTATAAAATGAATCAACCCAAAGAAGTTAAATCTACACTACAAATAACTCTCAGGAGAGCTAAAGTCTTTGGCATCTGATTTTATTTTTATTTCTGTCAGAATGTGGAATAAGCAAGTGATTTGCAGAAGCAATTATAAAAGCTCTTACTACTTATAAAATAGATTCCCCCCCCCAAACTTAAGTAAAATTTTAAATAAGGCCAAATTGATCCAGCGCTGATGTTAACTTGCCAAGCTGAAGTGACTGGCCTGGCAATCAGAGGACTTGCTATTGTGTTTTGGTTCTAGCATTTATTTGCTGTGCAAACTTGAGCTCATTGCTTAACCTCTCAGGGCCTTAGTTTCTCCATTTGCACACTGAGAATACCCATGCTTGCTCGGACTACTTTGTAGAACTTTTGTGTAAAAATATCTGGTAATGTATGTGCAGTGCTTTCAAAAACAATCTAATATTACTGATTTTAAATACTACTACTAATTATTGTTATTAATATCTTTAAACTGCCTTGTCCTTCAACTTCTATTTTGGCACATCCTCTTAAAAATTGCTGAAAACTCTGAAAACACATCCTTTTTTAAATATCCAGATGAGACTGATTAACATTTTATATTAAAATTCACACTAAGTTACTAGCTACAGGGTCTTGTTATGTTTTCACCTAAAATCCAATTCTATTTTTTGGTAATAATTACTTTTTTAAAAAATAAAGTGATTTGACTCCAAATAGCCAAACAATCTTAGAAAAGAAGACCAAAGTTGGAGGGCTTTGTTTTCCTAGTTTCAAAACTCACTGCAAAACTACACTAGTCAAAACAAAGAGGTAGTGTCGTAAGGCATAAGAGTAGATATATAGATCATAACATCAAGAGCCCAACTGATTTTTTTAAATTTTTTATTGTTATGTTAATCACCATATATTACATCATTTGTTTTGGTGTAGTGTTCCATGATTTTTGATGAAGATTCCATTGCCCATTGTTCAAAAATGGCTATTTCCAATCAAGACCATTGAATGGGGAAAGAATATTCTCTTCAACCTATGGTACTGAGACAACTGTATATCCACATGCAAAAGGGTGACATTGGACCCTTATCTCATACCACATACAAAGATTAACTCAAAATGGATCAAAGTCCATGGATGCTACAATGGATTCATAGATATGATACAAAAAAGCAGGAGCAACAAAAGAAAAAATAAATGTTAGACATCATCAAAATTAAAAACTTCTATACCTCAAAGAACATCATCAAGAAAGTGAAAACACAGCCCACAGAATGGGAGAAAATATTTATGTGTTTTATATCTGGAAGAGTCTACTGTCCAGAATGTATAAAGAACTCCTACAACTCAGCAACAACAAGAGAAACAACCCCATTAAAAATTGGATATAAAGTGCTTGAATAGACATTTCTCTGAAGAGGATACACAAATGGCCAGAAAGCATATGAAAAGATGTCTGGCCATTAGTCATTACAGAAATGAAAATGAAAACCATAATGAGATACCTCTTCACATTTATGAGTATGGCTATAGTAAATTTGAAAGAGGGAAAATAGTATTGTTGATGAGGAAGTAGAGAAAATGGAATCCTCATATATTGGTAGTGAGAATGTAGTTGTTCTAATCACTGTGGAAATAGTTTTGTGATCCTTAATAAGTTAAATATAGAATTACTTTAAGACCCAGCAATTCCACTCATACCCAAAATAATTGAAAATGGATACAAAATTTGTACACAAATATTCATAGCAACATTCTTCACAATTATCAAAAGGTAGAAATAACTCCATATCCATCAATTGATGAATGGATAAACAGGATGCCTTTTATCTATATAATAGAGTAGCATTCAGCCATAAGAAGGAATAAACTGATGCATGCTACAACAATATGAATGAACTTTGAAAATATATATTAAGTGAAAGAAGCCAGACACAAAAGGCCATTGTATGATTCCATTTATATGAAATACTCAGAATAGGGAAATCCATAGAGACAGAAAGCAAATTAGTGGTTGCCAGGGGCTAGGGAGAGAGGGGAAAATGTCGAGTGACTGCTTAATGGGTACAGGATGTCCTTTTGGGGTGATGAAAATATTCTAGAACTACTTAGTGGTGATGGTTGCATAATGTACAACATTGCAAATGTACTAAATGCCACCATATTATACACTAAAATGGGTTAAATGGTAAAAACAAAAATAAAAAATAATAATCAATGAAGTATTTTACAAATTTTCAGGCAGTGGCCATACCAATCATACCTTATGTTTTCTACATGAAATATATCCACAAAACAGTGATATAATACTTAATATTTGTGAGAATCATAGGTAGTAATAAGAGTACCCACTCTGCACAAGGCCCTACTCTAAGTGGTTTGTGTGGATTTGCTCACATAATCATCATGACAACTGTATGAAATAAGTGCTCTTCTACCTTTGTTTTTAATATGAAGAAACTGATGTATGGACTGTTTAAGTGACTTGCATAAGGTCACATACTTAATAAATGGTCACTAAGGGATTTGATTCTAATTGAACTGTTTCTGAAACCAAAGCTCTTACCCAGGACCTTGTAGGTCTTCACAGCAGAAAATGGGCCCCGATCCTACTTAGACCTGATTTCTGTTGAGAAGATGTTAGGAAAGCTATATGGCAGAATCTGCGTCACTGTTGTACCCTTATAACTTTCTGTAGCTGGCGGGGGGTGGGAGGGGGAGCGGCAAGCATTCTTTGGAAGAGCAGAAATCCCCTCACCTGTGCAGGTTGTTAAAACAGCAATACATGCTAGGTGTTAGTTGTTTATTTTATTTACTCTGTAAGCATTTGTGGTCAATTTTACTTCCACATCTGATAATAGTTCCTGTATATGTTTTCCAGTTATTTGTGAACTACTTTGATTTTCTCACCACATCTCTATATTTTTGTCCTTTTCAAGTGTTTTCTTTTATCTCTTGAATCAAGGTTGAAAATTAGGGATAAATGTGGTTGCTTTTTGGTATTTTAGGAGAGCATTGAAAAAGTTTTCTGAAAGCTGTTTAGTCAAACCATTTATAAAAGGTAAAATAGAATTAAGGCAGAATAATTTCAAAAAATTTAACCTAGATGAAATATGTCTAAAGACTAAAAATGTACTAAAACATTTCTTTCTGATCAAAAGATTAACTTTGGTCATAGAAACAGTTGTTTGTATTTGGTAACTCCCTTTAGCTTCAAGGTGACCTCTAATCAATAAATGGACAATTTGATTTCTCCTATCCTGTCTTAAAACAAAACAAACCCTATTTCAATCTATCAGTCTCTAGCCCTTTCCCTTCTTTATTTCTTTTCCTCATGAAATGTAAATACGGGGCGCCTGGGTGCCTCAGTTGGTTAAGCGTCTGCCTTCGGCTCAGGTCATGATCTCAGGGTCCTGGGATCGAGTTCCACATTGGGCTCCCTGCTCAGCTGGGAGTCTACTTCTCCCTCTGCTTCTGCCCCTCCTCCTGCTTGTGCGCTCTCTCTCTTGCTCACTCTCAAATAAATAAATAAAATCTTAAAAAAAAAAGAAATATAAGTGCAATGAGGACTGGAACTTAATCCCCTCTGTGTCACCAGTGCCTAGAAAAATATTTGGCACATGCAGGCATTTGATACATTTTGAATTAATGAAGGAATCTACTTGTTTCTTTGAATCTGTTATTTCTGCCAAAAAAAATAAAGATGATATAAATAAAAATATCTTCAAAACATTTCCAAATAAAAATTAAAAGAGAGTTAAGAAATAAAAGAAAATCACAAATAACCTTAATATAGAGCATTATGGTGGAAAACAAAAAGGAAAATACTAATACTTCAATAGAAAGATGAACAAAATATAGAATTAGCTAATTTGCTGAATATGACATAGAAATGGTTATTAAATATATTAGAAAATATACCTCACTAATTATTAAAATAGAATATGGAAATCATTGGAATTAAATGATTCCAATGGAATCAACAGCAGATACAATTTTTTCACATATAAAATTTAGAAAACTTTTAAATCATAATATTCAGTTCTATGGAGGAATGTTATAATAAATATATCTGTAAAATTAGGAGACAGATAAGATCCACAAACTCCATAACATGCAGAAGGGCTGCCCGAAGTAGCAGAATTCATACAGGAGCTGCAGGGAATGAGACCCAATGAGTCCAAAAAGTTGCCTATGAGAGTAGAAATACAAAGTTATATCTTTTTCTTTTTCCTTTTAAAAAGTATATGGAACGTAGGTGAGTAATTCTGTTTCTAAGAATTTCTAAGAATTTAACTGACAGAACTGATAATCAGATGATAAACATCAGTATGACCTACAAATTAATAAACATTTTGAATATTAGTCTGAACTAAAGCTGTGTTGGTGCACATAAATAATATATGCACAATATTAATCACTTTTTTTTCAAGAGCAAAAACATTAGGATGAAGCCAAATACCAGTTTAAACCAGGGTCTGGTTTAAAAGAATTATGGTAAATTAGGGTATAAGCATACAATGGAATACTATACAACTGTAAATAAAGAATGAGAAATAAGTACTGATATAGAAATAAACCATATTATTAAGTGGAAAAGCAAAATATAGCATGCTATGTATTTTGTGCTGTCCTTTGTAGAATAAAGGGGTATAATATATATGTTTATATTTACTTATATATTAATAGATAAAATCTAAAAGACTATCTACATTAATAACAATGTTACCTGCAGGGTAGGTGTGGTGGGAGGTGTGTAAATAAGACACACTGATTGAGAGCAAGGTATTTTACTATTTACTTTTTATTTATATTATATTGCTATAAAAACAACTTGTAGGACAAAGGCATTATCCACTGAAAAATTAAATATTAAAAATTGGAAAAAAGTGGTATGTATAGAAATTCATGTTTTCAGCTTGAATGAAAAAGCAATATATACATGCCTTTGTGGGATAGTTATTATAATGTTATTTGGGTTAAAAGGTGATTAAGGGTATATATGAATATTTGTTGCCAGATACATACACTGCACTATTGTTTACCTTGACTAAATATTGGAAGCATCCCAAATACAGTGCTATATTCCTGTGAAATACCATCAGCATTAAAATGATATAAAATAATTGCTAAAGATAGGGAAATATATTCACAGTACATTGTGAATGAGGGGGATAGGAGAAGCAAGTGAGGTAATTCAAGGTAGGATTGCATATCCATAAAGTAAAAAGTTGGAAAGTATGCATATAAGCTTATTCATACACATAGAGAAAGAACTAGAAGGATATTCACCAGTGTTAATTGTGGTTCTCTCAGGGTAGTGGGATGATAAGTAAGTTTTTTATTATCTGTGATCTCTAAAGTTCTTCTAAGAAATAATTAAACCTTTAACATTTATTGAAGGATTTGAGTGGGCCATGTGCTATATTCAGCTTTTGGTGACCACAGTCTCTTAAATTTCTCAAAACCACAGAAGGTAGGTTTCATTAACCATTTTACAGTTGGAAAATCTGAGACTCAGGGAGATGGAGTAATTTACCCAATACTGCATAGCTAATGTCAGATGCAAACCCAGGTCTGTCTGCATCCAACATTCATTTCTTGATCATCCTGCTAGATAATTCAATGAAACCGTGCTTACAATTGAAAAATATCTTTCCAACTAGTTTTCTTTTTAAGTGGCAAAACTTTCCCTTGGTTATCAGAACTTATGTTTTTGTGGGGTGTGCTAATAATGCCCAAGCATTCCCTGATAGTAATTTAAACAATCTTGCATATGTGAATTATTTCATTTTTTTACAGTAGATAAAATATGTTAATTTGTGTAAATGGTCTTCTGGGAACAGATGCTCAACTGAAAGCAGGTTTATCTTAAAAGCTGCTTGTCTTTAATTTGAGGCTTCTTTTATATGCATAGTTTATTTTTCTAATGCTGTCTCAATATAGGAATAATTTTAAGGAGGCATTTGTGGCTTAAATGAAAGAAAAAAACAGCTCTCTTGGCTTTGGTAAATATTAATGAGCTCGTGGAAAATCTTGTTACTGAAGTATGGCACTCTTTTGAGATTTTTTTCTGCCATCTTGGCCCTTTGTGGGCCCAGCTCCTTTGTAGCATACTGGTTTGTGTGTGCTATTGTGAGGTCTGTTTCAGCTCCTTTTTATATGCTGACAGAAGGCTCACCTTGCTCTGTTATCAGGAATGTCTAGGCATCTTAATAATATATTGGATTTCAGCAAGAAAAAAGCAAATCACTCAGAAATAATTAATCTGACTTATGCATTTCAAAGCTTCACCACCAAATGGACAGTGTTCATTTCTGGTCATGTATATATTGTCATCATTAACAAAGTGAAATCCAACTTTTATTAATTTTCAAGTGAGGGAAAGTTCAGAATTTGAATTATTTATGTCAATGTTCACACATGTATGTGTAAAATTATTGTAGCACATGCACAATTTAATTTAGGCACCTTAATTTATTTTAGACAGTGTAGTATGTATACCTATCCAAACATTCTTAATAATCATTTTTACTTCATAAGCAATAATATTTTTAATTGTGTTGGGTCATAGAGAACTCAGAGAAGATTATATTTGGCTTATTATTACCTCATTGGTTATCCTTTAAAAACCGTGTTGTGCGGTGGTATTACTATATAAATCATGAATTTCCCTATTTGCTGATTTTATTGTACTATACACACTAGTGAAATGTAAGAAAAGGACAATTCTCCCAATGACAGAAGTCAGGAATGATCAAAATTACCTAAAACAAATTTAAAAAAATTAAATATGCTACACCTTTAAAAAATTCTCTGTTAGCCCAAAGGGTTATCTGATGCTTATAAGAGAATTATTTGACAAAGCAACATTTTCTTTTTAAGAATGAAATATTTGAGTCCAATCACAGGGGTCATAAATTCACACCCAGTTTTAAAAAGTAGGCCCGTTGGACTAAAAAAAAAAATCAGGAAAAATAAAGCAGTTGTTTGGAAACATGTTTCAGACAAGAAAAAAATGTGTCAAACACTTTTTTTTATTAATTTTTTTATTGTTATGTTAATCACCATATATTACATCATTGGTTTTTGGTGCAGTGTTCCATGATTCATTGTTGGTTCATAACACCCAGTGCTCCATGCAGAATGTGCCCTTCTCAATACCCATCACCAGGCTAACCGATCCCCCTACCCCCTCCCCTCTAGAACCCTCAGTTTGTTTTTCAGAGTCCATCATCTCTCATGGTTCGTCTCCCCCTCTGACATACTCCCCTTTTCTTCCTCTCCTGTTATCTTCTTCTTTTTCTTTTTTCTTAAAATATGTTGCGTTATTTGTTTCAGAAGTACAGATCTGTGATTCAACAGTCTTGCACAATTCACAGCGCTCACCGTAGCACATACCCTCCCCAATGTCTATCACCCAGCCACCCCATCCCTCCCACCCCCAACCACTCCAGTAACACTCAGTTTGTTTCCTGAGATTAAGAATTCCTCATATCAGTGAGGTCATGTGATATATGTCTTTCTCTGATTGACTTATTTCACTCAGCATAACACCCTCCAGTTCCATCCACGTCATTGCAAATGGCAAGATCTCATTCCTTTTGATGGCTGCATAATATTCCATTGTGTATATATACCACATCTTCTTTATGCATTCATCTGTCGATGGGCATCTTGGCTCTTTCCACAGATTGGCTATTGTGGACATTGCTGCTATAAACATTGCGGTACACGTACCCCTTCGGGTCCCTACATTTGTATCTTTGTGGTAAATACCCAGTAGTGCAATTGCTGGATCGAACGGTAGCTCTAATTTCAACTGTTTGAGGAACCTCCATACTGTTTTCCAGAGGGGTTGCACCAGCTTGCATTCCCACCAACACTGTAGGAGGGTTCCCCTTTCTCCACATCCCCGCCAACATCTGTCGTTCCCTGACTTGTTAATTTTAGCCATTCTGACGGGTGTGAGGTGGTATCTCATTGAGGTTTTGATTTGGATTTCCCTGACGCTGAGCGATGTTGAGCACTTTTTCATGTGCCTGTTGGCCATTTGGATGTCTTCTTTGGAGAAATGTCTGTTCATGTCTTCTGCCCATTTCTTGATTGGATTATTTGTTCTTTCGGTGTTGAGTTTGATAAGTTCTTTATAGATTTTGGATACTAGCCCTTTATCTGATATGCCATTTGCAAATATTTTCTCCCATTCTGTCGGTTGTCTTTTGGTTTTGTGGACTGTTTCTTTTGCTGTGCAAAAGCTTTTTATCTTGATGAAATCCCAGTAGTTCATTTTTGCCCTGCCTTCCCGTGCCTTTGGCGATGTTTCTAGGAAAAGGTTGCTGCGGCTAAGGTCGAAAAGGTTGCTACCTGTGTTCTCCTTTAGGATTTGGATGGACTCCTGTCTCACGTTTAGGTCTTTCAACCATTTGGAGTCTATTTTTGTGTGTGGTGTAAGGAAATGGTCCAGTTTCATTCTTCTGCATGTGGCTGTCCAATTTTCCCAACACCATTTGTTGAAGAGACTGTCTTTTTGCCATTGGACATTCTTTCCTGCTTTGTCAAAAATAAGTTGACCATAGAGTTGAGGGTCCATTTCTGGGCTCTCGATTCTGTTCCATTGATCTATGTGTCTGTTTTTGTGCCAGTACCATACTGTCATGATGATGACAGCTTTGTAATAGAGCTGGAAGTCCGGAATTGTGATGCCGCCAGCTTTGCTTTTCTTTTTCAGTATTCCTCTGGCTATTCTGGGTCTCTTCTGGTTCCATACAAATTTTAGGATTATTTTTTCCATTCCTTTGAAAAAAGGGGATGATATTTGGATGGGGATTGCATTGAATGTGTAGATTGCTCTAGGTAGCATTGACATCTTCACAATGTTGATTCTCCCAATCCATGAGCATGGAACGTTTTTCCATTTCTTTGTGTCTTCTTCAATTTCTTTCATGAGTATTTTATAGTTTTCTGAGTACAGATCCTTTGCCTCTTTGGTTAGATTTATTCCTAGGTATCTAATGGTTTTGGGTGCAATTGTAAATGGGATAGACTCATTGATTTGTCTCTCTTCTGTCTTGTTGTTGGTGTATAGGAATGCCACTGATTTCTGTGCATTGATTTTATATCCTGCCACTTTACTGAATTCCTGTATGAGTTCTAGCAGTTTTGGGGTGGAGTCTTTTGGGTTTTCCACATACAGTATCATATCATCTGCAAAGAGTGAGAGTTTGACTTCCTCTTTGCCGATTTGGATGCCTTTGATTTCTTTTTGTTGTCTGATTGCTGTGGCTAGGACTTCTAATACTATGTTGAATAGCAGTGGTGAGAGTGGACATCCCTGCCGCGTTCCTGACCTTAGGGGGAAAGCTCTCAGTCTTTCCCCATTGAGAATGGTATTCGCTGTAGGTTTTTCATAGATGGCTTTTATGATATTGAGGTATGTACCCTCTATCTCTATACTCTGAAGACTTTTGATCAAGAAAGGATGTTGTACTTTGTCAAATGCTTTTTCTGCATCTATTGAGAGGATCATATGATTCTTGCTCTTTCTTTTGTTAATGTATTGTATCACGTTGATTGATTTGCAGATGTTGAACCAGCCTTGCAGCCCAGGAATAAATCCCACTTGGTCATGGTGAATAATCCTTTTAATGTACTGTTGGATCCTATTGGCTAGTATTTTGGTGAGAATTTTTGCATCCATGTTCATCAAGGATATTGGTCTGTAATTCTCTTTTTTGATGGGGTCTTTGTCTGGTTTTGGGATCAAGGTAATGGTGGCCTCATAAAATGAGTTTGGAAGTTTCCCTTCCATTTCTATTTTTTGGAACAGTTTCAGGAGAATAGGTATTAATTCTTCTTGAAATGTCTGATAGAATTCCCCTGGGAAGCCATCTGGCCCTGGGCTTTTGTTTCTTGGGAGATTTTTGATGACTGTTTCAATTTCCTTAGTGGTTATAGGTCTGTTCAGGTTTTCTATTTCTTCCTGGTTCAATTTTGGTAGTTGATACATCTCTAGGAATGCACCCATTTCTTCCAGGTTATCTAATTTGCTGGCATAGAGTTGCTCATAATATGTTCTTATAATTGTTTGTATTTCTTTGGTGTTGGTTGTGATCTCTCCTCTTTCATTCATGATTTTGTTGATTTGGGTCATTTCTCTTTTCTTTTTGATCAGTCTGGCCAGGAGTTTATCAATCTTGTTAATTCTTTCAAAGAACCAGCTCCTAGTTTCGTTGATCTGTTCTACTGTTCTTTTGGTTTCTATTTCATTGATTTCTGCTCTGATCTTTATTATTTCTCTTCTTCTGCTGGGTTTAGGCTTGATTTGCTGTTCTTTCTCCAGCTCCTTTAGGTGTAGGGTTAGGTTGTGTATTTGAGACCTTTCTTGTTTCTTGAGAAAGGCTTGTATTGCTATATACTTTCCTCTCAGGACTGCCTTTGCTGTATCCCAAAGATTTTGAACAGTTGTGTTTGCATTTTCATTGGTTTCCATGAATTTTTTTAATTTTTCTTTAATTTCTTGGTTGACCCATTCATTCTTTTGTAGGATGCTCTTTAGCCTCCATGTATTTGAGTTCTTTCCAACTTTCCTCTTGTGGTTGAGTTCTAGTTTCAAAGCATTGTGGTCTGAAAATATGCAGGGAATGATCCCAATCTTTTGGTACCGATTGAGACCTGATTTGTGACCTAGGATGTGATCAATTCTGGAGAATGTTCCATGGGCACTAGAGAAGAATGTGTATTCCGTTGCTTTGGGATGGAATGTTCTGAATATGTCTGTGAAGTCCATTTGGTCCAGTGTGTCATTTAAAGTCTTTATTTCCTTGTTGATCTTTTGCTTAGATGATCTGTCCATTTCAGTCAGGGGGGTGTTAAAGTCCCCCACTATTATTGTATTGTTGTCAATGTGTTTCTTTGCTTTTGTTATTAATTGCCTTATATAATTGGCTGCGCCCATGTTCAGGGCATAGATATTTACAATTGTTAGATCTTCTTGTTGGATAGACCCTTTAAGTAGGATATAGTGTCCTTCCTCATCTCTTATTACAGTCTTTGTTTTAAAATCTAGTTTGTCTGATATAAGGATTGCCACCCCAGCTTTCTTTTGGTGTCCATTAGCATGGTAAATATTTTTCCACCCCCTCACTTTCATTCTGCGGGTGTCTTTGGGTCTAAAATGAGTCTCTTGCAGACAGCATATTGATGGGTCTTGTTTTTTAATCCAATCTGATACCCTGTGTCTTTTGATTGGGGCATTTAGCCCATTTACATTCAGGGTAACTATTGAAAGGTATGAATTTAGTGCCATTTTATTACCTGTAAGGTGACTGTTAACTGTCTCTTGTCTGTGTTCGTTTCTGCTCTTTGCTGCTTTTAGGTTCTCTCTTTGCTTAGAGGACCCCTCTCAATATTTCTTGGAGGGCTGGTTTCGTGTTTGCAAATTCCTTTAGTTTTTGTTTGTCCTGGAAGCTTTTTATCTCTCTTTCTATTTTCAGTGATAGCCTAGCTGGATATAGTATTCTTGGCTGCCTATTTTTCTCGTTTAGTGCTCTGAAGATATCTTGCCAGTCCTTTCTGGCCTCCCAGGTCTCTGTGGATAGGTCTGTTGCCAATCTAATGTTTCTACCATTGTAGGTTACATATCTCTTCTCCCGAGCTGCTTTCAGGATTTTCTCTTTGTCTCTGAGACTCGTAAGTTTTACTATTAGATGTCGGGGTGTTGACCTATTATTATTGAGTTTGAGAGGGGTTCTCTGTGCCTCCTGGATTTTGATGCCTGTTTCCTTCCTCACTTTAGGGAAGTTCTCTGCTATAATTTGCTCCAATATACCTTCTGCCCCTCTCTCTCTCTTCTTCTTCTGGGATCCCAATTATTCTAATGTTGTTTCGTCTTATCGTATCACTTATCTCTCGAATTCTGCCCTCGTGATCCTGTAGTTGTTTCTCTCTCTTTTTCTCAGCCTCTTTATTTTCCATCATTTGGTCTTCTATATCGCTGATTCTCTCTTCTGCCTCATTTATCCTAGCATTTAGTGCCCCCGTTTTTTATTGCACCTCATCAATAGCCTTTTTGATTTCGATTTGGTTAGATTTTAGTTCTTTTATTTCTCCAGAAAGGGTTTCTCTAATAACTTCCACGCTTTTTTCAAGCCCAGCTAGTATCTTTAAAGTCATGATTCTGAGCTCTAGGTCCGACATCGTACTGATGTCCGTATTGAGTAGGTTCCTGGCTGACGGTACTACCTCTTGTTCTTTTTGCTGAGGTGATTTCTTTCGTCTTGTCATTTTGTCCAGAGGAGAATAGACGAATGAGAGAACAAAATGCTAACAGGTTTACAACGTCCCCAGCAAATATACTGTATACAAATCAGAAAAGACCTGAAACCAGGGGAAAGAAAGGGAAAGAAAGAAAAAAGAAAGAGAAAAAGAAAAAAAAAAAGATAAAAACAAAAACAAAACAATACAAAAAAAAGCAGAATATGATCAAATATGATCAGGCTAGTGCATAGATCAGTGCCACACACTAGATTTTGGGCGTATTTTGGTCTGTTAGAAAAAAGTGCCTCCTAAAATTTTAAAGGAAGAAAGACATATATGTACAAAATAAGGGTTGATACAATGAAGGGATGGAAGATGACTGTAAAGATGAAAATTATAAAACATTTTATAAAAGGACTTGGTAAGATAAGTTGTTTGAAAAAAGAAAGAAAATTTAAGAAAAAAAAGAAAAAAAAAAAGGAAAAAGGGAGAGAATGTGATCAGGCAGGAGACTAGAACAAAGCCATACACTAGTGATTTAGGGTATATTTTGATCAGTTAGAAGAAACTGTACCTCAATATTTTAAAGAGAGAATAACATATATATATGCCAAAAATAAGGGTAACTACTATGAAGGGATAAAATATGACTCTAAAAATGAAAAATAAAAAATGTTTTTTTTTTAAAAGGGATTGATAAGATGTTGGTTGAAAAAGGGAAAAAGAAAAATAAAAAAAAAACAGTCAACAAAAATTAACTTTGATGAAATAATGAGTCATGGTAAAAAAAAAAAAAAAAAAAAAGTCATGAATCTATGTGCAGTATTCCCCTAGCGCTGGAGTTCTCCATTCTCCTTGATCGATCAACTTGGTCTTGGCTTGCTGGCTGTTTGTGCTGATCTTCTGGGGGAGGGACCTGTTGCTGTGGTCCCAAATGTCTTTGCCAGAGGCTTAATTGCCCCACCCTTGTCGGTCCGGGCTAAGGAAGCTGCTCCGGTTTGCTCTCAGGAGCTTTTGTTCCCTACAAGCTCTCGGTACAGCTTTGGAGGACCAGGGCAGAAATGGTTGCCTCCCAATCTCTGCCCGGAGGAGCTGAGAACTCGGGGCTCCGCTCCTCAGTGTGCCCCCAGAGAAAAGCAGTCACTTCCGTGTCCCCGGTCTCCGGCCACACTCCGTGCTCACCCGGCCTGTGACCGAGCGTTGCTATCTCTGGCACCCGACCCCGCACGGAGTCTCCAAACCCATCAGATCCCTGCAGTGCGTTCCCGCACCGCTCCTCCCCGGGAAGGAAGGGGAGTCTCCCCGGATCTGCTGCTTGTTGGGTCCCTGCTGGGGGAGCCGTGCCCCGACTGGGCCGCAGATCACAGTTTATGGCAACCCCGAGCTGAGAGCCCACGACTCTGCTCCGTCTCTGCAGCCGGCTTCCCCGCTCTGATATCTGGGAGCTCTGGCACACTCAGGCACCCCCAGTCTCTCTGTGACCCCAAGGGTCCTGAGACCACACTGTCCCGGGAGGATTCCACCCCCCCTTAGCCACTGCAGCGACGTCCCTCTGCGGAGCCAACTTCTAAAAGGTCCGATTTTGTGCTCCGCGGCTCTATCACTTGCCAGAAGCGGCCGACGGAGGCCCCTCCCCCGCCGTCTATCCTCCCGAATATCGCCTCGGATTCACTTCTCCGCACGCCCTACCTTCCAGTAAGTGGTCGCTTCTCTGTTCAGAGAGTTGTTGCTACTCTCCTGTTCGATCTCCTGTTGAGTTCGTAGGTGTTCAGAATGGTTTGATCCCTATTCAGCTGAATTCCTGAGACCAGATGAAATCTAGGTCTCCTACTCCTCCGCCATCTTGCTTATCCCCGTGTCAAACACTTTTAAGAGTTATTACTAACCTGTCATGGAAAACTTCTTCATCTACCTTCACAGTTCAGTGTATGTGATTATTACAGTCATGAAAAGAAAAAAAAATGATAGAAGTACAAGAATATACCAAGAGTATTTGGAATCATAGAGAAGTATCATCCATCTACCTTAAGATTCTGCCCTAAAACCTTGCTGTACAGGTTGTTCATAGTGATTTGAATAAAGGATTTATGAGGCCCTTTTATAAAACCATTTTTGGAAGAATTTTTATCAGAGCTAATTTTGAGCTATGGTTGTAGCTGGGTAATTTTTAGTTGTTTATAAACAGAATGTGAATCCCATAAGGACCCATTTCAATAGTTTTGAGAAAGAAGGAGACAATTCCTGTAAATGACTTCCTATTGTAAGAAATGGAGCTGGAGCTGACTGCTGACAAGTTTTAATAACTTCAAAAATCACAGAAATATGAAGTCATGGTCACATATAGTCATTTCTCCAAGGTTGCATTTGTGGTGAGTTAGAAAATAAGCATCCTAATGAAAGCCTAGAAATGCAAACAGGGTCATATGTAGCTTTGATTATTAACAGTTTTGAGAGAGAATAGTACCTAATATAAACTATCATTAATTCACCTCAAAGTGTGTTCTATTCAATTCAGTTGTACTATGAAAATTCAACTTTTATTTCTTAAAATGGTAAAATCATAATTGAAATCTGTGCCACAGGCTAGATATATTGCTTTCATATGCTAAGGCACTTAGCCCTAGACACTAATTCTAGGCAAAGTATTGGAAATAGTTCTAAAATATTTAAACTACACCTTAAAGTTCTAAAGTAATGGTAACTTTATTAAACAGCTTGAGTATTAGGAAAGCCCATCATAAAATGCTAGAATTTTTGTTTTGTTTTCTTTTGTTTTTGTTGTAAAATAGCCAGTTTCTCCAATGCAATTCAATATGATTTGCATTTAGAAATTTTATGTAGATAAAGTTTCCCAATGATATATTGTGGCTGTCAGAATGATGGCCCTTCTGAGATCCACATTCTAATCCCTGGAACCTGTGGATATAACTTTATATGGCCAAAGAGATGTGATTAAGAACCATGAGATATGGAGATTATCCTAGATTATTTGGATAGGTCCAGTGTCTTCACAGGAGTCCTTAAATACAGAGAACCTTTCCCTGATATAGTCAGGAGGCTATGTGTCTATGGAAGAAAAGCGTAAAAAGATGCAACATTGCTGGCTTTGAAGGTGAGGGAAGGAGACCAGAAGTCAAGGAATATGGGCAACCTCCAGAAGCTAGGACACACAAAGGAACAGATCCTTTCTTCAGAGCCTCCAGTAAAAAACAGACTGCTGACACCTTGATTTTAGCTCAGTGAAACTGATTTTGGACTTCTGATATCCAGAACTCTAAGAGGATAAATTTGTATTGTTTTAAGTTTGTGGAAATTTGTGATAGCAGTAAAGTAGTACAGACATATTGAAGATATAAACTGAGGCATATGTATGCAAGAAGCCACATAGGCATAAAGATGGATTTTTGAATCTTTGAATATAAATTATGTTAGTAAAATCACAGAAACTATATTTTCAGATAAAAACCTATTTAATTCTGGACTAAATGGATTCAATTTTAAAAACTTAAAATGTAGTAGATTGTTACAAAATAACCACCATAGTTCATGTTTTTATCTTCACACAGAGAGTAGGCCCCTCCCATACTGGCTTTGAATTAGACTACGTAATTTACTTTGGCCATTGGGACAATCCTCGAAATAGCAGAGGATTAAAAAGTGCTTGTGAATTGGGCTTGCCCTTGTCGCTGAAACATTTTGGTTCACAGTCTGAACCGAGCCTGGGCTAGCCTCCTGGACGATGAGACATTTTGTAGAGAAGCCCCAGCTAAGCCTCTAACATGGCAATGATGCCATCCTAAATTAAGCCCCAGCCTAACTTCCGGTCCAGACTGAAAGAACCACTCACCCAGTCCACAGGATCATGAGAAATAATAAATTATTTTTATAAGTCACTAAATTTTGGGATGATTTATTTCTCAGAAATAGATAACCAATATAGTGCATTTACTTCCTCAGTATGTAGGGTACATTTTATTTATTTATTTTTTTGGAGGGTACATTTTAGACATGACTGTTCCTCCAACAATGTTAAGTGGATAGCATTTAAATGTCCTCCATTAGATTTCTTTTAAATCATTTGTAGCCTTTGATTTTTCAGGAGGCTGTGCTAGAAATCATATCAGGGCCTTTGCAGGCATTTTGAAATAATTGAAAGTGAGGTACTTGGATTTTTCAGCCCCACTTTATTTTATCCATATCCTCCAAAATACTTCCAACTAAAAATAATTAGATTACCAATATTTTTTTTTAAAAGCTTTGTGCCCTTTGAATAGACTCAGTGGAAAACATAATGTACTTATTACTAAATACCTTCTATGTTTTTATAGACCTATGTGAGTATGTCAGAGGTAGGGCTAGCTAAGAAGATGCCTTACCTTATTGTGACCCTTGAATCCAGTGGTTGAGATCAGAGCTTTGTAAAAAGGACACCAGAGATCATTTGGTTCCCATGAAAACTTACTGCCAGGAAATTTACTGAGAAGATAGGAAATGTGGGAGGAGTCCCCTCTCATCTCTTGAAGAGTTGTATCCTAACTTCTAGGGCTCTGTCATAGTTTGAAGACACCCTAATCAGATGATCTCTAAAGTCTTTTCCAGTTCTAGCATGGAATATCACGGCTACCCCTTTCATATTGGGAAAATTATATTTATTTCCATGGAATACAGCAATGTTAACTGACTCCCTTGGGGATGGTCACATGACTCTGTCCCCTTCACCATGAACTCACTCAACTGAAATAACCATTCTGGCTTCCCCACAGCTTCAGTTTTTCACTTCTAGGAGTTTGTCTTTCCATTCTGAGCAAGGAACACCTGTAGTTGTCTTCTGTTGTGACCACCCATGTTTTCAGGATCATATTTTTTTTTTCTTTCAGAGGAGCTGACATGTAAAAATTAAAAATGAAAATGGGATTTAATAGTACTTGTTAGCAAAATACATTTCTAGCACCTTTTTCAAGAGTTTATTTTTTGCCAAATAAATAGTTTGACCTAAAAGGGAGAAAATAAGTGAATCTTATAACATCCCTATTTGGGTTAAAGTTGAAGAATTTACATTTTCTGAACCATGATGTTTCTACTGGGAAGGGGGGGGGTGTTTGTATCGTCTATAACATATAAGGATATGATAGCAACTATGTTTGCCTCATATGTATCATTCTCTTACACTCATGCTTAGTTGTTTGATTAGATAACTGTGTCTTCCATAGCCTCATGTAAAATAATGAATCAGATTTACCCAGGGCTGGAACTAACGTGAGGCATTAGTGCACTACTACCCTGTGTCCTGAAAGAGTTAATGTAGATTTCAAAAAGGACCTAATTTACTGGCTAATGGTATCTTTTCATAGGAATTACTTGGCTTTTGTGGAATAGCCTTTCATCTTTCTGCTTTTTGTTAATTCAATTGAATTTTCATCTAATCTACATTGTTTCATTCTAATTGCAGTCAGTCCCTCATCTTACAAACCATTCAATTCTAAAAACTCATTTGTGAGTTGGTTATTTGGAACTTAGAAGGTACTTTTCAGTAGAAAAATAAAAACCACAAATGTGGGTGTGTTTCCAGAATAGTCCACAGAAGCCAACCTAACCCATCACATTCTCAGTACTAGTGCTGCTACCCAGCCTAAACAATATAAATAGCAGTGAATAGGAGGGTAAATTGCTTTTCACGATCCATGTTGGGAAGACTGAGGTTCATTCTTCTATAGCCGGCCTGTCAGCAGGGGTGAGGACTTTCCTGTCTTCATTCCTCCCATCTAAAATGATGTGCAGTTAGGACACAGCTTACTCTTAATCCAGCAACAATGACTTCCACTGTTTAGGTTCAGAGTTGCGTCAGGGGAGTTGTGCAGTAAGGTTGAAGCATCAAGATAGAGGCTAAAGAGAATGAAGAGTGAGAGTTATTTGTGAGTCATAAGGATGTGGTGAGACATTAGAATGTAGAGAGAAAGATTGAGAGCTAGGTTAGGTTTTAAGTTTCTGTAATCCTCACTCCCTTCTTTAAAAAATTTCAAAATCGAATACAGATTCAAGTTTGCCTCAGTAAGATTGCTTGGTCAAGAGCAGGCTTTTAATTTCCAAATAGGCTTTATTAAAAAATCCCTCTTTTTTTTTTTTTTTTTTTTTTAGTTATCTCTTTTGTCTCTGATATTCTTGCTGAGGTGGAAGAAGAAAGGCCAAGGAAGAACCTCAGGACAGTAAGGGTGGGGATTGAGAAGGTATGACAGAGGTCCTTGGGTAATAGCAAAAAAGGTTTTCAGCCTTTGTTTGCCTCTTCTCCCGTCTCTGTGAGGATAATGGGATAGATTTTGAGGGACATGAGACAGAGAGTTTTAGGGACTAAATGGAAGAGAAACTGAACTCCCAGTAGAAGGAATGTTAGTAGGTGGATCTCTCTTGCATTTCTACTGGGACAGTTAATCGTAGGTCAGACCAGTCTGGGCCTCTGGATCTGACTTTGCCAATTGAGTTTCTAGAGAATTGTCTCAGGGGAAAGGCGAGTGACTCTCATATGTTTCCAGGAAAGGAGATGACTTTCTAAGAAAACCATTGTCTTCTTAGAAATGAAATGAGGGGTGCCCAGGTGGCTTAGGCAGTTAAGACTCTGACTCTTATTCTTGATTTTGGCTCAGGTCATGATCTCAGGATCATGAGATCGAGCCCCATGTCAGGCTCCACACTGGGCATGGAGCCTGCTTAGGATTCTCTCTCTGTCCCTCTTCCCCTCCCCCCTACAAAAAAAGAGAAATGAAATGAAATTGTATACTAGCTATACTTGATATATAAAATTGTCATAGATGGGCTTCAGTGAGGCTGTCCTCCTTTGTCTTGAGTGCTCTTTGTCCCCTTCACTTTGTTAATTCCTACTCATCCCTTAGCATGCATTATCTGCTCGAGGAAACCTTTCCTGAACATCTCCTCCATTCAGTCTGCGCCATGCTCAAAGATAGAAGCACTCTTGTGGCATATTTTATTGTTGCTTTTTTATTATTTTTCTACTATTTGTCATAATAGTAAGTATATACTCATTAACCACTGAATCCAGTGCCTAATATAGTAGCTGACACTCAGCAGGTGCTCAGTAAATATTTGTTGTGAGCAGGAAGTATGTTTATCTGCGTGTAGGGAGGTCACCTTTAATGTCTACATTTGACTATTAAAAAAATTTACGTGAGATACTGAAGAGATTTAGAAAACTGTTAAATAAAAGAAATTGACCCAAATGTTTTGTTGCTAAGTCTAAGAAGGATGGAGTCTAGAGAGCCTTTATATTATTTCAAGAAGTTTATATACTTTTATGTAAAAATTATAGTTGTCTACCCCAATTCCAAACTAGTTAATGCTATTTCAACTTGAATTACCTTTAGATTTTCAAACATGAAGGAGTTACCCCTGGCTTGCTGCATTGAGCAGACCACAGTTCTTAGGCAGGAAGCAGGAATGGCTGTTAGAAAGTCAGCATCTCTGTCCTCTATGCCCTGTGATTTTTCTGGAACAGCTGAGGAAAAACTGGGTACATCCATAGAAATCTTGGGTGTAGACATTAATAATAATGGAACAAAATGGAACTTGGTTTTGATTCCAGCCACCCAAATCATTAATTTATAGGAATTCATACCCATTCACAGAGGAACTATTTTAGCCAGCAAATCTCTTGTGATTCCATTAATTTATCTTTACCTCTTTGGGGCTTGTCTTATATGAGCAACACATGACATAGTGATACAAACACTACTACATTTCAGTATTTTCTCAGGGTCTCTTCATTTTACTTGGGGAGAAATTGAATTATAACTGATGCCACATGAAAGATAAAAATGCTACCATTTTTGTTACATGTTTATCACGAGTAATGAGAATGTGCCTATCACCCACCCACTTGCTGCCATCAGAGTTTGAATAAGTGCTGTCTTGACAAAGCATTCAGACTTTCTCAGTGCAAGGGTGATGGTTTAATATGAGCTATACAGTTTAGATTTTCTAATAGATTAAAAAGAAAGAAATAAAGAAAATGCCCTTCAGGTACACATTACCATCTCTCTAAAAATATATATATATATTTAACCATAGAAAGCTTCAAAGATTAATCTACATGATGTTGCTTGGAACTTAAAAAACACACAAATATAAAATAGGTATAGATAATAGAGTACTGTGCAGATTTTCAGTCAAAATTAAACATAGGAATTTGTAACTAAAAATGCAATTCAGAAAATGTTGAGAAAATATGAATTCTAAATTGTCTATTTCTTTCTTAGATACTTCATTTTAGTAATATGAAAGTGTTTTGTTTAATCTTACATAGGCCTGCAGAGACTGATTTTTAGGCTTATTTCTGATCAAGAAGAAACATTAATTTTCTAAGAGGAAGTGGTATCTTGGGGTAAAATTTAAAATTGAAACAATTTGAAAAATAGGAAATATTTATAAGAAATTTGAGTGTTCTGTTGGTTTTGGAAGTTATCCTTATTTTTTACCTCATAATTGTATATTGTATGGAAGTCTAAGACTAGAATAAAAACTGCCACATGTGTTTTATAATATCATAGAAACCTATTTGGGATTAAAAAAACAGTTGATTTATAAAACAGCATAAAATTATGAGAATTTATACTGACTTTTTTAAAGTTAGGTAAAACTGTGTTTTATTTATCTGAATATTTCATGTTTCATAAAAATGTTAATTTCCTAAAATTAACTAGAATGGTGAACATTTTACTATCATCAGAATTTGAAGTGTTCTAGTTAGTTATTTTATAATTAATAAAAATAAAGTATAATAAAACCCAGTCAACATCAAAACTGATGTTATCTTTTAAAAAAGTATTTCATGACAAACTAAATAATAAGTAACTCATCTGATTGCAGATGGGTACATCTTCTTTTACTTACAGTTGACCCTTGAACAATAGGAGGATTGGGAGTGACAACCCCCTGAGCTGTGGAAAATCGACATATAACTTTTGACTCCCCAAAAACCTTTACTAATAGCCTATTGTTGACTTGGAAGCCTTACTAATAATACAAATGGTCAATTAGTACATATTTTTTATGTTATATGTATTATATACTGTATTCTTACAATAAAGCAAGCTAGGGAAAAGAATATGTTATTAAGAAAATCTTGATGAGAAAATACATTTAGAATTAAGTACTGTATTTATTGAAAAAAAAAAACATACAAGTGGACCCATGCATTTCAAACTCATGTTGTTCAAAGGTCAAGTGTATTTCTATTCATTTTAATATTATAATGTTTTCAGCATTCTATACTAGACCCCATGTATGAGGGACAGAAGATTTATTCTGTATTTTCCACTAGTGAGGTCTTTGATTAAAGAATGGTAAGATCTTCTGTCACTGTAAATGACACTTAAGAATATATGCTACCAAACTTTAATTTCACTTTACTTGAGTTTCCTATTTGTGGAAATAAGCACAGCATGAAGAAAAACTTACACTAGTACCTGGGAGCAGTGCCCATGAACCCAGCACTCTGGTTCCTTTATAAGACCTGCCAGCCTTACCTTGACCTATGTCATCATTAATATGAACTCCTATAACATGTTACCTAATCTCTCCAGAGCATCTATCATATCTTCCCTCTTTGTATTGGATACTCAGTTTCTCCCTTTTCTTAGGATATTTCTATTCCCATGAAAATTTCTTTAGTTGTAGGCTTCAGCCATTTAAGACACATAAGCCACATCCAACTTCTCTCAAATCCATGCACTTCTCTCACTACCTTGTCTCTTTTTGTTTTCTCCATAGTAAAACTGATCTATACCAGTCAATGATCTGTTTTCTTAATCTAGCATATAAGTTTTCAGTCAGTGTGTCAGTTTTCTACTGTCAAGACAATACTGCATAGTAAACAGTGATAAAACTTGAGGTGTACCCAACACTGGGTATTTATTTGATTCTTACATCTGTGTATCAGCTGAACCATTGGGTTCTGTTCCACAGTCTTCCTCCTGGGATTCATTAGCTAGACCAGGCATGTCCTTCTCATGAGGATAGCAGAAGTGCAAGAAGGCAAGTAGAAATGCTCAGAAACTGTATGCCATTGATTCTGCCTTTTTTATTTTTCCAAAGAAAGTCAATTGGCCAAATAAATTCAAATGGAAAAATGTATTTCACCTCTTTTAGTGCATGAAACTGCAAAGTTACATAGTAAAGAATGTGGATGCATGGGGAGGTGAATTGGGACCAATAACACGGTCTATCACAATAACCTAACCTGCCTCTCCAGTAGTGATAGGTACTATACACCTTTGCCTTCTTTGTAAAATACCCTCTTCCTTGGCTTCCATGGTGAAACAGTCCCTTGATATTCATCCCATCCTTCTGCCCCAGCCTATTTAGTCTCTTTTTTCCAGTCCAGCTTCCTCAAGACTCGGTTGGAAATCCTTAAGACCTAATTATATGTAATCCAAGGTTCATGGATTCCATCACCACCAAAATAAAGATGGGTCAGAAATGCTTGAGTTTTTCATCTGGGTTCCCGAATCATATATTTAGCTGCCTACTTTGTAATTCTTACAAGATAATCTCCAAGATACCTGAGATTGGACCTAGATTTAAAGTATTCCTGTGACTTACCCCCTTCTGCCCCAAACTTCTTCAGTGCCCCCAGTAGCTCAGTGATTGGTACCATACCCATCAAGTTATACAAGCCAAAAAAACTAGGAGTCATCTTTGACACTATTCATTCATCATTAAACCCTGTTACTTTTATTGCCTAAATAGCTCTGGGATCCACCCACTTCTTTCTATCACTGTGGTTCCTTTCTGGTGTAATCCACCATCCTCTCTCACCCAGACCATGCTAATAACTTCTGAACCTCATCCCCTCTTGCCCTCATCTGTTCTCTGCTCTGCAGCCAGAAAGATCTTATTGAAAAACAAGTCTAGTTATTTCCCACCTTTAAAAACAAAATGCCTATCAGACCTATACATTTTTGTTCTTATTTCACCCATGTCATGCTTAATGTCTTAGTTTTCAGTTCTCAGAAAAACATAACATGAGACAAAGAATTTTGTAGGGTTTTTATTTGGAAAGTGGAGCAAGGAAGTAGCAGCAAAGGAATAGGGAAAGTGAACAAGAAAAGAAGGAAAAGTCATTATAAGAGTACTCTACAGAGGTTGCTGCTATAGATAGTGGTGGCTTGATTCTACAGACTCCTGGGAAGTATGAAGAATAGGACCCCTAATTATATGCCTGAGGAATTGCAGCTCGTTTTATGTGTCTGCTGACTCTTCATTGTTTGAGGATTGTATCCTCAATCTTTCAGATTCCACTTTATTCATATACCAGAGAACCCCTGTCCCTAAATAAAACAGGTTCTTCCAGCCCTCCCAACAAAGCCACATGCCTCTACTATGAGCTGTAACTATACCATATATATCTCCATGGTTGGTCGCAGTGTTGAGTTTCCATTTTGCTATGGAATTATTTCATTAAAATTTTTCTGCCCTCTGGACTGCAAGCTTGGGAAGACCTGAGATCATGTCTGCTTTTGATTATCATTGTCTTCTTGGAACCAAAACCAGGACCTGGTGCATAAAATATGTTCAGTATATTTTCAACGAATGTATAAGTGTAGGTGTGTGTGTGTGTGTGTGTGTGTGTGCGCGCGTGTGCACGTGCACGTGCATTCACGCATTTATATTTATAAAGAGAAACTGAATTACCAGTGTATAGATTACTATCAATTTCAAAAAGTTATCTTTTTTAATTCAAATGTCTTGTTCTATTTTTATGCACTGTTTTCTTTCAGTACTTACATAGTCAGATTACACCAAAAGAATTCTGCTGAAAAGAAGTCATACTGAGAAAACAAGAAAATATAACTCTTACATTACAATGTCTTGATTGATCTGATAACTTATAGTATTGGCAGTACTTTTCTAAAGAAAGTTATTGCCGTGCATTTTCTTTAATAAGACAAAAATTTTGAGTTAAAAGGGGAATAACCAGATCCTAGAACACAGCCCTGTACAATCCTGTATTCATCAGTGGAGGAGAGCACCATATTTGGCAATGTTGGGCAATTTGAGTATTTAGGTACTTAAGAGTGTGTGTGTGTGTGTGTGTGTGTGTGTGTGCGCGCACGCACGCACGCTTATCCTCTAAAACATCATTTCCAAATTCACATTTTTGCTTCTCATACTCAGAGCTCTGATTTTATAGCAGGAAACGTGAAAGTAAATCAGTTTTCAGTCTCTGACTTCATGCTGATGTAGGATAATAGCAACCAAAAAGGAAATGGTGAGGCAGGTAGAAATCTACATAAATTATTTTTAATGAAAATGAAATACTTCCATAAAAGTAAACTACCAATAGTACGTTATCCACATTCAATACATACTTTCTGTATGTCCAATTACCGTGTTATACTTCATATCATCCAGCATTAATTCAACAAATACTGGTTGAGCACTTACCATGCAGAAGTTATATGGTGCCATTGGCAAATAGGCTGGACATGGTCTCCACCTTTATAGAGATTATGATATTGTTGGCATCATATTATTTAAAAATGCAGATATTTTCTCTGAAAACATATATCTGAACCTTTTCTTTTAATTTCATAGAAGAGAAACCAGAGCAGTATTCTTCTGATTTGGTCTCAAACCTCAGCCACTAAGAGATCAATTGTGGTGAAAGGATTATTAAGATAGTGAATAGATTATGAAAGTAGTTGTATCTGTGTCAATTAGTGGTTGCTGTCAATTAGTGTTTGCTTATATTCTGTTTCTCTCATTTGGGGAATGTGGAGAGGAAGATACTGAATGTAAGTGGGCTTCAAGTGTTTCTGCTCATCGGTAGTTGTCACAGTTATTCACAGGGCTATAAATTGAAATGGCATGTAAGCCCATGAACTTAAGATGTTAGGGCCTTGAAGTAATTTCTCCAACAGTCTCCCCCATATAACAGACATTGTGAAAAGAATTTTCTTTGACTTGTACATATGAGATCAGGGAATATCTGTCATTCCAGGATGTGCACACTTCTGCATGTGAGACCTTTTTAGATAAAGTAGATTTGTTTGAGGAGTGCCAAAGGGATGGTGGACAAACATGAACTTAAGAGATCATAGTTTTGGAGCTGAGTATGCAACAGAAGAATTTTCCTGTTTGTTGCAGGTAAACGTGTCATGGTGTTTTTAAAGTCCCATGCCCCTAAAAATTGCTTATAATAAGTAAAGGTGATGCCATCTTTGTCCTGAGAGGACTTTGGCTTACTTCCTGTCAGCTGACAATTGTGCAGCCAAGATATAGGTTCTGCCTTGGGGAGGTGACAACTCCTAGCACAGGATTCATCTTCCAATCTCTGTATCTTAGATCATCCCTCAGAAATAGGATGCATGGAGAAACCAGAGTGTTGTGTGCTGAAACGAAGGCCCCATCAGTGGGAGAGCCCACCCTCTCCTCTTGCTCTTGGATCATTTCAGATCAGCTCAGGTGAGGTTCAGCTCAGCGCCATTCTTACTATTCCCCCTCTGAGGCATTTTAGATGCAGTCACCCCATCCGGAACATTTCTTGACTCATGTATTTCAGGATGCCACATACACTATTTAAATCAGACACAAGTACTTAACAGCTTCTTATATACATGGTTTTGGTTTTAAGTACAATGATCTGAGAATTGCACCCCTTGTGAACAGTGGCTACATTGAAATTTGATTAACAAAGTTTAGTAAATTTAGCTAATTTATAGCCTACCTACCAGGAAAAGAGGACTTAGTTTTTGAGAAGATTACTCAGGTTGCTTTTGCAGGAGTCAAAATCTAAAGTGTGTTACATGAACATTATTGCTAAAGTGAGTAAATCTGAAAAATTAAAAATCATTGATAGTAAGAACACAAGTGTTCATTATATTATCCTTCATACTTTTCTATGTCTTTTTTTTTTTTGGAAAGAAAACATAGTTCTAAGAATCTTAGAGGCTTCTAGGTCAGTGTGTATGAAATTAAGAAGACTTAAATATTCCATCCATAGGAAGAGCCTCAAAAAAAAAATAAAAGAGAGATTGTCCATATTCTAAACCTAACATTTGTTTTATGTTATAGCCAGTTTACTTGATTTTGTTTATCTGAGATTTCTCTCATTCAAAAATGATTTCTTAAGACTCACTAGCATCTTGGGTCATTAAGGAAGGCTTAATTTTGTTAATTCATTCTGTTTTCTAAATGCATTGCCCTTATTCTTGGCACTCTCCTACAGTCCTCCAATAGATTTTTCCATTTCCTTAGGATAAAATCAAGGATCTTAGTGGGACTTTCACGGCCCTACATGATTGGCCTCTATCCAAGTCATCTCCTGCCTCTCCATTGCTCACTAAACTTCAGCCACCTTGGCTCCATCAGTTCCTAAAATATATCAAGTTTTTTCCTGTCTCAGGGTCTTGCTACATTCTGTATATTTCCTAGATTATACTGCATAATTGATTCCTTCTCTTTCTGGTAAAGCTGAAGCATATCCCCTCCTCAGAGTGGCCTTGTCCCACCCATCCAAATTTGATATCCTTTGTTATTCTCACAATATCTGTTTATTGTCTTTATTGCATTTAACACAGTCTGTGGTTCTTTAAAAATGCATCAACCTTCCATTAGGTTATGAGCTTCGTGACAACATGAACCTTATCTACTAGTTAATAATTGTATCCTTGGTACTCATAATTTTCTTGGCATAGTAGGTGATCATAAAAATTAGAATGGATTAATTTTAGCTATATATTGGAAGCCTGTCAATCCCCCTCAGTTACTGACTGACCTGTATCCCCAATCTTGATCTGATGAGGCTTTAGCCCACATGCTCCCAACTTTATAAAAACATTTCTAACAAATGTAACAAGAACAGAAAGGCACTGTTTAAAATCTGAATCTTGACAATATTATACTGTTTTATAAATTTATTGTAAAAGATGACATTTTAAAGTTAAATACCTGAAAGAAAATGAAAGTTCTCTTTTATAGTATGGTTTACTTCATTTGTTATCCTTATCATAATGGAGATAAAGAAGTAATACAAAGTTTTAGGACAATTTAGCAAATGAGTAATGCAGTCAGGATTTTAAAAGGAATTTACTTTCAGTGACAGAATACATTAAAAGCTTAATTTATTGTATTTCATTTCTGTGGAGCAAATTGATAAAAACAAACAAATAAAAAAGCACTGTTAGATAAATTTGAGATTGAAAGCCATAATACTCTGAAACGTACCTAGGGAATTTAGAAGAGTAAACTTCATTTAGTTTCAAGATATTACAAAGTACCAATTTGTACAATAATATTATTTTTTGGGTAGACATCTTATTAAAGAGAATAGATACAATATGGCTCTTTTAAAAAGCTGTATATACCTTAGCCAATTTCATATTTATTAGAAGAGAAAATAAACATAGAAATTTCAATTTTCTAGTGCCTTGTTTTTGTGTATGTTTTTGTTTAACCAGTAGGTCACTTGTGCCACTGCGTTTATATAGCATTAAATGTTACTCACTTCAGTAAGTATTTATAATATCATTTTCCATTTTAGGATAATATCAACACTTGTTTATTTTGGAAAGCAGAAGTAATCTGCTTAGATTGCTCAATGGCAATTTCATGCCCAGAACGCTTCCCTAAGCTTCACTGCTTATTTAAAGCATGAAGTCCTATATTTCCCCAGCCATATTAAGTAGCTGGATCCAGACATGGGAATTGGTGATGTCCAGTATATTTCAAAACATGGACTGGGAATGAATATTTATGTAAGATTTACTGAAAGATAATTAGTCCATATATTCTTATAGATGATCTAACAGTTCAGGACTAAGTCCGCTGGAGGACCCTTTTCCTAGATAGCACTTTAATAGCTCACATGGAGCTGGTTTTATCCAACTAAGCTTTGAAGTGCTTCCATCTACTTGTATGGAGGATATCTACTCCCAGCACTATAGATTCTATCATTGGGATTAGTCTAAGAATATCATTAAAGATGCTGATCTTTTTAGGATTTTAGTATCCTTAGACAAGTACCATTAGGCTAGTTTTTACTTTGTAAGCACTGTGGATCTTGTAATTGATCATTTTCTTTTTTCTCTCTTAAATTAGCTTCTAGAACTCTTAAGAACCAAATCTAGAGGCCCACTTATAGTCCAAATATTTCATGGCATGTTCTGTGTATGAATTTACCTATTTTCTCCATCTTACTTTCCTTCTCCTTTACTCCTTTATCTTGCTCATACTTAATTCATTGCATCTTGGCTAATTAAATGCTTTCTGCTGAGCTGACTTGAATCCCTTTTTAAAAATAGGTGGATTATTAATTTATTATTTATTGTATAGATTGCTTGCCTGCCTCAGTGTAATTTTCAAGTCATTAGAACAACAGGAGAATTTATAGAGAATTTTTGACATGCTGTTGGGAATATCAAAACTAGGCTTTGGGAAGATCTTACACTCTTAATATATTTTTATATGTTAGAGTTAATTTTCTTAAACATTTCAACTACAAAGGAAACTGATAAGAATTTTATGGATAAAATAAGCACATATGACAGCATAACTCATCTAGTACGAAAATTAATTAATGGTTTTAGAAAAGCATCTATAATGTTTAGTTATATATTCCATGGCATCATTTCCATAACAATATCCTTATATGCTTTATCTTCATATTCAGTTTCCAGCATACAAAGAGATTGCATTAAAACAGTGTATTTATAAATTAGTTATTTAGAGCACAGAATTCATTTTGGTGAATAATTAATTTCTAAGTGGGTTAGGATCTTAGATTAGCCCATAAAATTTGTTTCACTCATAGTGTAAAGGAAATAATTTATAGGAGACATTGCAGAAAATACTATTTTATATTTTAAAATAGAAAAAAAAGACCAAAAATTAGCTTATTTCAGTTATGAAGCCTAAGACAAAAGTGGTATAATTAGAAGATCAGAATGTGACTACAAAATTTCATGTAGATTCTAGATAGAAATTCTGGTTATACTTAAAAGGAGTAGGATTCATTGTACTGGGCAATTTTGCTTCACAAAAACAATATGAGTTTTCCCTTCTTTCTGTCAATATAACATTAGTGGTAGATACTCTTCTATTTATCAAAATGATTAAGCTCATTTTTGCCTTGAAAATGGAATGAGTAACAGAAAAGAAGAACAAATGATAGAAAAGTGGATTGATATTCCTAAGGTAACAGGATAAGAGCTGGAAACAGAAAAAAGCATCTAATAAAGGGAAAGTTTATGGACATGTGGGAAATTTTCTGAGGTAGCACCAAATGAGCCATAAAGTACTGAAGTCATGGGGGTGTAGAGGGTTCTTGAATTGCACAGAACTCTTAAGGGGAAACATAAGAACTGCTGAGAAAGGGATATTGGATCCCGCAGATCCCCATATTGCCAGGAGAGTTGTGGGCAGGGAAGAATGAGGGCAGGGAGGGATCCTGAGCAGATTTCTTTATTTCAAGGTATTGGCAAGTTGAGTGTTTACAATCTTGGAAGTGCTTATACTTTTAAAATTTCATCTCCAACATACTCTGCAGGTATTTGATACCTTCAGTATACAGAAATTATTCAAAATTGTATTTCAAGTGTAAAGTACGGAACCTAGGGCCAAGGGCATAGTAAAGAATTAATGTTAGTTCTTATTATTTTCTGGCATTTAATAAAATTGTCAGTGGAAATTCTTCATATTCACTATTTATCATTACAGACATGGTTCTCTAAATCGTGACTTACATTTTAAAACGAAATACAGAGAGGTGGTTCAAGATGACATTGTAAGGATGCCTGGGTGGCTCCGTTGGCTGAGTGTTCAACTCTTGATTTTGGCTCAGGTCAATCAAGCTCCACGTTGGGCTCCACGTTCAACGAAGTCTGTTTGAGGTTCTCTCTCCCTCTACCTATGCCCCTTCCCCCACTCTGTGTGCTTTCTCTCTCTCTTTAAAATAAATAAATAAATCTTTAAAAAATTAAAAAAAAAATGACATTGTAGGAAGATCCTGAACTTACCTCCTCCCACAGACACAACAAATATACAGCTCTATATGGAACTATTCCCTCCCAGAAAACAACAACAACAACAAAAACAAAATAAAAAAACCCTGAGAACTAGTTGGCTACCTACTCCACAGCAAAGGATAAAAGTGCCACACCAAGAAGGGTGCGAGAGGCTGAGATGGTACTCTCACAACTGCCCCCTGCAGTGACCCATAATCAGGAGGAATTTCAAACAACAATAAAAATATGAATAGAACTTCTTTCTAAGGAACAAGTATCCCACATGACACCCTAACCCTTGGGTCCTGCACCAGAGGGACAAATCCTTAAAACATCTGGCTTTGAACACCAACGTAAATTATATTCAGGGGAAACATAGGGCTGTAGAGAACAGTTTTCATTCTTTTTGTTTGTTTGCTTTTAAAGATTTTATTTATTTATTTGGCACAGAGAGAGTGAGAGAGCACAAGCAGGGGGAGCAGCAGGGAGAGAGGGAGAAGCAGGCTCCCTGCTGAGCAGAGATTCCCAACATGGGGCTTGATCCTGGGACCCTGGGATCATGACCTGAGCCAAAGGCAGATGCCTAACTGACTGAGCCACCCAGGTGCCCCAGGGAACAGTTTTCATTCTTAAAGGGGTTGTGCACAGACCCACTCTCCCCAGGACTCAGGACAAAAAGCAGCACTTTGAAAAGAGCCTAGACATAGGTGAAGAAATTGCTAAACTTAAAGCTTCTGCCGAAGGAGCAGAAGTCTGTTGAGATTCTCTCTGGGAATGAAATGCTGGCAGATGACATTATTATGGGCTCTGTCTACCTTGCTGGTGCTTTTGAGTACCATTTTGTGCCCTCACTCTAACCATCTAACGGCAGCAGGTGAGCAGTCCCAGCCCTAGCTGCTTGAATCACACTGCTGGATGTAGTGGATGAGCAGCCCCACCTCCCTCTGTGCAACTTATGTGATACTGCCAGATGCAGCATGCAAGTAGACCTCCCCCTTCCCCCGGCCCTGTAGCTTGCGCTGCATGGTCATGCCCCACATGCCCCTGCCCCATGATGATCATATGGTACCTTCATACTTGGTGGGCAAGCACCCCTGCCCCTCTCCAGCAGCACCACTCACATAACCAGCCAGAGCCAATGGGTGTACACAACCCACACAGGACACACCTCTTGAGTGCCAGCATCAGATAATTAGGGGGGGTTGCATTTCTGGACCCCAATGGTCTGAAACAATCAAAGAGATAGCTTGAGAGATAACAAAGAACTAGAGGAAGGTTAAACAAAAGGGTTCATCTCCTACATAGAGTCACTCCTTTAAGACAGAGATAGCTAATTTGCATAATGGGCAGAAACAGAGAGTTTGGGACTCTTTCTCCCTCTGCCCTTCCCATGGATGTGCGTGCTCTCTGTCTCTCTCTCTTCAATAAATCTTAGGTTTATTCATTTATTTTAGAGAGCTTTATAAAATATTTATTTATTTTAGAGAGAGAGTGCACATGCAGGGGGGAGGGTCCAAGGGAAAGGGAGAGAGAGAATCTCAAGCAGACTCCCTGCTGAGCATGGAGCCCAATGTGGGGCTCAGTCTCCGGATCCTGAGATCATGACCTGAGCCAAAATCAAGAGTTGGACATTCAACCAACTGAGCTATCCATGTGGCCCATGACTTCAGTCTTCTTAAGTTTATTGAGACTAACAAAATACCAATGGTATTATTCACAGAAATAGAACAAATAATCTTAAAATTTCTATGGAACCACAAAAGACTCCAAATAGTCAAAGCAATCTTGAAAAGGAATAGAGTTGGAGGTTTCATACTCCCAGATTTCAAACAATACTACAAAACAATAGTAATCAAAACAGTATGGTACTGGCACAAAAAGAGACATAGATCAATGGAACAGAATAGAGAGCTCAGATATAAACCCCCACATATATTATTAATTAATCTATGACAAAGGAGACGTATACAGTGGGACATTTTCTTCAGTCTCTTCAATAAATGTTGTTGGGAAAACTGGATAGCTACATGCAAAGAATGAAACTGAACCACTGTCTTGTACCATATTTAAAAAATAACTCAAAATGGATTAAAGACTTGAATGTAAGATTTGAAATCATAAAACTCCTAGAAGAAAATATAGCTCCTTGACAGTATTAGTGATATATTTTTGGACCTGATTCCATAGGCAGGGGCAACAAAAGCAGAAATAAACAAATGGAACTACATCAAGGTAAAAAGCTTTTCATGGTGAGGGAAACCATCAGTGAAACAAAACAGCAACCTACTGAATGGGTGGAAATATTTGCAAGTCCTATATCTGATGAGGGGCTAATATCCAAAATATATAAAGAAGTCATACAACTCAATAGCAAAAAAAACCCAATTTTATTTAAAAATGGTCAATCTGATTATAATATTGAAAATATTCATGAAAAGGATGAGATATTGCCATCTGCCACAACATAGATGGATCTTGAGGATATTATGCTAAGTAAAAGAATTCAGATAGAGAAATCAAATACTATATAATTTCACTTATATGCAGAATTAAGAAAAACAAAACAAAACAAAACCGACTCATAGATACAAAGAACAGAATGATGGTTGCCAGAGGAGAGGGTATTTGAGGGGTGGGCAAAATGGGTGACCTAAAAACAGGAAGTTGTCTTCTATGACTGTGAAAACCATTGAGAAAATTCCCAACAAATGTTTGCTGAGGGTTGACTTTCTTTTTGGAGGCAATCTATTGAAACATTTCCATCACTGCATGTTACTAACAGTCTAGTCATGGTATCTATTTCTGAGGCAAAAGGAATGACAAATTCCTCATAAAATTCCCAGAGTAACACTCAGGCTCCATTTTTGTTGAACACTCAGAATTTTACACATTTATTTCGGTAAGCTTACTGCCCCTTCATCCAAAGTAGTTCCTATCTAAACTTGTTTTTTATTCCCAAGATCCTCATTAGGAGATAGCTGCTTCAGCTCATTGATATGCTAGTGTTGATCTTAAGAGTGCTGACTCCTGACACTAGCTCTATGTTCTTTAGGTTCCTCTCCTGGAGTGCATTTTCTCTGACTGCTTTTTAAGGCCACAAATCTGAAATACCATTTACTCTTGATAGAGCTGTAGATGAGCTTATTTTGAAAATACACTGGTTGCTCTTGGGTCTTAGGTACCCCTCCATAGTCCCTATACACAAGCCTACTTTACAAACTTGGAAGCATTTGGGCTACTATGTATGGGAAGAAAGTTTTGCCCAGAGTGAAGGCAAATCAGCAAGTACCTAGGCATCTTTTTCACTGGTAAATTTTCACAGCTTGAATCACAACCATATTCCTCCAAACCTCTTCCCATTCATAGTAGGTTGATCTATGTGACATCCCTGAATATGGTCTGTACAGGTAGATGTGACTCTAGGTCTGTTCTTTTACCTTTCAGGGCCTCAGCTACTTCACATTGCCTCCTGCTGATAAGGCTGTTTGCCTCATTGCCTGAGAACTCTCTTAGTTCTGCAAGGAATCTATAGGTTTCCCCAAGAGAGGTAAATAGTCCCTTCCATGCCTGTCAAGGACTATGTAGCACATTCAGGACTATCTTTCCCTTGGGCCATCATGTAGCACATTAGGGGTTCTCTCCTCTTGAGCTTATCTCCTCTGAAATACCTCTGTGAACTTGGCAGATTCACCCAGGAGTGGGGTCATGATGTGTCTTCACAGTAACAGATTCTTTGTTTGTTTGTTTGTTTGTTTTTTTTCTGGTTCCTTTGGACTAGAGAAAAAGCCAGTGGCATTGACTCAATTTATAGGATGACAAAAACAAAACCAAAACTACACACACAACAAAACCCACCTACCCTGATGTCTTTTTTTAATTTCTTGATCATAAGAGTTTGTACTCACTCACTTAGCACATATTTCTTTGGTACTATGCTGCAGGTAAGCTCTGCACTGGTCCCTGGTGATGTATTGCACATGTTGTTATGCAACTTGGCCTATTAAGTGACATGCAGACAGATAAACAAAGCACAGAATGGTATAGAAGTGCAATCACAATAAAGAGGGAAGAAAAAAAAAAACAGCTCACAGAAGAGGAGGAAATGAACTTCACAGGATGGGGTTAGGACCATAGAAGGTACTCCTGGGAATGGATATTAACGAATAAATGAATGAAAGTGCTAGGAAAGGATATATAGGAGATCTTTGTGTTATTCCTACAACTTCTCTGTAATTTAAAAATTAGTTCTAAATAAAAGGTCAACAAAAACTCACCAGGCAAATGATGGTGAAGCTGAGAGAAAGGCATTTAAAACATATGCAAAAAAAAAACAAAAACAAAAAACAAAAACCCTGTTACTCATTTGGTATTGTTCAGGGATTCTGAGGGAACAGTGGAGACAGAGCTCCTGTGCATGCATTTGACACTGGATGGATTTGAAATGCTTTAAGTAAAAGGGTGAGCCTGAAATGTTTTCATTAAGAGAATGGCATGATGGGATTTTGTTTTTAGAAAAGTCACTCTGTGATTTTGTGGAGAACAGACTGATGGGAAGAAGTAAGAAGAAGGGAAAGCATGTGAAGGGACAGTGGTCCAGGCCAGAGGTGATGGAGTCCTTGATTAAGGAAGTGGTAACATGATAGGCAGTAAGAGTATACATTCCCAAGACACTCAGAGGTGGCATTCACAGGACTTAGTCACTACTGGGATTTCAAAATGAAGGAAAAAAAGGAGTGAGAGGTTTGCACTGTCTGGCCAGATTGATTCGAATCAATAGAAAAGGTAATCTGTGAGAAGGAACACATTTGTTTTAAAGATTTTTTTTTTTTTTTTTTTTTTTTTGACAGAGAGAGACACAGAGAGAGAGAAAGGGAACACAAGCAGGGGCAGAGGGAGAGGGAGAGGGAGAAGCAGGCTTCCCGCCGAGCAGGGAGCCCGATGCGGGGCTCCATCCCAGGACCCCGGGACCATGACCCAAGCCGAAGGCAGACGCTTAACCGACTGAGCCACCCAGGTGCCTTTGCCATGGTCTTTCTGTCTGTATATGGTCCTCATGTTCCTGCTCTGTTGTACAGCTTTGACTATTATGGACTGAAAAAAAAGGATCCGAGGGATAGTACCAGGAGTCCTGATAAACGGAACACTAGGTGGTCAAAGGCAATTTTATGGCAGCTCCAGAAAGGAAAAGAGGGTGAAGTTCAGAAAGCAATTAGGGGTTGGTGGGGAAGTCCTTTGATAGAGAGGAGTATTGTAAACCTCACTGCAGCCTAGGATAATTGCCCAATAATTGTGTGGACAATAGTTAGGGGAAAAAAAAAAAAAACTATTGCTGGGGCATATCTCAACTTGAGCAAATATGGAGAGAAAAGAAAAGTGAGTTTTTATGTTTGGATGTTGGAGAGACATATTCATAAAGACTGTGCTCCAAGGACACCACGTAAGATAGATCAGTTCTACCATTTCAAGAAACTTTTTTCTTCAAACTAAATGGTATATTCATTCATCAGTCCAGATAAAGATACAATAATCAATGCAAAGGAAAGCAAGATCTTTTACCCTTTGGGTTGTCATACATTCAGAACATTTTTCAGCTCTATTATAAATAAGGGCTTATATTTAAATAATACTGATCATATCAACTTAACTGGACTGTAAATGATACTTGAATATTTCCACTAAGTCATTGGCATACATAGCCTCTTACTCATAACAAATACAGCAGGCATGGTCAAGAATTATCCAGAATCATCAAAAACTAATGATGTAATGTATGGTGATTAACATAACAATAAAAAAATTTAAAAAAAAGAAAGAATTATCCAGAATCAGACTTAACATAAAAGGATTTTTTTTTAAGGAAAAACACTAGCTGTAATCAATTATGTATAAGTTAAAGGTAATGAAATATTGGGAGGAACTTTAGAAACACAATAAAGAAGTAATGCTCCTTAGTTAGAAATCTTGGATGATGAAAGATACTAAATTTAAATTTTCCTGAACGTAACACATATAAAAGGAAAAGTAGATTGGACTCCTGATTCCACCACTTAGTGCTATGCCCTTTCAGAATCCACTCAATCTTACCGCAACTCAGTTTCCTTTCTGATTACATTGGGGTAAACTTAATCTGTCACACTTACCTCCTAGGGTTGTTATGAATACCCAATAGGATAATGTATGTGAATGTTTCCTATGAACTTAAAAATTCTTAATAGTTTGATTTCCCTGTTCTCAGATGGACCATATGGAATCCTAAAGACTTAGCTAGATGTGAACCTTTTCTTCTAAGAGAGCATTTGATTGTGTGTCTTACTGAATAAATAACCATCAAAACCAGAGAATGCCAGCAATAGTAATTTTTTTAACCAACATCCCCTAAGGAGTATCTTTTTTTTAAAAAGATTGTATTTATTTATTTGAGAGAGAGAGAATGAAAGATAGCATGAGAGGGAAGAGGGTCAGAGGGAGAAGCAGACTCCCTGCGGAGCAGGGAGCCCGATGTGGGACTTGATCCCGGGACTCCAGGATCATGGCCTGAGCCGAAGGCAGTCGCTTAACCAACTGAGCCACCCAGGCACCCTCCCCTAAGGAGTATCTTGAATTTACTTCTCAAAAAAAGAGGAAGCGAGGATGTCACTCTGCTTTAGGTTTTGAAGTTCAAGATAAGAATAAAGAGATGTTTGAGTTTGATTGAGGCCAGAAGACAGAATTTAAGCTAGTTCTTAATCTATTATTAATAGTAAGGCTTTAGACCTTATTTTAGAAATGACCTCCTTGTAGACTATGAAGTGGTACCCTTAAGACCTAACCACTGATGAGCTTACCAAAAGCAATATGTTTCCCCCATCAGAAACCTTCCCTCTCAGTGTAGTTAGAAAAGGAAAAATCTGATGCAGGGTGGTCATCCTTCATGTAGCATAAATATTAAATGGAACTGGTTCGTTGTCTGCTGAAGGTTTTCTTTGAGCTTTTTAATGCAAAGAGGTCATTCTTGTAGAATATTTTCTGGTAGTACATCGTATTTCCTAACCCAGCTGTGATGTAGAACCTTTTCTGTCTCAGCAGGAAGAGAAATTTATACTCCAGTTATTTACTTTTGGTAAAACATTTCCTATTTTAACACCTATTTGAAAGTGTAAAAACATTTTTTTGTTGTTGGGGGGAGGGATGAATTATTCATACAATTTTCTTGCTTTAAACCAGAACAATGATACATCATTCTTTAAATACCTGTCAGACAGGCTTTCAGTTTTAACTCCTTTATTTCCTGGTCCTATATTACACGTGATCAAGACATTGGGTTTACATCAGAAGCAAAATGCTTCAAGTCGTTCTGGGTTCTGTTTAACTTCTTAGCTGTTTAAAAAAAGGAAAATCACCATTTTGGAGTAATCTTACGCCCACACCAGTTTGTGGTCACTTTCTTGATGCCTGTAGAAACCCATTAGAAGCACCCAAAACATACCACCTGCTATATAGCATTTCTGGGGGACAGCTATGTTGTGTGTCAAAAGCCTAAAACCTTTTATCTTTAGCAACTGGTCTCAAACAAATGCAAAACTGTTAGCATTGTTTGCAATCAGCATTGTTTATAAGAGAGAAAACCCAGAAACTAATTAAATATCTAACATTAGTTATAAGGAAATTTTGAAAAATTCATAAGAACTAGCCATTGAAAGTAACACTTTAAAAATTGTTTTTCTTGACATGAAATTCATTTTATATGATTATAAATAAAAGAATCATTATAAATAGCATGAATAGTGTTATCTAGTTTTGTATAAAATATACATTAATTATTAAGATTGTTAAAAATTCATAAAATACGATCTGAAAGGGCACACACCAAATTGGCAGTGTTGATCTCTGAAAATGAATATGTAGATAATGTGTATTTTTTTTCTTTTTGTCTATTTAGTGCTATTTTGTATCTTTGTTCATAGTGGACATGTATTATTTGTATCATAAAAAAATAAGAAGAACTATTTAAAATAATATACACATCTTCAAAGAGACTACAGGAGAGGAAGGTGGTGAAATTGGCTGTGGTTTATCCTGATTTTAGGACTTTTCAATTCTGTCAAAAAAAAATTTAAACCTTAAAATATAAGTCTGAAAACTGGTTGATTGTATATGTTTGATCCTGAGGTTCACATATCTTTTATGGAGTCACACTTTGTGATTAATTCCTACATTTTCACTCTAACTTTTCTACTTACTTGACAAAAAATTATAGGTGATATTCACTTCTAGATATTTCATTATTAGGTCTGTAGTCACAAAGTAATAGATAAATGCACTGATCGCTGACCATGTTCCATACTTTACATGTATTACTTACCTACTTTTCACAATACCCCATAAGGTAGGTATTATTCTTTCCCCCATTTACATGGGAAGAAACCAAAGCCCAGGGAAGGCAGGTCTTTGCTGGAAGTGATATAACCTTGTAGGAGATCTGGAACTCAAGTCAAAAAGGATGACTCTAGAGCCATATGATATTTTAATATTTACCAAAGTTGAAATTAATAAAAATACCCACTTAAAATGAAATGAAACTTTAAACAACATATCCGTCTGTTTTTCCTGGAAGTATAAAGTTGGTAATTTTTTTTTTAAGATTTTATTTATTTATTTGAGAGAGAGAGAGAATGAGAGATAGAAAGCACGAGAGGGAAGAGGGTCAGAGGGAGAAGCAGACTCCCCGCCGAGCAGGAAGCCCGATGCGGGACTCGATCCTGGGACTCCAGGATCATGACCTGAGCCGAAGGCAGTCGCCTAACCAACTGAGCCACCCAGGCGCCCAAGTTGGTAATTTTTTTTAACAGGAAAATATTCCAAAGGGTAATATTTTCACTGGTGGCTTATAAAGAGCTTTAGAAATTTTGATTTGTAATTTTCTTCTCTTTTTGATAATATGTGTGCAATATATTTTATACGAATGTAAAAAAAAAAAAAAAACAAACCCTTATGCCATCCATTAACTCAGATTTTTTTTCTTTTTTTGGAATATTTATCCTATCTCCATTCCATCTCTGTAGAGTAAGTAATTACTTTTTCTTTTTTTTTTTTGTCTGTAACCCATAAAATAACCAGAACCTGCAAACTCACTCTATGTTTTCAAAGGTTCAATTCATTATCACCTCATATCTTGTTTTCAGGAAAGACAGTTATCAAAAGCATCTAAAGTTTAGGCTTTCATTGCTTAATGTCAGAGTTCAAACACTAGGAAACAAATTAATCCTTGTAAAAATCTCATTGCACATGATATTTAAAAACTACTTGACATCTGGAAGGGGACAACAACTGTTTTTACACCTTAATGTTTAAGTTCTTTTAACTATCTTCACACCAATTTCTTTCCACAGGCTTATTTTTCCCCTTTATCATTTTCTCTTTACCAGATCTATATATCTTTTTGTCTTGTTTGCCTTCTTTTTCTCTTTTTCCCTTCTTTTTTCATTCCTTTTATCACTTACATCTTTCTCCTTCTGAGAGTTCTTTTTTATTTATACCAATAATATGGATGGGGATAATATATGCAAAATATCTGGTTTTAAATATGTTTAAAATTAAGTTAGTAATATCTTTCATGACAGTGAATGAATAATATTTTCTGAGAATAAAAACAGAAAAGCTATGGCCAGAACTCCCAAAATGACATAAGATAAAGAAGTAGCTTTTATCAGGAAAGATTGTATTTCAGTTGTTGGTCACAGAAAAACTGACTTAAAAATGACTTTTTTCCTTCATATAACAGGTCCAAAAGCAGGTAATTCTGGTGTTACCTTATTGACATGAGGGCCAAGCTCAATATGATTTTCCTGACCTTTCCCTCTTGGTGGTAAGGTGGTCGGTTGTAACTCTAGCCATCACACCAACATTCAAGATGGGATGAAAGAAAACATATTTACCTGGAGGGCAAAACATTCCTAGATATTCTATGTAGGTTTCTGTTTGCAGTTTGTTGGCACAATTGTGCTTAGAGGGTCAATTCTACTTGCACAGAGCTGGGGAGTGTATTTTAGCCACTAGAGATTGCCACCTGAATAATAAGTAAGGTTTCTCTCAATAGGAAGGGAAAATGAATATCAGATAGATGTATTAGTTATATATTTCTGTTCAGTGTATTGACCCCAAATCCAGTGATTTGAAATAATGAACATTTACTATCTCACAGTTTTTGTAGATCAGGAATTTAGGATCGACTAAATGATGGCTCACTCACTGTTAGCAGGAGCCCCTGTACCTGATCTCCTGGGCCTCTCCATTACCTGCATGTATCAGTGGCAGTATGGGACAATAGACTGTGGTTTTGTAGGGCAGCTCACCAGTGATAGACTCAAATTGTAACACCTCTAATGTGTAGTTGAATTTACTATGCAATAAGTCTGAAATTAAGCACGGTGCCTCTTTTAATTTGCTAGGGTTGCCATAATAAAGTACCCCAAACTGGGTGGCTTAAACAACAGAAATTTATTGTGTCTCCCATATTAACATGTATCCTGATTGCGGTGTGCCTATGTGATTATAGGTATACTTACTTCTTCTGTGTCTTTTCCTAATACGCATCAGTGAAAAACTGAACTGCCAACTGATAAAGGAGCATATTTAGTTTCTTTTCTAAGTGAATCTCATTGGTTCAACAAATAGCACTTTTATAGACTGTATATGTTATCTTCACAACATAAAGTTACTTGATTACTGGTGTTTTTAACCCAAGGTTGTAGTTTTGTTTATTGTAATTAACATTATCATGAAAGAAGAGCCTTTCCAGACCTTGGCAGTATAGTATTAGTGCATGACTTAAAGGAAATATGGCAGCATTAAAAAGCACCAGCTCTTATATTTGTATGCTTTGTAGGGACCTGAACTTAGAACATCTAAACTTGGAGGTCATACTTGCCAATGAAGGATTTTTTTATCTCAACAGTGCTCTATAACCTTTTAGAAATTTGCCAACAGGGTAAATATACTCTCCTTAACAGTCTGCTGGTCTGCTGCAAGTGTGAGAGCTCAGGATATCTGCTTTTTTATTGCCATGTTCAAGGTCTAATTATTTTCTCTCTATTGGGGCAAGAGAACTGTAATGAGGAAGTAAAATCATTAAACACCAGTGAGTAAGGGAACAGAGTCTTCTTGAATTCTGCTGTGAATTAGCTTCCTGAGCACAGCTGTGGCTGTGGCTAATTTCTATCTGAACATACCCTTCTCAGTTCTTTGAGAGGTCATATGAAATATAAAGGAAGACTGCAGAACTCTTGTAGTCTTTAAAGAGTAGGGAAGACAATGGATTAAAAGGCCATTATTACATGTAGACTTATAAACTGTTAATGGTTAAGAGTTTATTAACCTCAAAGTGTCAACATGTTCTATAAATGAGTAAGATAGTATGCAAGTCAGGCTACACATATGGTGAGCACTGACATTTGAGTAAGTGGCCTGGAAATATGTGGTGCTGGACAGATTTCACACTTTCTGAATCCTCAGAATTTAGACCTTCAGATTTCTATAAAACCTATTTTACTGCCTCACAGATTATTTATTATACTAGTCTTCATGATTCTGTATTTTTCTGCCATTCTCAGCTATTTGAGTAAACTACCACATGACCAAACTTTCTCAAAAGCAGAGTTTGCTATCATAATTATACCAAGACTAAGAAATCACCAACCTTTGGTTCTGTGAGAGTATGTGTGGGTATATATATTTGTGCATAATGCAGCATGTTAAATAAATTATATGTGTATGTGTTTATGTGTGATTATTTACCACTTAGGAAATAGCAATACACATGGCAGAGATTGAACTAAGTGCTTTTCCCACATCATCTCATTTATTTTTGTAATCATTCTCTGATGAAGGTATTTCTGCATTTATTAGATAAAGAAACTGGGACTTACTAAGTGGCTTAGCTGGGAATTGAACAGAGGTTTGTCTATCTCCAGAGACCGTTAATGTAAGCATAAGCACATAGTGACCATATTTTTCCTTTTCACTACAAAAAAATCTCCACTAATTTGCTGATGCTGAGTACAACTAATTTTATATGGGTCCATGAGGGGAAAAAAAATTTGGATTTCTCTGTGAATTCTAAAACCACTTGCCCTCATATCAACCTTTGAAAATTCTAATAGCAAGCAGGAAATTGGGTTACTTCTGTGATCACATTGATAATTCCAATAGGCAAATTGTAGTCACATTGAGTCCCTGGAGTCCAGCCAGTCTGGCAGCCTTGATGTTGGGCTCAGTGGAACTGAACCACATGCGTGTGGGAGGGAGGAGAGCTGGAGTGCCATGGCTGCTTACCCATATCCCACAGACTGACTGAAGAACACCGGCTGAACAAACCTGAACCCATGAAGGAAAATGAATGTCAGAAGAACCAGCCATGGCCATCTCACATAGCAATGGGGAGGGAATTTCCTGGAGCCAAAGAGTGGGGTCACATAAGCCCACAGGCTGGACTCAGGGTTTCACGGGTTACTGGTATGAGTGATCATTCATATCTTGGGTCTTCTGACGACTTGAGATGAGTGGTTGAACATGTTTGAGCTTCAGTTTCCATATCTGCAAAATGGAAACTTGAGTGTTTTCTAATAGAGTCTTTGGTGAGGATGAATGAGGTCATGTTTTCAAAAGGAACCACAATACAGCGCCTGGTCCATAAAGGGATAATAGTTGTTGTAGTAGTAATGATAAAAATAGTAATGCCCCCTTTTAGCCATATATGTCAGGGATATTGGCCCAGTTGTCCTCAAATGTACTGTGTCACATTTGTCACTGGAGTCTGTCTTAGTTTGGGCTATTATAACAAAATGTCATAGACTGGGTGGCATATAAAGTATACAAATTTATTTCTCACAGTTGTGGAAGCTGGAAAGTCTGAGATCAAGGTGCTGGCAAATTTGGTGTGTGCAAGGGCCTGCTTCCTGGTTCATAGACAGCCATCTTCCTGCTGTGTCTTTATATGGTAGAAGGGGAAAGAGAGTTCTATGGGGTCTCTTTTATAGGGACTTTAATTTATGAGGGTTCTACCCTCATGACTTCATCACCGTCAAGGGCCCCACCTCAAAATACCAGGACATTGGGGATTAGGTTTCAACTTATGAATTCTTGGGGGACACAAATATCCAGTCGATGGCAGAATCTCTGCTTGAACTTGTGATCATGCTGTTTTGATGAACCCATTAGATTTCTCCCTACCATTTGGACATCTTTTTTCTTGTTTTTTTCCAAGATCGTTTTAGAGATGAAGATAAATTTGTATAATCGTTTGCTATTTTTAAAACTTTTGAGTATAACGCGTACGTGGGGATGTACACATATTAGGGATAGAGCTAGATGAAATTTTACACACTGAACAGTTTTGTAACCAACACTCAGTTGAGAAATAGAACACTTCCTCCAGTTACTACCTGCTTCCCCACAACCGGGGGAGTGTATCCTGAGCAATAATAGATTAGTTTTGCCTGTTTTTGAGATTTATAAAAATAGAGCCATGTAGTTTGTATATACTTACGTCCCAGTTCTTTCACCCAACATTAAATCTGTGGGTTTTATTCATATTTTGCATGTAGCAATGCTTTGCTCTTTTTTTTTTTTTTAATTGCTCTGTCATGTGAATATACCATAATGGATCCATTTTCTTTTTGATGAACATTTGGATAGTTTCCAGTTTGGGGATATTCTGAATAGAGATTCTATATTCTTGTGCATGTCTTTCAGGGTACAAATGAATATACTCCTGCTGGATATTTACCTAGAATTGAGACTGGTAGGTCATAGGGTATGCATTGTTTATAATCCTTTGGAAAGTACATGTATCAATTTACATTCCCACCAGCAGTGAACTGGGTTTTTTTGAATGATTATTGTTTACTAAGGATTATTCTGCCTGCATTGTGATTACTCTTAAAGCATTGAGCTGAGCAGAATGCAGCTGTATTAAGGGCTGGTCCATGTGGGCCCTAGATCTCATAAGGATGGCTGAGAACAGGGCATGCCCTGTGATCTGTGTGCGAGGCTACGGAACCATCAGAACCATGCACCTCTGCCTCTGTTTTATGGCTTGATATATTTTGATAGCAGTTTTTAACAGCTGTGGATTTCTTTTCCTAATGTTTTCTTGGAAACTGAAACGAGTTTGAAAGCAGCCCGATTCATATAGACCACACAAGTTAGAAGAGGCATATTGGATAACACAAATACTGGCTAGAGTGGCGCCAGAGAACAAAAAAGATAAAACTTACTTATTGGTTAGCTAGTAGATCCAGGCATGAAATTTAGTAATATGCTGTTTAAACATAAAAGGTTAAGAAGAAAAACTTGTTTGAAATTGTAGAAGTGTCTGACAGCTAGTGTAAGGAATGTGTGAGTGTTCACGCTGACATCCATCCCCCCGTATCAAGGGCAGTTTCAACTTATCAGGTGGCCTCCAATTTTAGTAACGAGGAGAAAAATGGGTTATAAATATGATATCTCATGTTAATTCAGACCATTCATATCCTCTGTATTTTGGGGAAAAAGTCAAGCTAAAGCCACAAGACAGCAGGAACAAGGAAAAATGTCAGTAATAGATTGCGCGTTTGCTGCTTGAGGTCTTACGCACTTTTTTCCCCACTTTGATCCTCAAGCCCTGGCAGTTGTATATTTTTGCCATCCTTTTCCCCACAGATCAGTCCCAGAGATGTTAAGTAATTTGTCCAAGTTCCCAAAGTTTGCAAATGACAGAGCCATTTTCAGATCCAGGTTTATCTGTTTCTTCACTGCCTCGTATTGCCATAGAAACATGAAGGAGAAGTAGTATATTTTGGCGGAAAATAGCAGAAAAACTATTTTTAAAAAATCTGATAGACTTTACAAATGCTCTTTAAATCTCTCTTGTTCCGTTCTCTCTGGAAGGAGTAGCCAAATACCACTTGGTTATTTCACTTTCTGCTGTCTTAGAAAGGACAGCCTGGCTGGATGCCTGTCTTTGTTGTCCTCCCTCCTCCGTCTCTGTCCATCTCTGTTCCCTTATGTTTTAATTTTCTACCTCTCTCCTCTTCCATCTAGTGGTCTTGTCAGTAAAATGGGCCCTTAAACTGTTCAGAAGTCTTTGCTATGACAACCTACCCAGCCCATTTTCAAAATGAATTCCGGAAGCATTCGATAGAGTGGCAAAGCCTGGAATTCATGGTGCTTTGGGGGAGTGATACTCATGCAGACGGGTCTTCCTGGGCCACGCTCGGAAACACATCAGAACCATCAAATCATGTTGCTTTTGAAGATATAGGTAATATGAGCTAAAGTGACTTTGGGATGTTTTTTTCCTGGCTGTCTCACGTAGAGGGCTTTATTATGAAGCTTGAGTTTAAGACATGAAATAGTAGCCCAGATGAGGAAAGTGTTTCAACTCCTTGCACTATCTAGAATTGGTGCTTGAATGACAGAGTTGTATGATAGAAAGCACCTTCACAATGATACAATCCAAGCACCTCATTTAATGACTGAAGCTCAAAAAGATCAAATCCAAGAATGCCAAGTACGGGAGAAGTTAGGCCTAGAATGAAAATCTCCCAGTTCATAGTATAGTCCTCTTTTCATATGTGATTTGATTTTTTTCTGGTTTTGTGATTATAATCTTACAGATGACTAAAATTAAGTAAAATGAAGCTAGCTGATTAAATCATTCAGGGCAGGTTCCCTTTCCAGCATCACCTGGAAATACACAGGAGTCAACATTGGATTGGACAAGATTATGGGTGGGGAAAAAAATAGTCAGACTTGTTCTACCAAAAATGATTATCAGATGTCTTCCTTCTCAACTCAGAGTGTACGTAAAACAATCTGCTGCTCACGGCATGACCATGACAGTTTATTTCTCTTCCTAAAGCAGGATTGAAGTCATCTAATGTCTCCATCTCAATACTAGCTCATGCTTTTTCTATGTATAAAAATTTGGATTATTTTCTCACTTCATAGACACGTTGCACCTTTTATCTTTCAGAAGGTAATCGCAATGATTGTATTGGCCTTTGTTTGATTACACACTCATGTGACAAGATCACAAGTGCATTTTTCGCGTTTCCACTGAAAAGCTGTGAAGGAGTCTAGAGTCTTTGGATTTGTGTCATCGTCTCCATTCCCTCCTCTATCCCATCATTTACAGAAAGCTGACAACACAAGGCATTTAGTCAGCAGGTCACAGTGGCCTTTACAGCTCTGTGTTTTTCAAATTAGAATTTAACTAGGAACTTTACATTGTACCATGTACCATAACCCAGTTTTCTTAGTCACGATTGGTTTATGTCCTTAAGCAATGTGGTAAAAATAAAATTCTAGTCACCAAATTCTTCTTGATAGAAAGAATGTTCAAGAGGTTGACAAATAATAGCTTTTCAAATAACTAATCTATATATTCTTCATATCCTCCTTATTCTTATCTACTCTATGGCTTTTATTTTAAAACTTTATAATATCTTAATCATCATTCAATATTTATTAGATCATTATATCCTGTATGTAGATTCATTTCTTATATTTTAACAAACACAATAAAAGTAGTAGCATAGGCAGTTTGATTGTTTCCTGTGGGCCAGGTCTTGGGTTAAGCAATTAGATTAACCCCTTTAGGGGTGCCTGGGTGGCTCAGTTGATTGAGAGGCCAGCTCTTGGTTTTGGCTCAGGTAGTGATCTCATGGGTCCTAGGATAGAGCCCATGTCGGGCTCCCGATTCTCTCTCTCCCTCTCCTCTCTTTCTCTCTCTCCCTACTCTCTCTCTCAAAAATAAATAAATCTTTAAAAAGAAAGATTAACCTCTTTATTCCTCACCTCAGTCCCATGAGATAGGTATTATTGCGCCCTTTTCACAGATGAAGAAACTGAGGTTCAGAGAGATTGAGTCATCCCAATGTTATACGTAAGAGAGGTCACATAAGGATTCATGATCAGAACCTTCTGATACCAAGTTACTGTCAAGAGTGAGAGCACATTATTCTGCTTTTGAAATGGGTGACCTTTCTTTTTTATTGCATATTCACATTGACTGTTTTATCTAGAGGAAAAAAAGAAAAGGAAATTCAAAACACCCTGATTCATGTAATTGCCAGTGAATTGATAACAATGAAACAAATGTATAAGTACACAGAGAAGCATAGGGGTGGTATTAGTCAAAATCTATTTAGACAATAGCAATCGGCTATTTTCACAAAATCTAGCATCCCTACAAAAACACTTTGTTCAGAGAACTGAGTTTTATTGATTCAAGTACCAAAACTTGTAAAAGGTAACTTTTAATAGAAATCTTTCCAAAATATTCTATAGACATACCTGTATATTTAGACAGACAGCCCAAGGGGCATCACTTGAAAAATCCAAAATTTTACTATGTGGTAGAATATCCCTCGGTCTCCTTTTATTTGTTTTCAACTTTCCTCTTTTGATGTTATTTTTCTTATGTTTGAATCTACTCAATTCTTCCCTCAGTTACTTTTCCTCCTAATGTGCTGTGAACTGCAAAACCATGTAACACAGCATAGCAAAAAATCTGTATGGAGTGATTGGAATTCTTAGGGAAAGCTTTAGAGTCAAGTAGAATTTCAGTTATATCTTTTGGGGGCACCAGAGAAGTTTTACAGTTTTGCAGTGCTGATTTATTTATTTATACGTGGCTTTGTTCACACATAATGCACATGAAATAAATTAATTGTAAATATACATAACGATAAAAAAATGTGAGGAATGGAAATGTATGAAAAAGAATCAATTTGAAGAGGCTTTTTGGCAGCTACACAAAAAAGGCAGACTTGGTTAAAATTTTTGTTACCGTAGAAGATAATACCTAACAGAGATAGCAGTATTTTTCTTGTCCTAAGTGCTAGAAGAAAATTTTCTAGGAAGCTTATTACACATCTTTAAAAAAATTCCTGTATTTAGGCTTATGATGTAGTGGATTAAAAGATGTTACTTCTTAGCATTGGTTTCAATAAAATCACGATCATCATCAATAAACAATAATTGAACAATTAATATGCTAAAAATACTTTGAACCAAAGAATGAAATACAGAGGTTTTCTCCCTAAAGCTTTAACCATCTCGCTAGGAAACATAGAACTCATATAGCTAGGCAACAGAAGTCAGCGTATGTTGTCATTACTGCATTCATGTTAATCATAGATATAATATTCTCAACATAGTTCTTCAGTTTCATGACTAAAATAAATTACTGAGGTTTCCCCAAATGCTTATAGGACATTAACCTCACCCAAATCAGACAAAATATATCATCTATCATTTTTGTGGATGCCTGCATCCAGTGACTAGTTAATGCAAGTGTATAATAGGCCAGTTCCATCACCCCAATTTGTGACAACTCTAAAGGGAGTCCCAGTTTCAGAGCTCCCCATGGGATCAGCTGTGGCATTGTGGGGATTGCATCACAGCCCAGGTTTCTTCTCCACTCAGTCTTGCTTCCTTTATTTCCACCATAGCTGTTCATCTTGAGAACGCTCCCTGATAAATTTCCCATAGTCCAGTCTCCATCCCAGAGTCTGGTCTCCTGGAAAACCAACAGGCCAGTCACTTTGTGCAGGCCACTAAGACTTCTGTTCAAGAAGAATTACAGTCTGGTTTCAAAGACAGTACACAGTGGTGCATAGTATGTATGGCCTAGAATGGGCTGAGGGCCAAATGAACTGTTGAGATTCTGAATGTTTTTCCATCTCAGAAGCCAGGGAGATTGCTGAGAGCCAGCATGGCCAAGGAAGGTTTCTCAGAGGCAGCTTCTCCTATGTTTCTTTCTTGCACCCAAAGGACCCATCTCAGAATGTTAACAATTCATACTGCTACTTTCCCATGCATGCTTATTTATAGCTGTGCATAACAACTTGAGAGATCATATTCCTATACTGTTACCTTCCTGGGGTCTCTTCCTAAATCTTAATGATCTGTATGAATACCATTTAAGTAGAAACAGTGCACAAAAGCAAGCAAGAAGTTACTTGTGTTTATAACAGTAGAACCCTGTTCAGTTGCAACCTTTCTCTCGGATTTGTCATGTAGCTCTGACTTCCAAGAAACAGCTGTGCCATCCTGTCACTCAATAATATTTTTGCCCTAAATACTGGTGGTAAACACCTCTTGTTCTATTGTGTCTCATGTTTTGCCATCTCCACTCAGCATAACTTGCTCTGCTCAGAGTTCTGCTCTTTTCTCTGCTGACACAGTTTCAAAGGAAAGCCTTAAAAAATGCTGATGATAATAATACTTCAATGAGGTGCAACATTAAATTGTCATCGCCCATGTGGGTGGTCTTCAAGTCAGGTTTCCCTAGAAGCAGACTGAGGCTCAAAGATGTGAGGGTAGGTAGTGCACTGGCAAGGTGCCTCAAGGTAGGAGAGTAGGAAAGTGAGCAAGGGAAGAGGAGGCAGCCAGTCAAGGAGTATCATCAAGTAGCTGAGCTTAATCCAACTAGGGACCTCTGGAAGCCCATGTCGACATGTACCTCGCCATTACCCACCCAGTGGCAAAGGAGCATGGCCACTAATACACCAACTCCTGTCAGTCCTCTCTTAGGAACAGCTCCACTTGAATGTGAATTCCTTGGCACCTCCCAGCTCCTGTGTGCTGGAAGAAACCAAGCTTTGGAAACCAAAGAAAGCCCGTTGGCAAAATAAATACATAAATGAAGTGCAGGTGCCGGCAGTCAGGCCTGGTGGGCACTGAAATAAATGGTTAGGACAAGGGGATGTGAGGGTGGATCCTCAGGCTAATGAACGGACAACACAGATATTGCAGTCATACTGTACAGTCTGGGTGTTTCTTCCTCACTCCTACATCTAATTAGTCCCCAGTTTCTACTGACATTGCCTGCCTGCTAGCTCGCAGCTTCTCCTTTCTTTGCTATTTTTGCTGTTTTCTGGCCAGCTCTTTCCTAGTCTTTGCTTTTTTGCTGTGTTCTGATTTCTCTTGCACACCTCAAGAGTTCTCACCCCTGAGCTTTTTGGCTTAGTGGGAGGTTGGGTCCCTTTGCTGGAATGTATATGTTATATTCCAGTGAAGTCCTTCTCCAAATCCCCCTTCCCCATGATGCTTTCACACATCCCTCTCCTGCAGTTTGTGGCACTTCATCGTGGCCTCATTTCTCAATGTCTGCCTTTGATTAAAGTTATGCTAATAGGCATCTCTTTTTCTCACTAGATTGTGAACTCCTGAAGGGCAGGTGTTCCTGTTCAATCACTGTGGCACCCACAGCAATGCTTCACATATAATGGGTATTTGATAAATGCTTGTTGAATGAAATTGAATCATTTAAATCCAAAGTAGGTTGGAAAGGATGCTGTTTCGAGGGGACCACCTGATTCTGTTACCTGCATGGGGAAAACGTGCACTCGATTTTTCTAACAGCTTGCATTCAAGCTGTCATTAAAATTAAAGTCCTTTATTATACGCTTTCATTGTTGCTGAAATAATATTCCCCGTGCCTTGGAGCAGTAAATGTAACAGCCTCTCTTAGTTATAATTTTGTGACATCAGGCATCAAGCAGTTGGGAAATTGCAACTGCTGGTAATATAACTTTACATATAGTATATCATTACAAATGAGAAAAACAGGGCCTGGAGGCAGGGATGCTTTGTAACATAGTACTTTTCTGAGAAGAAAGAAAACTCAGTGGAATGACAGTAAATTTCTGTAAAAACATTTTCTCCTCAAAAAAAAAGACAGTCCTCATTTAATTACCCTTTAATAATTTCTGTTAACTTCTGTGTGGCAACATGCTAAAAGAAACAATTTTTTTCCCTTCTCTCTTACACACACACACACACACACACACACACACACACACACACACAATTCTGAGAGAGATCATTTTAGGAGTCTGGGCAGATATACTGGTCTAGGAATTAAGGGCCTGGGCTGGGAAAATCACTCTGCTTTCCTTGAAATGTCTACTGTCTCCCCACCTTCCTGCTCTCCCCCACACATTTAGACATTTTGCATACTTTTGTAAGCTGAATCTAATTTCAGTGAGCAGGAGAAAGAGCCTTTAAGGAGATATGAACAAAAAGTTGCACACTGTGTTCAATTGAGTTCAAATGTGATCACAGTTCGAGGGAAGGGAGGAGGGATGGTGCCCAGCTGGAACTTGGAGTCAAGGTGAGGACTATGGACGAGCTCTACTGATCGTCCAACCCCTTCAAACTGTCTCATCACATGCCCCCACCATGCCTACCCCAAACAAGATGATCCCATACAGACTATATCAGTAGGCTAAAGTAACCCCAGAAACCCCAAACTACTGTGACTTAAACTTCATGTAGCTTTAGTTGTTGTTGCTGTTGTTGTGTTTTTTGATTTTTTATTTAAAATTTTTTTCAGGAAAAAAAAGCTGAGAAGGAGGCAGACGAAGAGTGATATGGGAGATCCACAATCATTAGGAACTTAGGTTCCTTTTATCATCTTTCTCTGTTAATATCCGTTTTCCATCTTCAGTATTTTCTTGTGGTCCCAGATGACTTGCTGGGGTTCCATCAATCACTTCTGTATTCCAGGCAGGAAGAGGGAGCAACGAAAAGAGAGTGAAGATCAAAAACAATGCTCTGAGTTCATTAGCATCCTTTGAAGAGCTTTTCTGGAAACCCCACTCAACTACTTTCTCTTAAATCTCATTGGCCACCTCTATTTGAAAGTTAGAATAGGAAATGGATTTTAGTATCTATGCTCCTTGCTCAGTTTTTTGTTTGTTTGCTTTTTGTTTTGTTTTGTTTGTTATTTCTTAGGAAAAGAGAGTGGATGTTAGGTAGGCAGAACACACAGATATACACAGTATTGCTTCTGTTTAGTTGCTTGTGTAGGTGGGACTACAGAAGGGTAGTGACAGTATGCTTTACATGCATAAAGTCTGAATTCCCAGTTCTCTTGTCAATACTGTTTTGTTCGCTCAGAGTCAGAGAAAGGGGCGGGGGGGAGAGACCTAAGGAAGAGGCTTGAAATTAAAGTACAGAAATCTCCTATTGAGATAGCTTGCATTTTTCAGCATCTGGAATGCAAAGCACTGGATCTTTGTGCCGGACTCTAAGACAGGACAGCTCAAACCCTTTATTAACATGATTTCAATCCTCGCCTCTTAATAGCTTTGACAATTTCTTCCCTTGGGGAGAGGTTGCTCTGGAAGGAAGCAAGTATTATTATTCTCTTTTTACTGGCCAAAGTCATCTCTTTGTTCATTCTCAGCTTTCAAAAGAAGTTGAGTTGAATCCACTTTTAAACTCTCCAAGTTTCATTATTAGAGGAAGAAAAAAGAGATTTGAGTGGACTTTAATGGGAATGGAGACCAGGAGGCCCAGGGTTGAACTTTGTGCTTTTAAAGAACAAAAAGTAGAGTAGATCCTGGGGTTTGCTGTGGGCTCAGTGCACCAGCATCTGCAGCATTTGTTAGAAGGGAATGTCCACAGATTTTTGTTGAAATGATCACCTGCCTCTTTAGAATTTCAAATTTGGAATTTCCCATTTCACTTTTCAGTAAGAACAGTAAAGTTGGATGCTGGGCTCTCAGGTTTCTAATTCTGCTCTCTTTATCCTCTCAGAGCCCAAAATAGGCATAAAAAAAAAAAGAGGAAATGGAGGCCAGCAATAGCTAAAATAGGAAAAGTAATGTACCTGAAGGACCCTCAGGACAGCCATCATTGAGTTCAATTGATTGTAGGCAATGTTCAAGGAGGTAGAGGTTGCAACTTTAAGTCATACAAGGATCATTTAGCTCTAATATCTTCCCCAGCTACGCACATAGTGGTGATCATAGCTACCAGATATTTATTGATCTTCATATTTGATCTGCCATATCCAATATGATCTAAATGGGATAGACCATTTGATTCTATATTAAATGTCTATTAAAGAGATGGTTAGTTGTTAGGGTCTAATAATTAATTTGAAACACCTTCATGAATGTTTTCTCAATTACCTTTTACATTTTAAATGATCATTTTTGAGGACCGCCTGGGTGGCTCAGTCATTAAGAGCCTGCCTTCGGCTCAGGCCGTGATCTCGGGGTCCTGGGATCGAGCCCCACATCGGGCTTCCCTGCTCAGTGGGAAGCCTGCTTCTCCCTCTCCCACTCCCCCTCTTGCTGGGTCTCTCTCTCTGTCAAATAGATAAACAGAATCTTTAAAAAATAAATAATCATTTTTGAAAGCCTTTCTAAAAGGAAATCATTGAATATATTGTAAAGAGTGAAATCCAAGTACATGTTTGTACTAAATTCTGACTTCTCCTCAGAGGTCATAAAAAAGAACACTTGCCATTGTTAAGGAGCATGTAGCCCTTTTTCACTGCCTGGGGCAAGTTCAAAGTTGACAGTAAGTTCACTTGAAGAGATGTAATATGAAGTCAAAGCAAAGGTGGGTTGACAGGACAAGCAGGATAAAGTTTACCAAGGAGCCTTGGCCCCTATCATCTGTTCCATGATCTCACCTGAAACAAAATCCTTGTTCTGCTTATCTTCCTCAGTATCCAGGAGATTTAAGTAGTAATTGATGCTGTCTGCCTAGTGCGTACTATAGACATAACACTACATCCCATTTTTTCATGCCAGGGAGGCCGCATTGCCCTGTTCAGACAACCTCAATGGGCTCCCTACTCTTTTCTAGAGCCCGGTTTATGGGAGAGCAAAATTATTACTCTTTATTGTGCTTTGAGAGGATTTAGGGGCTGGTCTTTCTCAGATAATACCATTTTCTAAACATTTCCTAAAGAAATACTGCAGAGTCATTTGTGGACCACATAAATGCAGGTAGTTGATAGGGAGAAACCGAGCAATTTTATGAGATCTCTTTACTATAACTTGGCTTTTCCACTCTATAAAATATTTACCTGGAAGGGCTTTTCATTAAGTTTGGTCTAGCCTATTCTCTGACAGTCAAATCCAAGAATCAAAAAGTGTATATTCTCTAAAATTGAAATACTATGCAATGTATAAATACTATGCAATCTATAAAAAGATAAGGCAAATTTGTACCAATGAGGAAAATGTTCCAGGATATATTAAGCACCAAGGGATGGGCTAGATTGCATAGCGTTTATAATATTATCCTTCCTTTTAGAGGATGGGTAGGTAGATGGATAGATGAATGGATGGATGACACATAATGTGCAGACACATTAGGGTAACTGGCTGCAACACCTGAGGATAAGTACTTAAAAGTACTTTTAATAGTGGTTTTCTTTATAAAGAAAGACTGTTAGGAAAGAGAAGATTCTGATTATCTACTTTTAAGTACTGTTTGATTTAAAAAAATGTATTAGTAGGGTTACTCTGAGTGGTGAGATAGTGGGCCATTCTCATTTTCTTATATTTTCAGTATTAAAAAATCAAATTAGTGTTATTTTTTGAATGTATCCCTGCTATTTTCATTTTTTAAAATTAAAGATGCTACTGTTTTAAAATCTGTACAAACTGTTTCAATTCATCCATTAAAAATTGAGGCTTGTATCATAAAGCATATGACATTAAGGTCTCTTATATAATTACTCAGAAAAAAAAGAGAAAGAAAAAAATTAAGTGCAATTAAATTTTGCCATGTGTCTATGATACACCTAAATTGTAATAAAAGCATAGTTTACACTGATTAAATATAGGTGTTCTCAGGGCTAAAAGAAAAAGAAATCATATCATTTTGCAGCTTCTCCTTCAATCCAGAACAGCCCCCCTCCCCCCCCCCCAAAGACCAAAAACATGACCTCCGGAAGAATATCACTTTATCTTGCAGATTAATCACGCATTGCAAATTCTAATGCAAAGTTATAAACCATCCAACCTCATTTCCATTAGAAATATAGGTATATTTGCCTTTCTGACATTGCATAAATAGGATGATGAAATATAAAAATTAAAGTACTCAGAACTGGAAAAGAAAAAAGTGATTTGAAATTTAAAAAAAAAACATTTAAAAATGAAACTTAGACTGCATTTTTTATTGGAAGAAAATGGAATATTTAGGTGATCACTAAGGATGCTACATGTGCTTTTGTCCACTTTCACATATTTTTAAACCTAAGCAGCATATCAAATATGTAAATTTAAAATGCCATCATTTTCTCCTTTATTTCAACAGGCAACTATTTTTCTCTTTAAGTACATATTTTACATGTACACTAATTTGTGTAGAAATAAAAACTGCATGTAAAAATATTTTACTGACTTTAAAGACTGCAAATATACCATAGCTATCAATGTGCTCAATAAATATTCGGTGATAATTTGGTTCATAAAAAACAAACTTTTCTCCACGCTTGCAGGTTTTATTGCTTTGGGCGAAAGGCCACTCCAAGGCTCAGGGCAGAGTACAGGTAGTGTTTTCTGAGTAGATAAAAGTTGGAAGGAGTTGCTGAGAAGGATCATATTAGAGGTACTCTCATGAAAGAGATTATAACCAAGCTGGCCTTATGAGCCACAACTGAAGTTGTTCTGTTTGAGAAATAACACCATTTCACTCAGTAGGACTAGTTGAATGACCTTCGCCAAGGCAGGGACAGGTTGCATTGTGACACTTAAGGGATTCATTAAATTTTTGTGAATGGTGTAGGCCAGACATAATTGTAATTGTCAGTGTTGCATGTATTTATATATCTGCCAGTTATTCATTGCTTTGCCTTGCTCACATAATTAAAAGTAGACCCTGAAGACCCAAATTGAAAGCAGCCACAATTAACTAATTACCCCTCAGAGTTTTGCAGAGATTAGTTCCGTTTTCAGGATGAATTTGCAAGTGAAGTTTAGATACAGACCCTCAAAATAATGCTTCCACCACCCCCACTCCCTGCCCCTCCACGCTGGTTGAGAGTTGCCTCCAGGCAGGGGTGTTAAGTCTCCTCAGTGCATTTCTTCATTTGACTTCCAGGTTGCACTTCTGTGTGAGCTCTGGGAGTGCCCGAGAAATGTGGAGAAGAGAGACCTAAGTGTGGGAGGTGGGAAATTGTCGGTAACAGGAAGTGTGCTCAGCTGCAGGTTTACTCAGCTGATCCAAGGGGCTATGAAGCAAGGCATCAACCATGTCTGTGCAGACAGCGTTTTCCCTTTTGGAAAAAAAAAAAAAATCTCTGAAACTTCAGATATGGTTCATAATGCATTTTTTTTCTTTTGCCCAGAGTATGCTAAAACCTAATTAGTTCTACATTGTATAAATAAGTCAATTTAATAAATGCGAGAAGACATTTCTGTTTAAATACAGTACGTTGAATTATGCATGCAAATATTTGGGCTTAAATTTTGAGCCTGGGTATGTACTGCAAGACTAAAGAAATGCATGACGTCTGTGCTTCAACAGTCCCTATGTCTGTAGACTGCCTCATGGTTTGGGAAGTGCTTTCATGAGCACATCATCTTTGGAGCCATATAAAAGATGTGAAATTTACAAAAGAGTCATTATTTCCGTTTTCTAGTTGAGCAAAGCTAAGACCCAGAATTGAATTAGGGGGATACAAACACAAATATTGATATCAGGGGAACTGGTTGTTGCCCCTAGTTTTGCTATAGTCTTGCCTGGATATATAATCTCTCTCTGTGCCTTGGTTTCTTTATGTGGAACATGAAATAATTTACAAAATGACTGTAAATCTTTGAATATTCTGAAATTATGAGCTGGGACATGAATCAAAGACTTTTGAAACTCATCAGCTATTTCCACCATCCGCTCAGATGCCACCAAACCCTCTTTAGCACTCATAAACTCAGTATACTATATATTATTTATATATATGACTATAAACTAAAGTTGGTATATTATAATCAAAGCCCTTCCAAAAGCATATAATGTATAAATATGAATGAATTTATATTTTGTTTATATATACAGGCATTTATATTTATTTTTTTACTTGGTAAATATTTCATATTAGAATATACTCTAATGTTGAAATCTTAATGGTAATCAATTAATGGTACTCTGTTGATACCATTAAAATTTTTGCAAAATCTTTTGGTATTCCCAAGAAAAAACCCTTATCCTCTCCAACATTAAGAATATTTCTTTATCCTACATTTAAATAATGTTTAGAATTAATGTTTTTGCTTTATAACTCTTGAGGGTTTTTTCCCCCCATGGCAAATTCATCATAAAGCTTGTATCACATCATGTATCATGTACTTCAGGATTTGATTTGGGGGAATTTTTTATTATAGAATGGCAGGCACTGTTTCCCTCTGCATATAATCCATGAGAATATTAGATTAGCACTGTACTGTTTTGTATTAATTGTGAATATAAGACTAATTAGCACAGAATTGCTCTGTATTAATTGTGGATACACCCTCGTTCTTTAATGCAGAACATGTTATTTATCTCCTACATACATTTATTTTTCCTATTTTATCATAATAAATGTACCCGTACACTCCAGGTCCGGTGTCAGGTTATTTCTGTTAAGATTTTAATTGTGCTCATTATTTTGGGCTGAATACTGGTTAGGAATAACCTTCAAAGATTAAAACTGTTTATCTGGGTATGAGTGATCATTTGGTGAGATGCCAAAATCCTCTCATTCAGAAGTGAAGCTTTTCTATCAAAAGAAAGAATCAGATACATAAAGCAGTTTTTCTGAGCTAATATCACAGCTCTATGGAGTCATTAGGGCAAAAAGCCTGCACCTCAATACACTTTGATTACCCAGGATGCAGTGAGAACCTGGGTTGTCACCTTGAACACTGATATTCCCATCTTCTAGTTAGATTAACATCTTGGATTTATTACTATATTGGAAAGTCCATTTACTAAATTGATTCAGTTTCTTTTTCCTACTCATTGTTGTCCTAGTCAGCCGATGGACCCCTTATTTATTAGAATGCTGTGATCACTGAATGGTAGCCACAAAGCTATGTTAACTTTGAGACAGAAATGTTATCAGGTTTATTTATGAATACCAGCATCATAAAGATACCAAATCAAAGTTATTTTAATTGTGAAAAAGCATTCAGTCATCTACTCAACAAACATTTATTGAACATCTATTTTGTACAGCGTTCTCTCTTGTTTGTGGGCAAAGAATATAATGGTAAATGAGTGAAAACAGTCTGGTCTCATGGAGAATGAGGGCGCTAGGTCTAAAGACATTGGCTGAAATTTACGCTTCGTCAGTTATTAGCTGTGTGACGTTGGGCTTTATCTTCTTTTTACGTGTGTGTGTGTCCATTAGGTTATAGTGTGGATTGAAAATTAAACATTTTATGCAACTTGTGCAATACTCAATAAAAGTGTAGTGACAAAATAAGTAATAGTTCTCAGCATTGTGGTAGCATAAGACCCAGCATTTGTCCTCAAAGAAGTTTACATTTTGTTGATATAATTTATGAGGTGTCTAATATAAAAAAAAACAACAAACACCTCCAACTTATTCATAAAATATACGATACTTCATTGTATTCTCTATAGGATATTTTCTGGTTCATTCCTCCTTTTAGTTCACCACAGGCCACCCTTCTTGTCTTGCTTTGAGTCATCTAGAGTCTAGTCAGGAAGTTAGCCTTCCTAGTTATTTCAATTGAGAAAATTTAACATGGGGAATTGATCATACAGTCATTGTAGGGCTACAAAGGTAAAAAAGAGAATCATGAACTAATAGCAATCCTATGAACAGGGGAACATGTGAAAGAGGTCAGGTTTCTCGGATGCTTGGAGCTCAAAGAAAGTACTCCCATAAAACTTAGGCTTTGGCCTCTCAGGAGGGCTGTTCCCTGGCTGGTGCTGATACTGCACCCGCTGGAGGAGGGTTTCTGTAGAGCTGTCTTCCTCAAGCCGGTACCTCTGAGAGGTGCAACAAAACTTATCCTGGGAGTACCAGAAACCGGAAAATAGAGGCTGAGGCCAACTGCTACAGCTGCTAGGGCGAAGAGCTTTGGCAGGGACTCCACTGACAGTCGTGATGAGTGAAAATGGAAGGAGCCGGTCTCCCCTTCCCCTGCCTGCCAATTTCCTTCTACTGCCCCTGTTGGTAGAACCTAACAGGAAGCCGGCTGATATGATATGGAGCTTCACAGCCCCAACTCCAGCATCACAGAGCAGGGGAATGAAAGGATGGCACTGGGGCTTCGAGACAAGAGCTTACTGACTGGCACAGGTCTGCATTAGCAGAGTGGCAGCATACCTTGATTCGCGATGAAATCTGATCCCAAAGGACTTGAGACCCCCTTGGTTCCTTTGGTTTACTTTAATATGCTATGTTCACTTTTGAAGAGACTCAAATTTACATCAGTGTTGAAAGTAGATATTTGTAGTTATATACTCAAATTTGGGGTCTTAAAATTCCTGTAACCATTAAAAAAATCCTTTGAGAAGAATAGATAATATGACTTCCTCTAATTAGTACACTATCATTCAAAAATACCTTGTTGGTAGAGGACTTTTGTTATTCCTGTAACATTCCTAAAAGGCAAATATTGATATAAATCTGTTGGTATCAATGAAAGATACTTAAATGTGGGAAATATTTTTTCATTTAGTCAAATGGAAATAAATATGACCTTGTCATATTTCTGCAGTTTGTGTTAGAAAGATGACCATTACCATTAGGAAATTTTATATAAACTTAAACGTTTATTATATGCTAAAATATATCTAAGAAATCTAAAATAAGAGAAACTTACTGGTTTATTTGTTTTCAAATGAAATAATCAGAAAACAATATAACCTCTAAAGGAACATATAGAAGGCAAATTTTGGTTAAGTATGTACTCATTTGTATTTTGTTGAATGCAAGTTTATGTTAGGTTTTATAACTTCTTTCTCATGTTAAAAAATATGTTTGTGGAATTTTTGAATTCACTTAACAAATATTTACTGGGGTTTCATAAGTGCCGAAGGCTGAGGAATCAGAATGAACAAGACCTGCAAGGTTTAGGCATGCAGGGAGCACATATTGTAGTGGAGACAAGAAGAAAGATAATGAGCTAGTGAATACAGATACGATGTGGAAAATGCTATAAAGGAAAACAAATGCTGGGTTGTTTTTGAAAGTGCATTTGTGTGTATAGTCATAAAAATATTTTTGAAGAGATACTATTTGAGATGAGACCTGGAGATGAAAAGGAAGGAGCTGGCCCTGTGAAAAGCATCCTAAGGAGAGAAAACCACAAGGACAACATCCCTTAAATGGGAAAGAACTTGGCATTTTTAAGTTAATACTATAGAGAGAGGCCACTGTAGATAACACACAGTGAGAAGAGAATGAGTTAGTAGGTAGGAGGGGCCAGACCAAGAAGGACTTAGTATAGGGCACAGTAAGCAGTTTGGGAATAAATGTGGGAAACCATAGAATGTTTCAAATGTGGGAGAGATTTAAGACAATTTATGGTTTTAAGGTCACTCTGGTGACTGTGAAGAATGCATTCTAGGGGTGAGAGTAGATATAGAGAAAGGAGTAGGAGAAGAAAGCCAGAATCTACACGAGAGCTGATGGTGCTGGTGGTGGTGGTGGTGGTGATGATGATGATTCAGGAAGGGTCCTGAAGAAGACCCTGGAGAGCTAGCCGATAAATTAGGTATGAGGGTTGGTAGGGGAGGTGGGTGGAGAGAGGAAGTAAGAACACTTCCCATGGATTGGATTAAGCAACTAGATGGATGTTGATGTCATTATGGGTCTGGTAAAAACAAAGAGAGGAATGGACACTGAAAGAGTGGGGGAAAAGTGAATCCCATTTTAGACTCGTAGGATGTTTGAAGCACCAAAAGATATTAAAAGATAGATACCAAACAGGCAAATGAATATCCAGTTTGGAAATTAGAGCAATAGTCAAGGCCGGTAATAAAAATTAGTAGCTTGTTTTTTTGTGCTTATATTTTTGAAATCATCATGTGGAATGTAAAGCCATCTGCCTGGATATGGTCATGTTGGGAAATAATGTGCATAGTAAACAGAACATCTAGCATTTTGAAAATGGGATGGCAAAATGATCAAATGTAGGCAGCCTGGGAGGTAGTAAGAAAAGTAGTGGAACTTTATGAAATTCAAGAGAGAAAAATGTTGTATGAATGAAGGAGCCAAGTATATCCTGCAGAAGCCAAGTGTAGAGAAGTCCAAGTAGAAGAGAGGGAAGGGTCCATTGTATTTGGCCACATAGAGGTTTACATTGACCTTGACATGAAGAGTTTCATATTATATGAAGTTTTATGAGTTTATATATATATTTAGGTTTTTATGAGCCTCAGGTGGTTGATAGGAAGGAATAATAATCACCACAATTTTTGTCAAGTCTGAGAAAGAATTTGTCTGCTGACTTACCACATTTTCGGTTAGGGGATAATGTTTGATGTAAGTGGCTCTGAAAGGTTTTCTGCCTCCTCTGTGATTGGAATCTATAACTGGAAATTGATCCAGTGTGGTAACAAGAATGCTCTCCTCCTGTTTAATCTCTTAGGCTTTTTCTCCATAGGGGATTCACTGAAAAATGATGACCAAGAATTGTTTTTATGCAGCCAACCTGGGAAAATTAGTAGTAACCAATGTAGGAAAAATAAGAACTGTTTCATCTGAATAACTAGATTCTTTTAAGAATATTACAGTAATATTTTTATATGAATAGTTTCATCTTCATTCAGTGTCAGTATAAATTACTTGAACAAAAAGTGAAATAAAGTTTACTTAGTCGGGGATACTCTATAGCAGATGATATTGAGTTATTTCCCTATTGGAAGACAATCTGAATTTGTCTTCTGTTAGTTTAGTTTAGTCTAGATGAATATAGCATTTGTCTTTTCTTAACTGTGCTCTATTTTTTTTTCCTTCTGGAAGGCAAAAAGCATTGCCATCCTACTGTATGCTGGGTCAGAAGTACAGAAATGAGACCTTCATATTCTCACATAATTTTGCTTTACCACAGGGAGCCCTGATGTATGCACCTATCTTTAATATATATTTTTGTATAAAAGCTCTACTGTATTTATGAACTTCAATTTACTTTAAATCCATTTTTAATTTTTTGAAGGGACATCCTGTCGTTGCCTTATTCCAACAAACCCCAGGCTGATGCCTTATAGATTTATGTGTCAAGTTCTGTGTAGGCCACACTTTTCTTGAAATCTTCTCTTAGATATCTCGGGTGCCAGATATCTGGAACAAACTCAAGATCTTTCTCCATAATTCTCCTCTTCCATTGTTCTTTATTACAGTGCGTGGTATTATTGAGGACATCAAAACACAATCCTCCCTCTCCCTTACAGCTATGGCCAATTTTTCTGCATGACCTGTCCTTTTTACCTCCTAAGTATCTTGATTTTGCATCTACTTTTCTCTCTTTTCACTGTCCTGTCACCCAGGCAGACTACCATCACCGCTCACCTAGACTATTGTAATATGCTTCTAAATGGTCTCTGTACAGTTACTTCAGACCACAGGCAGAATGCTGTTTTCAAAACCCAAATCTGAACATGTCATTCTTCTGCTTATAACCTTTCAATAGCCTTCCAGTTGTCTTTGGGATAGTGGTTAAAAATCCTTAATCCAGTCCACCAAGCTTGCACGATCTGGACCCAAAGTTATTTGCTGCCTCACCCTCCTAACACTTTACCCCCCACACTCTATGTGTGCCTTTATTTCTTTCTTTGTGCCTGCTGTGCCCACCCTGCTGAGGCTCCCCCGCCCTTCTTTCTCACCTACTTAATGCTTACTTGTACTTAGGATTCCTATTCAAATATTACTTCTTCTTGAAGCCTTCTCCAAATCCAAAGGCCAGATTCAGTCCCATCCGCTTGTGGCACTGGCTACCTTTCCTTCATAACACATCTCATAGTTCCGGATGTTTGTCTATTGTATGATAACTGCTATGAAGGGTATTTGATTAATATAATTCCATGAAGACCTGGATCTTGCCTTATTTTGTTCACCTTGTATCCATAGCACTTGATGCCAGTAGCATAAGAGCACACAGTAAGCATTTGTTGATAAATGAATGAATGGTCTTGAAAGGAATATATAAAGATAAAAGGTGGATTTGGTGCATTTAATTGTCAGAATTGGAAAAACAAGCTAAAGTTCATATCCTACTGAGTTAGTAGGATGTACTTTGTATGTAAAGGTCAATACATTTTGAGATTAAAGTTGGCTGGCTATTAATTTACTATATTTAGATTGATGTGTAATTAAGAATGCCAGAATATGGGACTCTATGGAAAAGTTATTATTTTCAGATATGTTCTACAGCATTTATTACTGTTACTGTTCACAGTTGTAACAACTAGCATCAGTGGCATACAAAACCCACTTTTAAGCCTTATTTCATTACTTTAAATGAATTTAGCATAAAATGTAATTAGAAACAGTGACTCGGGTATAGATTTGGAGTAAAATTAACTTTACTGTAATACACTGAGCAAAGGTTTAATATTTTCCTCTGTATTCTTCAGCTTTCATTTTTTTTGTTTTTATTTTATTTTATTTTTTGATGACATCTTGGATTTATGTGATAATTTTGTGGCACTATTCTGATTTTAGAAGGTCATAGTTTTTCTATTTGTAACTGAAGTCTCTTCCAAAAAGGGGTGTTCATCATTTGTATCACATGATTGGCAGTCACACTATTGACTCTCACACAGAGAGTCTTTTCTGTTTCATTACTAGCTTTTATAGATCAAACCTGCGTAGTCATATTAGTATAAGAGTAGCTACCACTGGTATTTCATTGGCACCTACTATGTTATGGGGCTATAATAAATATTAATTTATTATGCTAATCCAAGTGTAATTTATAATTTAGGAAGTAAATTTACTTCAGTGTCTTTCTGATAAGTCCTATCATTTTTTATTTATTTATTTATATATTTTTAAAGTTTTTATTTATTTATTTGACAGAGAGAGACACAGTGAGAGAGGGAACACAAGCAGGGGGAGTGGGAGAAGGAGAAGCAGGCTTCCCGCCGAGCAGGGAGCCCGATGCGGGGCTTGATTCCAGGACCCTGGGATCATGATCTGAGCCAAAGGCAGATGCTTAACAACTGAACCACCCAGGTGCCCCTAAATCCTATCATTTTTTAAATCATTGTTTATTTTGGTTTGATGTATGGTTGCAGCCAAATAAATGAAATGTCAATGTGTCTTTATGTATTAATAACTTAGAAATAATGAGACATAAGTCTGCTGAGTTTTTACTCCAAATTACTTTTTAATTGTGGTTTGAATTAAGTCATTCTGTTAAAAACTATTATTTTCAGATTTTTTATTACTCAAAAATGTAATAACATGTATGTTGGGATGGATTTTCTACAGTAGAACTTAACAGTAAATATTGCGATCTTTCAACATGCTCCCTAACATAATTTCTCCTGTTTTAGAAATTTATTCAAAAGAAATTTTTTGAGAAGGGGCACTTTTACAATTAGGAAAAAAGTTATGAAAATATAATAACTTAGTGCTATTTTATCCCTTAAAGATTTCTCACTTGTATAAGTACATTTCTGATGAGGTTTTGGATTCTGAAGAAATTAAGTCATTTTTTTTTTCTTGTATCCCAAATCAACTTGATGAAGCCCTTACTTATTAACATTTTAATTTGGGAAATCCCAGCACAATCTTAACATTAAAATAATAAGTTATAGTAATTTTGATCATCATTGTCATCCTTTTAAACAGTAGCTAAAGCATACCAATTGGATAGTTTATACAAATTATAATGTATTTTCTTTTAGGAAATTGCTTAAAATTATGTTTCCATGTTTGTTTTACTCACTTTATTCTTAACATAGAGGATTTGAGTTCTGCATTGACAATGAAAATATCACCTTCATGATACAATAGATAAAGGCAAAAAATAGGCATGGCAACACTTCTGGTGTGTTTAAAATAACAATTGAAATGTCTTTTTGTGTTTCAAGGTGAGGTTGCTCTGAGATGATTGTAGTGTATGCTTCCTGGCCAGCTTCCAGGGCAGGGTGGCCCTTACGTTTGGTGTCTTAGGTATCAGTATGGAGCACCAGGACACAGTTCCATGTAATTGCAGAGATCTTACTCCCTGGGTTAGACTCTCACATGGGCCCTGTTTGTTGATATATGTGCAACAAAAAGCCATTAACTTACAGGGTCAAGGGGTTAATGGAAGAAATACTCTCATTTTCCTATTATCTTGCAATGTTTTGCTGGGAGCTGAAGAAAGATAACACTTTTCTCCCCCAATTTCTCTTGGCAGTTTTAAAAATGGTGACTTCATGTTTCCATGACTAAATAAAAGATTAAATGCCAATATGGAAGGCTTTAGAAGTGCACTTAGTCAAGCTGTCAGTTCAGACAGTCTTTCTCTCATGACCACCTTTGTGGAGGTCACTGAATGGCTCCTAGTAATGAAAAGTAGGAGGAAGGTGCCTTAATGATTGCTTGATTTCTGAGTCCTAGGACTTTTTTCCCCTTTTTCCATTTTTAGGCAAATTAGTCATCTTGCACAAGAAGTCAAGGAAATTTCATAAAACTTCAAAGGAGAGAACCAAAACTATTTCAGTTAACTCCAAAAGGAATTCTGTGTCTAAAAGAAAGGATTCAACTACTCAGATTGGTGCCCCTCAAATCCCAAGCATTTTAGAGAGTGGGTAAAGAGTGTAAATAAATATCCTTGTGCCTGAAAAATCCTTATTAGAACTGTGTGGATGATTATTGATGGAATTATAGGGGAAATTAACTTGCCTAGATTTTATAGGTGGAAATCATTGCCTCACTAAGGTTATTTCTGTCAGTTTTCTTTGAAAACAATATATTTCATAGCCTAACTCTTCCAATTTAATGTATGTGATGAGATTAGGTTGCCCAATGCAATTTAAGAGTCACTAGAAGGTCTTCCTTTATGTAAGTGGGGAATTTTCTCTGGAAATCTAACCAATTAGAGAATTTTCCAGATTGATTAAAGTAAGTCCTTGCAGGATGCAATAAAAGTATTGTTGAGTACTTTAGGAAACTTGTCTACTCTTTTTTCTCTGAAAGCCAGAATACCTTTATAATTTCATCTGAAGGTTAGTCATAGTCATGGGTATACTTAGGAACCCAGAGTTCTCTTAAATTGAAATAATCTCAGCCTATTTAATTGTAGTACTCTGCCAACAAACACAGGTTGTGCTGCTTTGATTTGACACAGCTTGGCTGGTGGATTTGACTAATTTTACTAATTAAATCTGCCACAACAGTCAACGCATGTGGATGCATATGGTTACAGTCCTCCGTTTCACCCATAATTTAGCCTGACAACACACATATGAGTTTTCTTTTTACTCAGTGTTTACATAGAGGGAATTTTTAGCACATAATTTTCCAATTCTCCTGAAATTCTAACTTCAAAATAATAGAAGGGGGATATGTAATCACACCTCTGTTAAAACAACTTAAAAATGAAAAAACTGGTGGAAAACTTTTTAATAATTGAGATAATTTTTGTCTTTCAGAATTAGTTGAGATCATGCTTTTATGGTAAGTGAGTCAGCATTGTTGATAGGGTGTGTTAAATCACCTTTCCTGTGTCCTCCAACACTGAGAGCATGCCACTGTACACAGACTGGTGCTTTGCTCCAGGAAAAGCTACTCTGTATGTATGCAACATGACCAGAAGCTTCAGTGCTTTTAGTCCATGGACTTAATCATTGTCTACTTTGTCCATTTAACACCCTTAGTAGTTGAAGTGTTTGTTTAGATTTTCTATACTCATAAACTTGTTAAAAATTGTACCACTAATGTATATCCCCAGGGATTTTTTTTAAAAGACTTCTTTCTGTAATGTTTATCTTACATATTCTTATACCAGGAATTTTTCATACAATAGCTACAGTGGTAATGTATATTGACCATCTGCTAAGGCCTATTTCTAAAAAATCTCCCATCAGAAAAACTCAGCATATTTAGGGTTCCCAGGGGGAATGTCACACATGCTCACCGATAACCCAGTGAACTGTATAGACTGCTACTATATGCTGGCTTTTTCTTTTCCTTGTCTCTTGCTTTGGGGACTCTTTACTATGCATTATTAAGTTGAGTCTGCTAGGCCCCTGGTTTTGGGCAGACCCACTGGCACCCCAATCCCTAGATGCCAGATCTACAAAATGTCCTCTGGCAAACAAAGAGGGATTCTACCTCTCTCACCACTGTCTGGTGGGTTCTGTTGGATGGTGAGGACCCAGAGCTCTGGAGTTCATCCCACTGTGTTACCATCAGAGGTTTACCAGTTTGTAGGGTTGGGGGGGGCAGAGAGGAGCAAAGAGGGTGCTATGGAGGCAGGGGGAGCAGTACACTCTTGTACAGAAAGTAGTGGGATGCTTTGTTTGTGGAGAATTTAGAACCATAACAAAACTGGCTGAAATTGGTCTGCTTTTTAGTATCACTATGTGTTGATGATCAAAACAATATAGGAAAAAATATATATATATACTCTTCCCTGCCAGGCAGACCACTCCCACCACTCCTTCCCTTCAGTGCAGTGCTGTTTATAGATGCTTGCCCAGGACTGATTCTCCCCCAGGAGTCTGCTTAGTTCCTTACGTATATAATCTATTGGTAGGTCAACCTGGCAATGAGTTATATATGACCCAGTTATAGGCCTAGATCCTCCTACACTGTAATATCGAAGGAGGGCTGAAATCTTTCCTTTTCTTTTCCTTCCCTTCCCTTTCCTTCCCTTCTCTCCTGTCCTCTCCCCTTCTCTCTACCTCTCCCTATCCCACTTTCACTCTCCCTTTGTCTCCCCCCCTCTCATTGTTCCTAGGAAAAAACGATTTCTGTGAAAGACAGATTATCTCCTCATACTGTAAGCTAGAGGTTAGGAGCAACATAGTTTGTAGTGGACAGACAGCCTGACTGGATGCCAGGAAATTTGGCTCCCAATCCTGACCCCCCTGACAAATTGTGCAACCCTGATGAAATCATATGGCCTTTCCGAGGTCTCATGTGAGACATTAAGGTGATTGTACTTGATGATCCACAGCCATTCCAACTGGGCATTTCTACTATTCTATGAAGAAAGAAAGTAAAAGGCGGAAGCAGAAATGCAGTTGATTGACTAACACAGAGCATCACTGTGCTTTCCTTCTGCAGCTCCCAGGCCTATTTTTCTGATTGTTTTCCTTTTGACTTGACAAAAGATGAGATCTTAGCAACGCCTCTCTTAAGTTTCACCCATTAAGGGCACAGTTGGTCAATATCAGTGACTTCCAGGACTTCAACATAATTAAGTTCTAGAAACATCAGAGACAAAGCAGAATTAATTATATATGTCTCTACCAAATTACAGAGAGCCTGTGAGTAGTTGACAAGGGCATCTTGGCCCATCATCAACCATGATGTGACATGCCCTGAGCTAAGTGGTGTTCCTATGGAAGAAGCCTGAGACAGCATGTGCCTGACGTTCCTTTTAGTCCATGATCATACCAGCACTCAGTGTGCAAACTATTTCTGACCAGAGAAGACAGGAATCTAGTTCACAAGTGGGAGAATTCAGAGGTAAAAAGTGAAGCAAAGAGACTTGGATAAGGTTTTAACATGCTAACAGACATCTTTACAGTAATTGAGTTTCCCATTTATAGCTAAACGCTTTTATTAAAGGAATACTTAAAGACCTGGGGCACCTTGTAGTCATTATTAAATATTCCTTTCTGCTATATAATTTCAGAAGGAAATTAAGAAGCAAGAAATGCCATTAAAATGATCACTCTCCCTAGCACACACCATTAGTACATGCACCTGCACATTCATGCATGCATGCGCAGTCCTGCCTTTTAATTTGGTCTCATATCTACTACACATTCTGAGTGTTAATATAAATGGAAATTATAACAAAAATTTTTTAAAAATTAAAAAATGATTTACTTCTAATAGAGTAAATAATAAGACAAGATAATAATTGTTTCATCTGATATCCTTTTAAATTTGTATTATAAGTAAATACCTGTCTGTGTCTCTGTTTCTGTCTCTCTGTGTTATCTCTCTTTCTACACATACACAGACACAAACACGTTGTATTTTTCAAAAGAAATAATGGTTTTACGGTTTGTTGGTATCTGCACAAAGATTTGTTTGATTAGAATTTTTCACTTTTGATAATGATAACACCAGATTTGTGTCTACCACTGTTGTTCCTACTATAATTGAAGGTTTTTATTTGGCATTTTTCATCAGCTGCTTAATGTCAGTGGATCTTTCATTCCTAGACCGTGAGTTGAGAAGGATTGTTACATACATTAAATATGGTTGGGGCCCACTGGTTCCTCCTACAACAGTGCTCCCCATCACCCATATACAATTTCACTTAAGACAAAATAGTGGCTCCAGCAGAAAATAAGTGCAGTCTTCTCCTTTGTAAGTTGTAATTGAGGTTATGGCACTGCATATTGCCTGTGGCAGAATCTATTACCAAAAAATGGAGACCATGATTTGAAGCTGGATGCAGTGTAAGCAAAATGAATTAATTATTAGCAGCACAGAATTGAAGGAAAATACAGCGTTTCCTAAAGTGAAATATATTGGCATTTTTAAAAAGAGAATGTAGCAAGGAACTTATTGATGAATCACGTAGTCTTTCCCACTGTTCTCGCCTTTTGGAATTCTTATATGCTTAAGTTAACATGACTATTCTTAAATTAAGTCAAACTTAGCTCAGAATGTCATAGAAGTATTTTCTAGTATATTTAGTTCTTCCCTAACTTGAAGTTAGCATATTTTAATGTATGACTCTTAGTGTCATTTGGATAAGTAAAGTTGCTAGGTAGTGATAGGACTAAATTACCTTTAATATTATTCTTTAAATAGAAAAACATGACTTTTCCCCTGTCCAGTATGGCTCAAATAAGGGCAAGTGGCATTTTTTTTGGGGGGGGATTATGAACAATTACCACTTAATACCACAAATTGTGAACTTGAATGTACGTAAATTTTGTAGGTAATTATTTAGCAAAATCCTGTAGAACCTCCTGTAGCATAATGGTTGCCAAACATGTTGGTTACTCTATACTTTTTAATTCCTTGAGGAGAAAACTGTACTTCTGTCTAGTTTTGGGCCATCATGGCATATATGGACTGAAGTTGTACTTCAGAGTTCAGTTCAAATGATCTGATAATTAAATTCCTGCTAGCTTTTGGCATTGCCTTGACTGTATTGCCATGTTCAGTTTCACTTTATTTTCCTCTTTTACCCCTATTTTTTTCTAGGTTTTGTATTTAGGACTAGGAAAAGACAGGCCTATGGGTTACCAACCAGGTACCATATTTAAAAGTAGTCTTTTCTCTGTACATTAACTATTGGTCACTTGAATGATTAACTACTCATTTAGAACATGATGTGAATTATGTGACTGCATGATTTTCAGAACTATAATTGAGACCCGAAACACCACATAAAACACACACACACATAAACACACACCAATGTCCATAAGTGAATGGAATCTCTTCTTTAGTGTATGATAGGAATGTATCATATTGCTTCTCCTCCCTGCTAGCAGTGGTTCTTGTAAGTTTTTTCAAAAACTGGCAGTTTATCCGCCAGATTAGTGGAAACAATACATAATCATTAGTTTATATCATTATATCATTTGTTGGGGGCTTGCTTTCTGCCAACCAACTTGCTAAAAGCCTTATGTATGTCAACCAAAGCCTTGTAAAAAGCAATGAAACTCTGATAGGTTAAATAACTTATCAAAGGTGATACAGCTAGGAAATAACAGCCAGGATTCAAACCCAGGTCTCTCTAATTTTAAAGAGCCCATGAGCTTAACCATTATGCTCTGATTCCAGCCACTGTGGGTGAAGAAAGTCCTCCAGTTTTCACATTTTTGAATGTCATGCATCTAGCAAGAGTTAACTGCTCAACATTCCCTTTTATTCCTCCCCTGGGGTTTCAGATGCAATGGCCTGACTGGGTAAAACTGTACTGTAGCAAGCTATTGTTCTTAACCCAGTTGATAGAAGTTAGAATTGCAGGTTGTCTTCTTGTTCGGTTTTTCATAGGCACCCAGGTCCTGGATCTACCGCCGTCCCTCTGACCTTGGGCACATAATTGGACATCTCTAGTTCATTTTCCTTGTCTCTAAAGTAGGGTCATTGTGAAGATTCAATGAGTTTATACAAATAAAGCATTAAAAATCTGGTATACAGTAGGCACTCGATAAAAGAGATGTAATTATTAATTACAGCTCAAATAGAAAGTCTTATTTCCTGAGGGCATCTAATATGCCTTTGGATGGAAATGGGCATGAAAATGGCAAAGATTCATTCAAAATGATATGTGAGTCTGAATACAACCTCTCCCTTCCTTTATCTTTCCACACTCCCCAGCTCCAGCAGCTTTGCAGCCCCTCTTCTGGTAGACTCAACTTAAAATATAAGAGTGGAGAGGTTGGAAGATGAATCCAGAAAGAGCAATGACAGAGTGTGTTCCAATTTTGCGCTGTTTCATACCTCTCTTTACACTGCACAACCTAAAGTTTTGTTTGAGGACTTTGCCATCTCACCACTACACACTTCTCAGCCCTGGTGGCAGCCAGGGGCTACATATGAGGAGGAATCAGAGATGGCAGAGTTATAGCTTTCCATTGCTTGGTAACAGTGAATGCTTGCAATTTTGTTACAGAATAAAATTGATATTATACAGTTATGGAAATCAGTTATGAAGGAGAGTTAGCAGACCTTATATCTTGGTAATAAAACATTCTACTGGCTGGTGTGTGTGTGAATAATAAGTCATTTTTTGGCAGACACTAAAAAATTAAACTTTTGTAATGAGAGATGTAAATAAAAACCATCAGTAGAGAGAAATGGGTGCCCTAAAAGAATGGAAAGTTTTGAGCTGTGGTATCTGCTAAAGGAGGATTTATTTTTGTGATCAGCATTCATTCAGCAAACAGCTGTGGATATTTACCATGTTCCAGGTACATGACTATTTGCTGGGGCAACAACGATGACTAAATCATTGTCATCCTTACCCTTGAAGTGCTGGCTAAAGGAGACAGATAATCGAAGAAATAATTGTAAAACATGACCATAAGTGTGACGATAAAGGTAGGGAAAGAATGCTGAGAGCACACAGGTGTGGGAGACGGCTCTAGGACTTTCCGAAGAATCATAGAAGAGGGTACATGCATTGGACATTTAATGAATGAATAGTATGAAAAAAGTAATGGTGTGTTCATAGGGGTAAATGCTGGGCCCTGAGAAAATGACCTGGGATTTGGCAAAGAAAAGGGAAGTTTCACTGGAGTAATAAGGGCAGAATCCATGGTGCAGAGCACTGTGGCCTTGAGGCAAGAGGAAATGCTTTATGGCTCTTACATCCCCCTAAAAATTGAATGACATATATTTAAATAATAGAAATTACATGCTGTTGTTTACCAGGAAGGTGTAACTTGCTGGGGAAAATGATGTCTAGGTCAAATTTTTGCATATGATATCTTATTTCAAATTATATAACAGAGATATACATTTAAGAAAATCAGCAGCAAATCTTTTGGAACGAAAAAAAATCCCTTAAAATCATAAGTAGATGCTTTTTGATTTAGGATTTTGCACATGTGCTTTCATAAATAGGTTTTTCACATCTAAGTTTCTAAATGACATTGAAGTTTTGGTAGACTAAATATTTACCATAACAGAATATATTGCTACATCGGTTCCCTGAAATAATTTATATGTGTATGTGTGTGTATGTGCGTGTGTGTGTGTGTGTGTGTGTGTGTGTGTGAGCATATAGATCTCTCTCAACATCTAAACTCCCTCTATAGTAATTCAAAATTGTTGATGTGTCAGTCTTAGAGAGATGCTATTCAGTTACTAAATCTTCTAGCTAAATCCTAGTCTAATTTTTCTTTGAATAAGGTTCTTCTTCTGACATAGTGTAGCATTCAATTACAAGTTAATAATAATGATGACATTAACAACACTTAACATAACATTTACTGAGTGTTTACTATGTGCCAAACAATGCTGTCGACTCTTTTCATGCATGATTTCATTTAACTCTTACGATTAACAATCTGAAATCATTTTTCAAGTGCCAAATATAGAATTCATCATTTTTCCTTAAAAGTGGGCATTTTCACATTCTACTTGACCCTTTATGTCTAATTATTGCACTTAAAGTACATCATTTAGCTGCTGACTTTGCTCTCAAATAACTCAGTTCTTTTTAGCACCATCAAATGTTCCTTTCCATCAAATTTTTTCTGCTTTCAATTGCAGTGGTGCTCCGCCCTAATTCTTCAGTTCATGAAGGTAACTCTGCTTTAAATCAGACACTGTCCCCATAACCTATCCTTCCTTGATTTTTATTCTTATTTTTTCCCTTCTAAACCAGAATCTTTTGCTTGAATGTAATCCTGTTTTAATGCTGTTGACTTAAATATCTTTGCCAATGGATATAACCAGAATTGATTTTATTTTTAGAACAAATATCCTTATTGGGAATATATAATAAAGAAACTGCAGATTTTATAGTAATTTTAACTTTCTTAAACACTTTCATATCAATTGGTAGTCCTGCTGTTAATACTGTCAGGAAGGTAGAGGTCAGAGCAAGTACATTGAGATGAAATTATTTGCTCAACTAATAAGACCTAACCAAGTCCAAATCCAGATTTTCTGAAGGCTAGGCCATTTTTTTCCCATTCCAAGTTTTCTTTGATTTGTTTTTGCCATAATTAAAACAATAGTATCATAACTTTTATATTGAATGTTTAATTACACAGAATGTTTCCAAATTCACCATATTATTCATTCCTCTTAATGTCATAAGGAATTGAATTGGGCAGATATTACTGATCGATGCTGTTTTATGGATGAGGACACCCAGGCTCAGAAGTTAAATGACTTCCCAGGGTTACATGTATAATGAGCAGCAGAGGCCAAATTTTTACCCAGGTCTGATAAAGGTTATGTTAAGTAAACAGATTTAATTTGAGATTATACATATATTGGGTCAACTTGGCTATAGAGAAAGCAAGAGACTGTTTACTGTTCAGTGTTTCAGAGTTTTTTACTAGGTAACCTATTGATTCCACTGCAACAAATGATTTACGCCCTATCTTTTTTTCAGGAAAGAGTTTCAGGAAACAGGTAACTTAATTATGTCAATCTCATTATGAATCAAACCTGGAGTCTGCATGTTTCAAATTATATGTATTCATAGTTTTCTCTTTTAGTGTATTATTGATTGACAGAGAGAGATCTCTATTTCAAGTGGGACACTTGAAATTTCATGTCTGTTTGCTTGTTCTTCTCTCAGTGGTAAATTTCAAAGGAAGTAGATAAATATGAGATGTTAGTAAGAAGTAATAGATAAACCTTGGATCTGATTTATCCCTCAAATATCATCTTAAAGGAAAATGGGAGTGGACCAAAGTGGCAGATAATGCACAACTCAACTAAAATTCCATTGAAAAGACACAAGGGAAAAAAAAAGAATATATCTATAATAGCACTGGAAAATAATGAAAAAGTGTTGCCATGAGATAGGGGCAAGACCAGAATGCCTGCTATGTTACTATTATTCAGCATTATACTAATTATTACAGATATTTTAGCCAATGCAATAACATATATCTTACATACACACACGCACCCACAAACACATAAAGACAAACATTACTATTTTCAGATCATTATCTACTTATCTATTTATAAAAATAAAACCATTACAATTCATAACACAGTTTAGTAAGGTGTTTAAGGTCAAGGCCTATTTTGATATGGGAGTGGCATGCTTAGACCTTTATTTTAGTAGTAAAACTCTGGGGACAGTCATTAGGATTAATCAAAGCAAAAAAAAAAAAAAAAAAGACTCATGAAGAGGTTATTCAAATGGCTAAGTGAAAGACAGTGAAGGCCAGAGCACAAAAGGAATGAATAAATCAAGAAAACTTTCTTATCTAAACACAGTAGAACATAACAGTGTATGGGATAAGCTATCAGAGTAGGTGGGGAATACAGACACCAGTGATAACTTTGCCTTTGGAGAATGGAGACACTAATACTTCAGATTGGGAATTCAGGAGCAGAAATTGGTTCTATTAGCAGTGACTCTTCATCTTTTGCTATAAATTGGAATTACCTGAGGAGCCTTTAAAAATACTGATGCCTGGATCGAATTTCCAGGGATTGTAATCTAGCTGGTTAGGGCATGAGATTATTAAAAGATCCCCATGAAATTCTAATTTATATCTAACAATAACAATCATTATTCTAGGCAAAACTCAGAAAAAAAAATCAATAAAGGGCCAGAGAGTAACTATTTTAAGCTTTGCAGGTCATGTGGTCTTTGTTGCAACTATTCAGCTCCACCTTTGTATTGTTAAAGCCACCATAAACTCTACATAAAAGAATGGTCATGGTTGGGTTCTTAATAAACTTTATTTTCCAAGTCTGTGGACCATAGTTTGTTGAGAGAAGGTAGCCACTACTGTGGTCCCATTGAATTTACAGCAGTAGTAAGACAACTGTGTAGAAGACATTCTACAGGCAACTGGATGTGAAGATTTGGAGTAGGGAGGAGTCTTTGTCTGCTCAGACTGCTATAGTGAAATACTACAGACAGACTGGCTTAAAAAACAGGAATTTCTCTCTCACACTTATGGAGGCTGGCAAATCGAAGATCAAGGAGCCAGCCAATTTAGTTCTCCAGTGAAGGTTTTCTTCCTAGTTTTTAGATGTCTGCCTTCTCTTTATATCCTCAAATGGTAGAGAGAGAAAGAAAGGAAAGCCAGCTCTTTGGTGTCTCTTCTTATAAGTGCTATAATGTTCTTATTAGGACCCCATCCTCATGACCTCATCTAAACCTAATTATCTTACAAAGGCCTCACCTCCAAATACCATCCCACTAGGGGTTAGAGCTTCAGTAGTTGAATTTTGGGAAGGACACAATTCAGTCCATAACAGGAGACTTGCAGCTTGACATATACACTTGAGAGTCTTCCACAGAGAGATGATAGTAGAAGCCGATGTGGAAGCAAGGTTGCTCTGCAAGTTAAAGAAAGGAAAAAAGCTAAGGAGTGAACTGAGAGGAATGTCTGCATTTAAGAATTTGGTCAAAGGGAGACCTCCAAAGAAGAACCTAAAATGATCAGCCAAATAAATAAGGGGGCGTTCCAGAACTGAGTAGTATTCTGGATGTCATAGGAGACTTCATTATCCAATGGTGAGTATGAAGAGAAAGGGAAAGAGGTAGAGGGGCAGCCATTAGAGTTGCCCAACGGTTGGTGATTTCTGAAAAACAAACCAAAAAAAAAAAAAAAACAAAACTTGGGGTTCCCTGGGTGGCTCAGTTGGTTAAGCATCCAACTCTTGGTTTCAGCTCATGTCCTGATCTCTGGGTTGTGAGGTGGAGCCCCATGTCAGGCTCCACGCTCAGCATGGAGTCAGCTTGAGACTCTCTCTTCCTCTCCCTCTGCCCTTCCCCTCCCCCCCAACCCTCTCCCTCTCTCTGTCTCTCTCTAAAATAAATAAATAAATCTTTTTAAAAAACAACAAAACAAAATAAAAACCAATATTGATAAATTACTGAGTGTTTGACCCTACCTTTTTTTTTTTGGTAACTGTATCACAAGTTTTCTTTGGGGAACCAACCTTCCATCTATTTTCAGTTCATGTGATCAACTGAATGAAGAAAACAGGGCCAAGAAATAGACAATGATAGATTTTTTGGTGACATTGAGGGCCTTAATCTGATAGAGCCTAGGGCCAGACCTATAGCTCCACTTCTTTGTTGCATCAGCCAGTGTGTTTTCTTTTATAACCATATCATTTGAGTTCATCTTCTGTTCCTTTTAGATAAAAGGTGTTAAGTGATAAGAGTTGAGAACTTACATTAAAGGGAGCTGCATAGAAAATGGAAGGAGCAATAAACTGAGTCTAGGTTTACTATTCCTTCCAGAAATTTATCAATGAATGTACAGACAGATAAGATGGTAGGTTTGTGGGGGAACAGGATAGAAGGAGGGTTTACCAGGGTGGGGAAAATAAATAGGTGAGGGCTTGAAGATGGAGAAGAAAGAGGGAATGTCTGCTGGGTCAAGTTACCAGATATGGAACCCAGAAAACCCATAGCCCTGGTCTCCCTTTATTTTCTCTGTTTTCCAAATACCTGCATGTCTTCTGTTGTTTTATAACAGTGAATATATTGCTTAAGACGTCAATAGCTTGTAACATTTTAGGGACAAATTAGAGTAGGGTATCCAGTGTGAGGCAAGGGTCCAGATCCATGAAAGTACAAAGCACTAAAGAAGTTACATTACTGAAGACCTTCAAAAGTTTTTTGAAACTTACATATTTCTTAGTATTGTACAGATTGCTTTATAACTGTTTTTTTAATCTGTAAAAATATATCACCTTTTTTCAACTTTTTAAAAGTTCTATACAGAGCCACTTTTATATTTTTCTTTTATATGCACTTATAATACATATATATAAACTTTATTTTTAAAGATGCATCTAAATATTTCTCTTTTTTACCTAACACCAGTGTTAGGAATGGGAAATTATGATGTGATTCAACAAGGAGAAGGCTTGGAGTGCTTTTCATTATGGACTGTTTTTAGGCAAAATAGTTGGACAAATTGGGTAATGGAACTAAATTATATTATATGAGGTGCTGGCCTTAAAACTGTCATTCTGTTATATCTTCTGATGAAACACAATTGAATTTGAATTGTGTGATAAAAAATAAATAATTGCAATATGCAAGGTGAAAGATACAGCACTAGTTATATGTAATAAAAGGAAAACTACTCACCTAAATTACATTTTCTTAAACATTTAAAGCATATATACTAACATTCTATAAAAATATGTGTAACTGAATGATTACCACTGAGTAATATGATTTCCAAAATGTCATTCAAAGACAACTTGGCTGTTCATAAATCTTTTAATTTTAAGCTGCTGATTTATAGTTTCTTTTTCCCTTCCTCTTGTTTTGAAGGCTTGATATGGGAGTGCTTAATTAATGTTAGGTTTCTTAACTGATAAACTTGTTGCTATGCAAATAGAACTGTCAGAGCATTTTATTTTGAAACTGCACTCTTTTTGAGTGGTATCGCATTTGTATATGTGCTGCCGAAGCCAGCACAAGTGGTATCGCATTTGAAATCATGCTTGAAGAAACATTTTTGTGGCAGGAAGCCAGTTTTCTCATTAAGAACGTATTGCCCATGGCCAATTCACTTGGTTTATTTCCACAATGCTCATTGCTCCTGTGGCTCATACATGTCTAATGTTGAAAACTGCATGGAAGGGATGTGTACACTAAGTTGTTTTATTCATATCAGATCATACAATTCAGCAAATTATAATACATGGAAATTAATGAAAATTTTATTTAGAACTGTATATTTTGGCAACCTGGCATATTATCCTACTGACTTCCTTGGACTATCTAAGCTAGATTATATTTCAACTTCTGTATTCTTCATGTATGTTTTTTGTCTTAATTGGGGTTTCCCTAAGAACCAGATCCTATGTCAAGGATTCCTGTGTGAGTAGTCTATTTGAACAGCTCATAAGTTACTAGAAGAGTGGGAAATGAGACAAGAAAGGGGAAGCATTCAAGAGAATTCTTAGAATGATTTAAAACTATCTCAGAATTATCATGACTCTGAGGTCTAGACTTGAGCTGAGATCAAGAGTCAGACACTTACCCGACTGAGCCACCCAAGTGCCCCTCAGAGTTATCTTACCCAAAGGACAAAGGGAGTGGGGTCTTTATACACTAACCCTCATCAGGTATCAGCTGAATGCCACAAGGTTGGAAGATGTGATTTTCTTGACCGGTCTAGCCTGCCATGCGATTAGGCAGAGTAGTCCTTGAAGATTCAGAGAAAGCCCCAAGGCCAAGGGAATACTGGCAGTTGGGTGTCAATTGGAGCACATTGAAGTTGAGAGAGCTGGGAGTGCTAGGAAGGCCACCCAAAATATCTGCCATACTTTCTGTGTGCTTATGTCCCCTCAATGTTATTATACCTCCATGTGTAGAAAGAAGAATCATTTCTCAGTTGTTTATTCATTAATTTGTTAGGTTACACATATTTATTTATTGATTTCTCCTGCTAGGGGCTACTGTTCTAGGCATAGAGGCAGACACCAGGGAAGACACTATTGAGGCATTCACAGTCAGGTTAATGAGTGAGGTGGGGATGAGCCATGGAAAGTTTTCAGAGAGCACAGAAGTTTGAAACGTTTACTCCATCTATGGGAAAGTACAGAATCCTAGTGCCTTCCAGAGGGGCTTTGGCCTTTTTCTTTTTCTCTTTTCTTTTATTTCTTTTCTTTTTTCTCTTCTCTTCTCCTCCCCTTCCTTTCCTTTCCTTCCCCTTCCTTTCCTTTCCTTCCCCTTCCTTTCCTTCCCCTTCCTTTCCTTCTCCTTCCTTTCCTTTCCCTTCCTTTCCTTCCCCTTCCTTTCCTTTCCTTCCCCTTCCTTTCCTCCCCCTTCCTTTCCTTTCCTTTCCTTTCCTTTCCTTTCCTTTCCTTTCCTTT
>NW_027397091.1:11977478-12013432 GCF_003265705.2 Callorhinus ursinus
TCCTTTCCTTTCCTTTCCTTTCCTTTCCTTTCCTTTCCTTTCCTTTCTTCTCCTTCCCCTTCCTTCCCTTCCCTTCCCTTCTCTTCCTTCCTCTCTTTTCTTCTCCTTCCCCTTCCTTCCCTTTTCCTTCCCTTCTCCTCTTCCTCCTCCTCCTCCTCCCCCTTCTTCTTCTCCTTCTCCTTCTCTTTCTTCTTTTTCCATCTTTGCATGGCCCTGCTTTAGCCCACTGGTCTCTGTGTATCCCTGCTGAAGACACAGATGTGTAGAAAAGGAGTAGCAGCAATATGTTGTTATTCCAGTCAGGATGTTTTAGTAGCTGTGTTCTCTGGCTGAAATCTGTAGATGATTTTTCAAGATTTTGAAATAAGAATATTCTGAGTCCACTTAGAGAAGAAGATAGAGACTCTTTGCATGCCAAAAATCTGCTTTAACCAAAGGATGACTATAGCTATGGACCATGCACATATAGAAGGCCAGTAAACATTGTTTTTAAGATTTTATTTTACTTATTTATTTATTCAAGAGAGAGAGAACATAAGCAGGGGAGAGGGGCTGGAGGACAGGGAGAAGCACGCTCCCCACAGAGTAGGGAGCCCCATGCGGGGCTTGATCCCAGGACCCTGGGTCATGACCTGAGCTGAAGGCAAACGTTTAACTGACTAAGCCACCCAGGTACCCCTACATGTTTTTGATGAATCCAAGTTATATTGAAAAGTATCATATTTAAGGATATATATATATTTTAATCCAGAATGGGAGGTATAACTATTATAATGTGAATGGAAGTGTGTGATTATCTAAAACAATATTGATATTTAGAGAGATTTTTTTCATTTCTCTTGCTTAGATTTCTTCAGGGAGATGGTTGAGCTGGCTGCAGACATGACAGTCATAATCCTGGTTACTATTTTATGGACTGACTGTTATGTGTCACCAGACATACCTTATCTCTAAAAGTTTGAAAACTGTTCTACAAGGCAGATTACCAACTTCTTTATATATTAATGAAACTGAAGTCCAGAGAAGTTAATAAACTTGTCTAAAATTATAAAACTAGTCCATCAGGCAATTAAAATCCTTGGTTTCTGATTTGGACAGTGGGGTGAGTGTTAGTAAACAGCTTTCAAAGACCTTGAGGAAGGTTGTCTATATGAAAGCTGATTTTAATCTTGGTCAAAAACTGGAGGAGCTCCACCCTCTAATTCTAAAAGAGAACAGAGGCAAATACAACTGTTTGGGTATTTGGAGATGGTAGGATTAGGGATAATTGTTCTTCTTTCTATTATCTTATTTTTCTTTGCTTTTATAATGAAAAGGGGGATTTTCTTATAAAAAAGATACAGCTACTGTGGTATCTTCAAGTGAACATGTGGCTCAACTTACTTACAGGGTCAGGAAAGTTGGGCCCAAATCATAACTGCTAAGCCAATGAAAAGATAATTTCATCACCAGTATAATTAAGTGAGCTTTTCTAGAGTATCTCAAGTTAACTCCTCATCTAAGTAATAAGAATCCAGGCATAGTGGTTTTTTGGTGTTTATTTTGATCTTGTATTGTCATTAACCAGCTTGTAACATGGATTCCCTTGGGTATACTATGGAGAAGGGGTGTGTGTGTGTGTGTGTGTGTGTGTGTGTGTGTGTGTGTGTGTGTTTGTGTGTTAAGGATTTAGGGTACTATACCTGAGTGAATTGATCCACAGCAATTTTACTTCTTCATTGTGTGTTGCTGTGTTCTCCAGTGGGCTAAGCTGCTGTGCCTCTCTCTTCTGTATAGCATTTGCACAGTGTTCATATGATGCTTGGGTGTCAGTTTTTCATTATGCTCAGATGATGTGAGGTATGTGGCAAGCTTCCGGAACCATAAACTCTAATTTCCCAATCATGAATAGTTAGGAAACCAGAGTTCTGGGTTTTCATTAACACAAGGTCCTACATGCCAGCTCAGCTTACTACCTGCTAAGCCTCCTAGATCTATTGGAAAACGTGCATTGGCAGTTTTCCAGTCTTGCTAAAAGTCATAAATAGATGCCTTTCGTATGAAATGTATTAGGTTTGGCATATTGACACTGGAATACATTATTCTTTTAGCAGTTGAACAAATTAAAATAAAATGATGGCTCCATTTTTTCAATGTAATAAAATGAGCATAATTGGGCACTATCTTAATCTGGCAGTCAGGAATTAGATTGTATACCCACAGTCACACAATTTCACTAGGGGAAATTACATGTTTCCTTTTCCTTGTTCTCTTGATGACCTTCCTAAACGCCAATAGCTGAGAGAGAGCTTGGTGATTGGAATCATCTGGGGAGCTTTCAAAAACAGTCCTGATGTTTGAGTTCCATCTCTCCCAAATCCTGATTTAATTGGTCTTGGGCTCAGCCTAGGCATCTGGATTTTTTTAAAGGTCCCAGGTGGTTCTAATGTGCAACCAAGGTTGACAGCCAGTGTTCCCATGTGACAACATACTTCCCTAAGGTAACTCTCCCTCTTCCTCCTTTCTCTTTTGTCTTCACTAAGTTTGGCTAGTATCTCAGGGTATGGATCTGAGTTGGCAGAATAAGGGACCTGCTGAGTGGTCCAAGGAGATTCAGATGGTTTCATTTAATGCTCGGGCTGACCATATAGAAGTTTAAGGAGGACACTCAAGATCGCTCTATGCTACCATGTAGGTGAATCAGTTTGTCTGAGAGCCCCTCTGGCACTTCCCAGGTCACCCAGGTACACTCATGAGTAAAGACCTACCCTTGGACACTTACACTGACAAGGACTCTGCCTAGTAAGGATGATCTCCTCTTCTACGTGCCAGACTTGGCTTTTTACTAAAAATATATTTGTTTTATTTTATGCTTTCAAATAGATGTTTAATGTTAATTTTAGGATTCACATGTTTATTCATCAGTATAAAAAACAGGTATTTGGCATCTCATATTTTTGAACAAGATGGCACATCAAAACATATGCTGGAGGCCATGAGTATTACAGTGTTTTTAGAACCCTATTTTCTACCTTCTTCTATAAGAGTCCTTATTCCTTTAAAAATTGACAGACATTGGCTAGGAATGTGATATTACTTATCCTTGGATGCTTTTATTTAAGAATTGTACATAAATTTAAAGCTTTGGTGAAAAATGGTGATAACCATTCTAGTTATTGAAAACCCTTAAGATATCTTTCCAATTAAAATAGATAACAGTTTCAAAAAGGTCATCAGCTCAGAAGCTTGCCTTCCAGTTTTAAGAAAATATCTCTCATAAAAACATATAATGGAAGGACTGGGAACATTTACTCATCAAAAAATAAAGTAATTTTACGTGTGAGTAATATTTAAGTCACATTATTTTAAAATAAATTTTATGATATTTGAGTCTTTTTAACAGGATAGGTGTAACTTACATAGTGTTCTACCTTGTGGTAAACTCTGTCATTCACAATATACCCTTACTCTTTCTTCCAGGTAGAGTTTGGGCAATCCACTAGCTGGGCTTAAAATGTTATTAGGAGCTCGGGCTAGGCATTATAGGGTCTGGAGAATTCAAATACCAACTCTTCTGAATTGGTATTTTCAATGATTATTGGGAAAACAATTGGACTTTTGCCTTTTCCTAGGCAAGGAATAATATAAATGACATAATAAAGCTAGTAAGCATCTTGTTTTATTGACAGCTGTGAGGTTTTATGTAAAAAAAAAAAAAAAGTGGACCAGAATATAGTCAATAATATTGTAATAATGTTGTATGGCGACAGATGGTAACTACACTTGTCTTGGTGAGCACTGAGTAATGTATAGAAATCAATCAATCAAAATCAAAACAAAACAACAAAGAAGTGGACAATAGGTACAAAATACCAGAGCTAAATACTTACATAAAAATATCTAATGATTACATAAAAAAAATAAAACTTGTTTGTACACCAATCATTTGTTTGGCAAACTCCATTTATTCAGAACATCTCTAAGAAGGAGGTGAGGTTGTGTATTTGGCCTAGAGTTATTTAGCCAATATTCAAGGATAATCCAGAGTTTATGAAAATTATAAAATTCTCAAGGCTCCAGAAAATATAGACTCATTCCAAGTATTAAAGACTGTAGCTTCTTTAAACATTATACAGAATTCTTGGGAGCCCATAACCAGGAGCAGATCATGAAAAGATGATAAGTGTTCTAGGTTGTCTATTACTAATAGATCACCCCAAAAGTTAGTGGCTTAAAACAGCAATTGCTTTTTCTGCCTCTGTTAATGTCCCATGGGCCAAAACTAGCCCATAACACAGATCATAGAGTCCAAGTGGGAGGGACTACAAATGGTGTAAATAGCAGGAGGTGTGGTTCTTTGGGGGTCACCAAAGGAACCACCTACCACAGTAAGTTCTAAACGCCACTGTTTATTGACTTACTACCATGTGCCAGTTACTGTTTTAATCACACAATTGCCCTGCAAAGAAGGTTTGATTCGTTACATTTTTCAGATAAGATAATGCAAATGTTTTGATTAACCTGTAGGAGATCACAAAGTTCTAAGTAGTGGCACCCAGTGTTTGAGGCCAGCTCTGAATGCCTCCAGAGCCTTTCCTCTTTCCACGACCACCTTCTTACCACGAGCTGCTGCAGACACATCTGTCTCGTGTGTTTTTATTCTAAGCAAACAAAAGCCTTTGCCGCCTGATACTTTTTTTTTTTCAATTAAGAGCAAGGGAAAGAGCCTCCTAGATATTTTAATTAACCAAGAGCAGCTGTGTCACAGAGCTGCCTAACAGTGAAAGCTATAGAAGGAAAACACTGGCCATGGGACTAGACAAGAGACCTGCGCCTTTGTGCCCTGGGCCATTGCAAGCTCTTTCTTCTCAGCAAACCTCACCAGTGATAACAACCTCTCAGGTCTTTTCTAGAAAGCTCTCCAGTTGGTACCTTTCTCTTGGAATAAAGATGTGTAACAGGGACATTTTAATATGCTAATTTCCAATACTTTCTAACCGGTGTGTTCAGATATCACAGCTTCTACTAGAACACTCTTGTTAAAATAAGCATAGATCACGCACATGACCAGGAAATTCCATTCTTTATATTTTAAGTAGCATTGAGATTGTTCTTTTCCTTCACTATTTGGCAGATCAGAGTTCCCTTTTAAAATGCAAGAAGTTAGTTACTTATCAAAGTATTTGATTAATTAGTAAGACCTGTCAGGCCAAACAGAACTAGCCAAGTCTTTTAAACCTCTTAATATGAGCCAATTTTCACAATAACCTGTTTCATTCATGGCCTTGGCGTTTTAAATTCTTGCTCATTAGTGACCTGGTATTTAGGCTTGTCTGAAAGGAAAGCATCCGTCGTGTTAAACAGGGCTCATTATGGATTATAGGTTTTCGAACAGGGATGCCTATACACAAAAGACTGCCCTCCCATTTTCCTCTGAATCGTTAATTGGACCTTCGTCTTGTTTTTACAAGCAAAGGCTAAGCTTCAATAAGGAAGTAGGCTTTTATAATGTCACAGTTTGGGTTGTACTGAAGAGCTGGTGACCTATCATTATCAATACAGATGTGGAACTAAAGTAAAGCATGTGTTTGGTTTTGCTGGAGACAATAAAAGTAATGGCTGCTTTTAAAACCAGTAAAACACTGAACTTGATGGAAGGAGAAATTTATTGAATATATCACTCCGCAATAGCTCAGTTCCCTGAGTGATTAAGTACAACCACCAAACACTTAGAAATAAACACTACATAGTTAAAAAAGAAACGAAACACAAATCTGAACCCACGGTACCCCTCATTGACTTCTAAGGAAATAGTATTCTCCTGTTCCAAATAAATACATGTACTACTATATCCCCAAGGGTTTAGCATCATCATTGTATATCATACAAATGTCCCTAACAGAAGTTCTTTTTGAATTCGCCTTGGTTAAAATAATCTTCTATTTTGCTGTAGTTTCAATTTGTTTTTAAAATGCTGTTTGTATTACTTGAAGTAATTCTTTTCCTCTCTTTCTTTTTATTTTATTTTCTTACAGGATTTACTGTTTATTTCCAAATTACTCCAGACCCTAATAGTCTATTTTGCTTTTGGCAGAATTCGTGTATCTATTGAATTGCATTCTGTTTTGTTGAATTTCCTTCAGTGAATGTCTCTCCAATGGCTTCATTTGGTGGCAAAACATTAAACTACTTCTTTACGGCCTTCAGGTTACCATTTGTAACATGTACCCATAATCAACCCTCTTAATAAACCAAGTGTCCTAATTAATTCAGTGTACCCTCCGGTATAAGTATCTATGGGCACGACTCCTTGAAATGCTGATACACGAGTTCCCATTGGTCTTGATAGAAATGATTTTTCCTGGCAGTGTTATCAATTTTAAGAATTCAGATTTCATATGTTTGAGGTTAGCAAATTCAGCAGACAACTTAAATGTGGCACCATGTTAATGGAGTCCTGGAAGCTGCTGGTGTTAAAATGAGTAAATTAAGGAGTCAACACTGCTTATTTAGGCACATTAGGATAAAATAGTATGAGAGCTTGGACTTAACAAAAATCAATTCAGCATGCAGAGTGCACATCCATCAGGGCTTTGTTATGATGTCAGGGGGAGCAGCAACCCGGTTTTATTTTATGAAGAATGCTACATTAGCATCCTCACGTCCTTGGATGGCTGTGACATTTGCTGTTACAGAACTACTTCAAGGCAGCCACAGGGCCCTTGGGGACTACTCCAACTACATTAAAAAATTAAGTTGGCATCAAATGACTTATTCAACTCTTTATTGATATCCTCGGGATTTGCTTGTCAATCTACGCAGTAGTTAGTCTCCTTCCACAGAGACTACATTAAGTAGGAAGTTGTAACCGTTATTTTGAGCATTTGAGCAAATTATTTTTCTCTACCTTACCGCCTCCCCCACCCCATCGCAACAACAACAGTAATAACAGTAATTTGAATGAAAAGTATATTCCAGGCATGGCACGGACATTTTCTGTACAGCTGGGTTTATTCCACAGGAAACTCTAGGTAGATCTCATCTCCTCTCTGAGACTTTGAGTGTTATATCCATCACTGATCCAGTGTCTCAAAACAAAACCTGTGCCATTGACCACAATTATAGGAGAGAAGTTTTAAATTTCCTTTTGCCTAGGTTTTGCACCCTGATAGAATTCAGATTGTATTCTACAGATAGTATTACTAATTCTTGACTTCATTTTATTTTTATATACACATATTCTCCTTGCCAAAAGTAAAAATTGCCACAGAATGCTCCTTGCCACAACATACTCCCTCTCCCAAACTGTTAGTTTTTATCATTTAAACTGTTGCAGATTAGATATTTAATTTCACTGGCCTAATTATTGCTTTGATTTGAATAGACAGTTAATATTTATTAATAGTTCAAAATTATGTAACTTTATTTTTTACATAATATCTAATATAGAAGATTCAATAGGCTCTTATGAAATAGAAAGGGATTATATGCAAGAAACATTGTACCTTGTCCATGTTATAATCCCAATCTATCATCCTGGTTTCCTTTTATTTCAATAATTTTAATTTTTTTAATGAAAGTAATATATGCTCATTGCTAAAGTTTAGGAAAAGTAGGAAAACATAATGAAGAAAATATAGTCTCACAACTTAAAGGTGGACCCTGTTAATAGTTGATATTCTTTCAGAATTCTTCACATATATTTTCCTATGTATACAATTTTTCCATGTGTGCTTTATGTACACTGTTTTGCAGCTAGTCAATGCAACCAATTTTGTGCTGGCCCACTTTAAGGATATGCCATAATTGATTTAATTACCTGCTATTGGAATTTAAGTTGATTCTGAGCTATTGCAATTCTAAACAAGACTTCTTTGACCATTCCTGTATATACTGCTTCTATTTAAGAAGGTAAAAGGTTACATGTGTCTAATATTCAGACACATTACCAAAATTCCCTCTAGAACTACACCTGTGTAGGAAGTTGCCTGATCCTCACTTTACTTTCAGGATTATCTGGGGCAGCATGGTCTTTCATCCCTTGATTCAAAACCATTTGAGTGCTCACTACGCATCAGGCACTGTGCTAAGCCCAAGATACAACAGTGATATGAAACAAATGGGCCTGCTGTTGCTCACCTGGAACTTAACATGCGATGAGTAGAGATGAATCTGAGATAAATAACTGTATAAATGCCTTCTTGACAGAACTTGTTTTGTGGAGAAAAAGTTACAGGGCATTTGAATCTGGTATAGTGTGGGGAGTCAGGAAAGGCTTCCCCAGAGAAATGCTATTTGATACTTGAAAGGTGTGGCTGTGGGTGGGATATAATATATACTGTGTTACATCATGCTAACAATGATTAAACACTACATTCTTGCTGACGAATGCTAGGTGTACTTTGGTGTATTCTACATCAGGTTGTTTTTTTTCCATTTTATTGTTGGACAAATTTTAAAAAAATGGTCAGTGAAGTCTCTTTTCCATTCCACTTCTCTTTCTTTTGCTCACAATTACAATCATTAACTCATGATGATCTAGAACTATTTCTTAAAGGAAAAAATAATGCCCATATTCAAAAGAGTTGCACATCACCAGGATGGGGTTTCATCTTACCCGGGATGTATTCAGGTTACTCGATGCCATTCTTGGAGCCAAGTGAAATTCTAGTCACGGTTGTCTAATAATCATCATTAAGGGTTTAAAGCAAAAGCGAGAGTGCATTGCAGTGCCATATTTAGAACGTGAACAGTAATGCCTTTGAGTCTGACCTTCCCGCTTTGGATGTATTTTACCCATCACCCTGTCTACACTTGCCAAAATCATCAGAAAGGGAACAGAAAAATGTGGACTTTGAATGTGATTTGACCTATATGATGCCAGAAACACTTGTGATCTATATTATGCATTGACTTAAATAAGTATTTTTGTTTCTAGTGAATCATTTTTTGTTAGTCTCAGCATTAATCTTCTGTAGACAAAATATCTTTGATTCTTTGTTAAACATTTCAAAATGTGCTCCTTACTATACAAAACTTTGTGAATATTACTTCCTTAAAAGTTCAATTAAAGAATTAATTCTTAACATTGGTGAATTCACACAGAATACTTCATGATGTAAAATACCTTCATACTGAATTAAGCAAACACCCTTATTTGTGAATCCCATAGAACAGTAACTATTTGGTTTTTTTATCCAAGGGAAAAAATGACTTATAAACATTGTTGATACAAATATCACCATTTAAGAGGCAGCAGGTTCCTAGTTTTCTCTTTTCTCTGTGAAACCTATGCTTGGTTGACTAGAATTCAGTGAAACCTCTCATTAGGGCACTATGGTTCATTAGGGCTTAAAGAGGCATCACTGAAATTTGAATTGGACATGCTTTGATGGCCGGGCCTCTCCGAGTGGTAATCAGGCAACATTATGCTGTGTGCTTTACTTCTGCAATGATTTTTAGTCTTTTTTTTTTTTTAACCTTAATGGCTAAGCTTTGCATTCTATAAAACATTGGCAAGCTTCTTAGGGTTGGCATTTTTATGCTTATGAATTGAGATTTAAAAAATCAGATTCTTATATAAACCATTTGAATACCAAATTTGAATATTATGCTGGGTTTGCTTTTCCCTTATTAGTAAGAGCATGTTAGTGCAATATTTCTATTTCATTTCCTCAAACTGAAGAGAATGTCTGTATGCACATATCGCAGTAGAAAAATCAATAAGTAATCTAGATATTGACTTATTGAATGTCCAACATACAGATCGAGAGAAACCATATTCAAAAGGTAATAATTTAGTTTAGAATGGGCTGAAATAAAGGTGAAGTTATTAATTGGCAGGGAATTACCAGACAGATGCCTATCAGAGCCAGATCCACATGGTTTAACCTACATGAGAAAACAACTTGTCTTCAGGCACTTGAGAACCAAGAAATACTCCATAATTAGACAAGCCAGAAATAGTTGTTCTATCAAAATGAGCCCCAAAGATCAACCTACCTTTGCTTTGCTGGCTAGAAAAATACTTTATAAGTAACAAATTTATCCTTTAAAAATATTTATTTAAAAATAATTCAAACTAGCCTTATCTGTACTTAGTCCCAATTGGTAAAGTACTTTTCTCTACACATACTTTTAAAGCTCAGTGTTGGTTGTTTCATATGCACATTTTGCCCTGCTGGTGGCTGTGAGCATCACGCAGCGTTGGAAACCCCACTTTGGTTATCTGGTTTCCCCACTCTTGTATTTCCTCAATGGGAGAAACTGGTGACTACCCTTACCTTACCAGCTACAGAAGGCCTAACAAATATGTGTCTGACAAACATTTGTTGGATCAATTAACTCCTCTGGATTCCTACCCTCCAGCACAATGGCTGACACAAGTATATCCTTAATATGTTTTGTAAGTGAGCGGATGAATGGATGTATGAATGGGTGAATTTACTTATTGTTTGATGAATATTTCCAATTTTATTGACATGACTGATTGGAGGCATAATTGCAGACTTACAGAAAAAAAAAGATTAAAGTTCCTTTCAGTTATCCTTTCGGAATATCAATGTAAGATTTGTGTTTTGGCAGTCACTCTCCAACATTCCTACTCCACCCACACCCCAATATAAAAAAAGAGCAGTAAAATTCAATTAATTGAAACTTGATCCTTCTGTATGGGGGATTTCTGTGGAGAACGTAAAAGTTAGTGTATGCACTTTCCTGGTCAGTGTATCTCTTAATTTCATTGATAACATGTTTTGAGCTTTGAAAGCTACTTTATTCCTTGGATAACAAAGCTGAGAAATGTATGTTTAACAGGAATCTTAAAAAAAATGATTGAATCACCTACATTTTCAGTCAGAGTATTATTACTATTTTTATAACTTCCATGGTCTACCTTAATCTTAAAAAGGGGAGAAAAAAACTGAAAGCTCTATCCTAGTGTTTTTCACCTAAAGACAATATTAAACTTTATAGAAACCGTTTCAGAAGTTAGGTTGCCCCTTTAACCTCCATAGTGCTGCCACTAACGAAACATGAATAAATGAAGATAATTTTAATTTCACAAATATGGAAAAAATGTTTTCCTTGTTAGGAGTTTGTCATTGTTTTCAGTTTTTGTTTTTCTTGCATTAAATAAGTCATGGCATTATGGTACAACTGTAAGCCTCACGTCTGATGATTGCTTTATTCTTGGGGATGTACTCTGACTGTGTTGGGTCCCTTTGAGACCACTGTTGCAGTTGAAAGATGTAGAAGTCTAACTCCAAAAAGCCTTGAAAATTAATGTGAGTATTTCCTGAAAGTCTTTCTGGGAGGCAACAGTGAGGAAATTACATCAGAAGAGAAGATGTAGAACCAAACTTCCTGATAACCCCATTTAAATAACTCTCTTTCCAGAGTTCTATACTGACAGGCACCTGCTCTTCTTCTCCCCTCCTGTCTGTCTCCCTCTTTTCCACCCCTCTCATTCTTTAACTGCCCTTGCTTCTAAAATACAATATTTTGGTGTGTCGTTGGCCTCCAACACCGCATTTCTCTCTCCTCAGCGTGATCAATTCAGAGAAGACCACGCAGTTAATAGAACTAGTAAAAGAAGAAAGGCCAAGGATATGAAGGGGGAAAGAATTGAAAATACATATAATTTAAGTGTTATAATTATTTTATTTCTGTCTGCATCTTGGTTAATCATGGCATTCTTTGAACTAAAGTAGGGTCAAAAATATTGGTATTCTACCTTTCTCAGCTTGGGTTCCCCACAGAGCAGAGCCTGGAACAAGGATTTGGGTACTAGCAGTTTGTTTAGTTGTTATCCCAAGAAGTAGAAGCAAAGAAGCAAGGAGTGAGCTAAAGAAAAGAGCAAAACCCAATAAATGATACATTCTTGATCCAGTTACACTGTGAGCAACTGGGGCTAAATCCTGCTGAGAACTCTGATGAATAATTGTAGAACACACAGCCTTAGAAGCATTCCTTTAGACAGCACTATCCAATAGGACTTTTTGATGATGGAAATGTTCTATATCCACATTGTCTGCTGTAATAGCCACTTGGAATATGGCTAGTGTGACTGAGGAATTGAGTTTTTAATTTTATTTAATTTTAATTAATTTAAGTGTAAATAGTCATATATGTGGCTGGCTATTGACTACTCAGTTGGACAGCTCAGCTCTAAAGGATTAAAGTTTCAGGCATTAATCACTAATTCCCCTCTGCCATTTGTCAAGGTATATGGGGGAATGGGTATTAACTCTGTCATACTTCCAACCGAGCCTGCGTGGAGGCTAAGATATCTGCCAGGGTTGGGGAAGAATCCCTGAGGAAGAAAAGTTGAGAGGAACACTGCCTTGGTATAAGGAAGCTGCTTCCCACAGCTGCAGAGGAAATCACAGAGGGGCTACTGGGTTAGGCTAGAGGCACAAAATGGCTATTATGTTTCTTGCAGGACATTGAAAAACAACAATTTGGTACATTCAAATCTATTTTTGTGATTCTGTATCAAAGTTCATGTCACAAAACACTTAATTCTGGTATAAATCCTAAATTTCTAAGTTGATTTAATGCTTTGAAACTTTTAATGTTTTCTAAATAGCTGGATTTTTTTTTTCTTTTAAAACTTTAATCATTTTGATTTTACTTTAAGTTAGTCACTAGGACAAAAGCATCACCTCATTATTAAGTAGTCTTTTATTGCGTTTTCAATTATTACATTTTGAAATGCAAATTGAAAATGCTATCAGCTTTACATTTTATTTTCATAGAAGTGCATTTAAATCACTTCAACAATAATAAAGACTATTTCAAGTTATTTGTCACTAATGAATGCCATAGTTTTGTAAATTACATAAGCTAAATAAAAAAGTATAACAAAAACAGTGTGACAACTTCTAGTGATTCAAATTATGAAAAATGATGAGGCTTTATCTTCTTAAAGTTAAACAACCCTATGCGTATTCAATTTTCTTAAATTGGATTTTCTGAGAAAATACTGCTTATCCCAAAAGAAATCCATCAAGCTCTAAGACAGTAGTGTTTATGCAGCGTAAATGAGGCTAAATAACACATTAGAGTGCTTCTCTGTAGATATTAATACACAAACTTTACTTTTACTTTCTGCATTTCTATGAAATGACTGTTTAAAGGTTAGGAATAAAGACCAAAATTTGCATTTAAATGGAGATATTTTAAGAAGAAATGCCGTTTTGTGACCTTTACCCTTGCCATTAGTGTGGTGTGGTTTTTCTTCTTCTTTTTTCTTTTTCTTTTTTTTTTTTTTTTAGGTAGAAGAATCAAACTTCAGAAAAAATATTAGAAATGGAGATAAACTGGTAGAAAATACTTAGCATGACTAACTTTCCAGAGTAGTATTTTCACACCCCATAGGGAGGGCAACTGTGCTTGGTCATGAATCAGTTCAATCATAGTTGACAAAGAAAGTGGGAGAATGATCCCATTTGGCATAAATTAGGGGCCACAATCACTGTAGACTCGTAGAAGTAAAAAGTTAAAATAAAAAGGGACCAGCTATGTTGGAGACTATAGGTTATTAAATAATCCTATGTTTTTACTACACATATTTAAAAATTTAAAGAAGATACTTCAAAATATATTAGAAAAGTTTTATATTTACAAAGTCTTTTGTATTATGGTACACCTACCCATGAACAACCAGAATCATTGTTTGAAATAACTTTATTCTACTCTCTTCCAGATTATACTGGCCATTGTTAAAACTCAGTGGGATTAGGGAAATAGACATTAGGGAGGCATAAATATGAAATATGTTTTAAATTATTCTGCTCTGTGCATTAACCAGTTGTTTGTCTATGAGAATATATATTTATTTGCATGGGTGAATGATAGAGAAAGATTGATTTGTTAAAGCCCACTCTCCCCTTAGTATGGCAAAAGAGAACTAAATAGAATATTTGTTGAATTTAGTTTTGCTGTTGTGTGTGTGTGTAAACTCCTCTATAGCAACTATTTTATTTAAACTAAATCAGTTCCTTGGTACTGGTGGTTCTCCCACTGTTACTTTTTATTTATTACTTGGGCCTTGGAGACATGAGGAAAGAGAGACAGCCTTAGAATGCCAGACCATTCTACCTGGTTCAGGAATCAGAGCATAAGGTAAGGTGGACACATGAAAACCATGTATTTGAGGCAGGAGTTCTGCTTATAAATGAAAGAATGCATGAAATATGAGTTAACACCCTGCCCATAACTAGTCCAGGATTTCATTCTGGGCAGACAGACAGTAAGATCTAAGGCCACTAAAGTTTTTTAAAGAAAGAAGTTTGGTAGTCATCACTGGGGCTCAGCCATTGGGAAACAGGTATGTATTAGGCCATTCAGTTCTTGGTCCACTAGGGAACAAGATCTAGAAATTCAGGCATTGAAAGTCCAAGTGAAGGTGAGGGAACAACAGAGGGAATAACACAGGAACATAGTTCCTATGGAACTGACTCAGGTGAACCAAGCTGGATGCAGGTGTCTAGGGTCAGTGTATCACTAAGAGGTAATTGTCACCTGCTCAGATCCTGGACCAGAGTAATTTCTATTGCCATTGCTCTAAGAAGGGTCATTATGCCATCCTCTTAGAAACTGGAAATTAAGAAGCCACTGGCTATTCTAATTCCATTTTTATTTTTACCTATTTCTTAGTAGATGGTAGACACTGTACTAGACCCTTTCACGCATATTATCTTGGTCCTACTTGGAGCTACGTTCTTTATTTTTTTTTTTTTTTAATGCAGGTGAAATTATTTTTTAATTTTTTTTAAAGATTTTATTTATTTATTCATGAGAGACAGAGAGAGAGAGAGAGAAGCAGAGGGAGAAGCAGGCTCCCAAGGAGCAGGGAGCCCAATGCGGGTCTCGATCCCAGGACCCTGGGATCATGACCTGAGCCGAAAGCAGACGCTTAACCATCTGAGCCACCCAGGCGCCCTACGTTCTTTATTCTTGGCTATCCTCTCCTATACATTGTTTCTTTAGAAAAAGACAGGTTAATGTGTTACATAGTTAAAAATGTTAATATATCAAATAAACAACCTGCAATGCAAGATTTTACCATGGGCTTTTCTATTCCTATATTTGCTAAATGACACTAAATCCTCAAATGAATATATTTGCAGCAGAATTCTGAAAAGGGTTGATTGCTCATAGTTATTAAACAAAAGCAATCAGTCAAACAAACGAACAAATAAAAATTGCCCCAAACCAATAAACATACAAAAGACTGAGGCGCTCTACTCAAAAATATTTAGGAAATGGTGTGTTAGACAGAGTTAAACAGATTATTTTACTTTTACTTCAGTGCATACCAGAGTCTTTAAATTTGTTAATATGCAGCATAATATCCCAGAGGGAATAGTGTATGCAGTTTCTCCAAGTCATTTGATTTGGGATTAGTTTATATGGAAGCATCTTGAGGGATTAGTCTCCTACAGCACAATTTGTTAAAATCCCAATGTCCTAGTTTCATTCATCACTAAGAGTAGCTATCCTCAGGAAAATTCAGGAAGAGATGTAGGACTTCAAAATAAGGCAAAGACAAAGAGGGATTCATATCAAGGCCCTGAAGAGGATCAATGTTACTGAAGGAACATGAGGACTGTGTGTGATGCTGGGATCTTTGATCGACAATGGCAGTGACTCTGAAGGGATATAAGTGAAGTGTATAAAATTATAAATGCTATCCACAGGTTGCCCATACTATTTAATCAAATTCCAAAAGACAGAACTGACTATATAAACCCTTACCTACCTGCATCTTGAGGACTAATTTACGGGAAAGATGTCCATAGAAGGCTGTTAATAGGAAATGAAGCTTTGAGAACTATGTCCTAACTTCTAGTGATGATGGACAGTGAAACAATACCAAACTGAATGAATCAGTTTGGCAGAAATATGCCTAAGAATCAAAACTTTTCCTTCTCCAGAAACATGTCTGTACATAAGCCAACTGATAACAAATATTAGATAATCAATAAATATTTGATGAAAGAATGAATGGAAATAGATTGTAAAGAAAGCAGTTGTGCTTTAGAGAGTTCTGAAAAGTTTTTTAAAAAGATATCATAAGAAGAAATTATGTGATAATTAGAAGGGTGTGATAGATTGATTCATAAATTAAAGATAGATGAAGGTTTCCTTTTTGCTCATCAGTCTATTTCTCTTCACAAGCAAATTTTGATTCCTAAAGGTGAAAGTGAAAAATGTTTCTTATGTATGCATAATAGGTAGAAAACACAATTCAATTTTCAGAATGAACTTTGTCTTCCCAAGGACCAGAGGATAGGCGATGAGTGAATTTCTTCAAAAAGACACACACTTACCACTAGAATATTGTTGATTGTCTAATAGACAAGAAATTGTTAAATTAATAAACAAAAAAGTAAGCTTGCCACAGCAGTGGAAAAATTCAGATGTGCTAAGAAGCTCCCAGTGAGGAGAATCATCTGAGTATATCCTTGAAAACAAATACAACTCAACTTTTTAATATTCTTGTTATTTAACCAGTTGGAGTAAAAGTTGGTATATAACAAAGCCTTGGCAATGTGTTTCCTCCCAATAATTGCATTTCTTTGTAAATTTCTGACCTTAAAACTAACTGGCTTGAAAGCCCCTGTTTTCATAATTCTCAAGATCAAATGTCTGATATGCTACTACAGAAGGGTACTGGAAATAAGAGAGATCACTTTTTATGGAATTGATTGGCCAACTCAATAAAATAATCATTTTAATCAATTTTTCCCACTAACTAGCAAAACCATATTTTAATATGACAAGTTCTTATGTCTTACATAGTAAACATGATACCAGTGCATTTACCTATATCATGTTCAACCAGGGAATTTAATTTGACTAGTGTCTTGCATATACTAAAATAATGTTTCTATCTAGACACATTCAGGACCTCAGGGGGAGGTGTCAGTTTGTGTTTTTGTTTTTGTTTTTCCATGAAACATCCCAAAATTACCACAAACACTGGAATGCCCACTGAAGGAAAAATAGACCGTCAGGCACAGCCAAAACAAATGAATGAGGACAGACTGAAGAAGTGCTAATTCCATAGTATGGACAAAAATAAGTTAAAAAAAATAAAATTGGGAATATTTCTCAAAGCTTTCTTTTCTACTTGGTAGGATTTCACTGTAAAGCAAATGGCTTAGTTGGATTATTTGCTTCTATTTGTGAAAATATTTCTGTGTGTGCATAATCTTTTGCCCATCTCTTTCGTCAGGAACCATTAAATTCTGTGCCTAGAGAGATGTTGTAAATCAGCTACTATAAAATTAGGATATGCTAGAAACTCATAATTAATTGTATAAAATTCTTTTACAAGACCAGACAATGATTCTACATTTTATGTTATATTAAAAACTGAGAAAACGTCATTTGTGAAATGTAATAAGGCAGAACATTATTACATTCATATTGAAAGTCTAACTAATCTGAATGGATTAAAGGTGCCTTGTGGAATATCTTGTATTAGTTGACTAATTCTTGTCCTCATTATTAGTATTCTGAGGCAACTGTAATACCTACAAGTAAATATCTGTTCAAAATAATTTCATAAACATTTAATCATCATAGACAATACTGTTTGCTGTGTTAATGGAGATTAAATAGTATAAATTTACTTTTATCTCCCTTTTAAAAAAAAACAAGTTTTGAAAAGCAGATTAGTGAATGGCTGTCACCCTTAATAAAGCTGTTTCACATCTTTGGAGAGCTTAAACATGATACAGTGAAGTGTGTTCACTGTCCCTTGCGAGTATTAAGTGGTTTATAAGATAAAAGAGAGAAACCAGAAGTGAGAAGGTTTCTATTACAAACCTAGTCATATCATATAAAGGGATGGCAAGGATTAAATCCCTACTGCCACGCTCCCCCCCCCGCCCCCCATCCACCAGAACTTCAACTGTCCTCTATGACATAAAACTGAGCAGGAGACATAGAATCACATTTTTCACAGGGATTTGAAATGTCTTTGTGGTCATGGTCTGGCAGTAATAGAAACCATATGGTGGGTCAGGAGGAAAGCTATCTTGAAACAGAAGAACCCATCTCTTGGCCTAATGACCTTGGGAAAGGTTAGTCATTTCAATGCATTTTTCCTTGAAGCAGTGGAAGAGTTGTTTGGGCTACTTTTCCCCTCTCTGTGACTCTAAGTTGTGACGGGTTTAACCACATATTGTCCATTAAGAGGATAATTTTGGTGATAAGCAAATGGTTAATGTCAGTAGCAATAAAATTCTCTTCCAGAGCACCTGTTAGGTGATTTGTTGTAGATTGATTTGCATTTCCCTTTGTGATTTTAAACTCCTTTGGTTTCCTAATACTTTAAAACACAAGTCTGATGGAATGAGAGAGCGTGAAAAAATTTGATTTAAGCTGTGTACTTTGTAGACATTTGAAAACCAGCTTTGTCTTAAGTTACATTGCCTTTGGAACGCCAGCATGTAAGACAAAGAAGCAACATGATCTTTGTAATGGCCGTTGGCCCCTTTCCAGTTGACACACACACGTAAGTTATATGGATTGGGTCACTTGAGGTTTTGCATTTCCCATAAAATAATGTTTATCATGGCCTAGTGGGGCTCAGAATTGGTCCCTAAGTAATTTTTGCTCTAGTGTCTTGTAGTGATCTGTGAGTATGTCCCCAAATTTGACAGTGACTTAGAGACATTAGCCATTTAAAATGCTGCTGGTGGAAGGGAAAAATGAAGGGGGGAAAATCGGATGGGGAGACGAACCATGAGAGACTATGGACTCTGAGAAACAAACTGAGGGTTCTAGAGGGGAAGGGGTGGGGGAATGGGTTAGCCTGGTGATGGGTATTAAAGAGGGCACGTACTGCATGGAGCACTGGGTGTTATATGCAAACAATGAATCATGGAACACTACATCAAAAACTAATGATGTAATGTATGGTGATTAACATAACATGATAAAATAAAAAAATACATATCCAAATGAAAAAAAAAATGTAAAAAATATAAAATGCTGCTGGTGGACAGTCATCAGATGGCCAGTATTTTGGTGTAACCCACATTTAAAGGAAGGAAACTATGTATGTATGTATGTATGTATGTATTGGTATTAGGAAAGAGAATTTTTCTTCCACTGCTGAATTTTGATTATAAATATAAGCAGGTGTTTTCTAAAATTTAAATAAGGGTTTATCAGAAATTCTCAATATCCTACTGATGGATCTCCAAACTATCACTCATCCTTTGCTCTGTTTTCTCAGATTGAAGAGGATAGTGAAAGTGGTGAAAATGTTTCTTCCCTACCCCTTTCTCCTTGGGGATATCTGTTGCTCATGCCTCTACCTGCTTCTATAGAGCTCATGATTTGACATAAATGGGATATAAAATGTCTCCTAAATTTTCCATTTCAAACTAGCTTCCTGAAGTGGGAAAATGATCAAATCTTAACCTTACCCCTGCTGTTTTTTGGACGGGTTTCCTCTGGGTGTACTTGTTCATTTGCGTCTGCGGGACTGGGGAGGACTGTAATCAGTTCTCTTATCAGCCAGGACTACATACATTAAAACTAAAAGAGAGAAAGGAAGATTGAGTTAAACCAGCCCTAAAATCACTGATGTTCCATCACTGGAAAGGTTGGCAGGTTCTTTCAAAGGAGGGTCATTTTGGAAGCTTAAGAAACCTTTTTCACTTAACTGTATTTTTTGCTCTTATCTGAAAGCTCACATCACAGGTTCTCCTATAATATTTTATCATGATTCTGATAGGCTTCAGAATGAAGAATGGAAATGTCTTAAAGAATACAGGGCTCATGCAATGACACTGCACTTTGAAATAAGCCAAAGTGATTTGTCTTCATCAGATGTTCCATAATGATGTTTCACTTCTTTTACTGCATGAAATAAAATCTTGTGATATTATTTCAAGACATCCATTTGTAAGTTTTAAAACAAAACCATGAATGACATTAAATGTTTTCAAATGTACTTAACAAATATTCTTTTAATGTTGTTTGTTCCACTGCTGATTTTCTAAATATTTTCCTTTAACCAATATTAACAATTATTTCCATTGAAGTTTCTGTACATTGAAACAATCGTGAAAATGGAGAATTTGATTATAGTTAAATTACTAATGTTCTATAGGGTAACTTTATCATTCAGATAAAATAATGAAGAAGAGAAACTAAATAGGCATTCCTTTGAGACTTCCTCTGACAAATCAGAGGTTTAGATTGAGAAATTCCCTTACTGATGTAGATTGAGTGAGTGAACTAATTTCTTTGTAATTTGTTTTAGTAGGAACTTTCCACTGATGTAAGGGGGCAAAGGGAATCCTACTATATTCACTGTCGTGAAAAAAGACAAAAAAAAATGAGTTTTTGAAGTCTTTCTCCAAGCTTTCAACACCTTAGCTTAAAGTATTAGAGACCACCTGAGATTTACCTTTCCAGTAGATATCTTCAGGAAAAAAAACAAAAAGAGAGAGAAGGAAAGCAAGGGGGAAAGCCTGCCATTACCACGTATAATATATTTGAGTGACACTGTAATGCAGCTTTCTTAGGTGAACAGATAGAAGTGTCTTGATGTTCAATTGAATTTCAGCTTTAACATCCTTCATCAAGGCAGTTACTACATTACAATGTTATAAATGAAAGTTAAAAATGACATAATTATAAGTAAACTTGAGTTTGTCTTATTACCTGCTATTTGTAACATAGTAAAGCACCATAAAAGAAATTACATATTCTAGGTGATAAAGAAATATTCCATAATCTTGTTATTACTTACACCAAGGTTGGTTTTAAGACTTTTCCTTTGGGTGGAGTTTTATAGAATAGAGACCATGTCTCTTTGTCCCCCTAGACACTAGGAAATTTATTGACTTTTTTTTTTTAAGTACCTTTCATATAATCTCCCCAGGGCAGTAATCACTAGCTCTAGGTATTTCACTGAAACACTCACATTTAGAGGTATTTTCTCAAAATTGAGACCTGTGTTTATTTAAAAAAAAGAAAAAGAAAAAGAAAAAAATTATAATGGTGTTCTCTGCTCTGTTTCTAATACACATAGGAAAGTAAAAATGTAAACTGTTATTCTTTGTAATACTTTATTACTAAGGCAGATATAATAACTTTCAAGGGGCTCTGATAGATTTCTAGAGTCAGAGCAGATATTTGTGTGCAATTAAAGTAGGAAATGACACCCTACAATTGTTGAGACATTTTTGAAGTTCTTTGGCTCTCCAAATTGATCTTTTCTATCTCTAGAATTATTTCATTTTTGGATTAGTGGTTTCACTAAGATATAAGAAAGCATTATCACTTAAAATACCATCCATACTACATTGAAATCTCTTCAGAGAAGCAATGGAGTCCAATATTCAATCAGAACAGAAGATGAAAGGAGATGAACCCCAGGAGTCATCTTTAAGAGGCATGTCTGCAGCCAAAGTTGGGCTCCATTCCCCATCTTCACTGGAGTGCACCTATATGGTTGTTTCCTGTATAGTTTAACTGTTAGGATGTTCCCTGCCCGCTACCACCCACCCCTCCAGCTGTACCATCAACACCTAAATCCAGGCCTTTATCATTTCATACCATGACTGTCAATGTGGCCTTCTCTCTGGCTTCTGGTCTACAGTCTTAGCTCCCCTTTTACCATCCCTAATTCTGATCCCCTACTTAATTTTCCTAAAACAATCATCTGATCATCTCATTTTATGTTAATAAACTTTTCTTGTTTCTTTATTGCCTACAGAATATAAAAATATAAGCTCTTTGCATCTTTTTGCATTATGATTGGGGCCAGGAGATAAAGCAATTACCCAACTTAATGGCCTTTGAAAGAAGTATTAGAACTTCTCTTTAAATTTATTTTTCTCATCCTCCTCAATTCATATGTTTGGGTATATTTTATAACATATGTACTTTACCAATATAGTAGTGTAAGTGTACAGATATAATTGATGGGTGTGTGTATATATGTGTGTGTGTGTGTGTGTGTATATATATATATATATATATATATATATATAGAGAGAGAGAGAGAGAGAGAGAGAGAGAGAGATTGCATACCCTAATATATGTATGTATATACGTATGCTCAAAATGTGTTTTATTAAAAGAAGACACAAACACACACACACAAATTGTAGATCATTGATGTGACTTCCTTCTTTCATCTTTCCTTTTCCACAAGGTTGGCAAGGCAGGTAAATTAAATCTGTTCTGTTGGCAGATACAGAACTAACCTAAAGACATTCTCTAAATCTGCTACAAGAGTTTAGATTTGCTTACCATTCTCTTCACACAAAAGCAGTTGGTATATATTGTGGAGTCATTTTTTACTTTTCTCCTTTCTGACTACTCTTGTACTCTTGGACATATTTCAAAGGAATTACCAACCCATTTCTTATATTTGGCCTGGAGTGACTCTTACTTGCTTATTCTTGTTAACTCCTTTACTGTTTTACTGTATTCTTTATCCACGTTCTTGTCTGGACATGTCCTCTTTCATTCTGTCATTGTCTCCCTTGCAGTCTTAACCTATAACACTATGTTGAGATTCTTTCAGCCTGTAGGTAGTTTTCAAAACTCAGGCACCACCATGGCCACCACGGCCACCATCACCAAGTTTTCCTGCCCCCATCCATTCACTTTACCTCTCTTACACTTCCTCCATCATAGAGATCTCAGTAGTAACTCTGAGACTTCCCTGGCTTTCTATTTCATGGTTCATTTACATTGCTTATGAGTTGTTCTTGCATTAGGAGCTAAAAATGGTGTTCTTGCTGTGGTCTGAGGCTAAAATGCTTCCCCAGTCACAACCTACCTTTTGAAATCCTATATCCATCTTTGCATATCTAGCTCACATAATGGTGCTGATCATCAAACAGCTTCTATTAATCACCCTCACCAAAAGTAACCTCTTTCTTTCTAATCAGATGCCCAGTGGCATTTATTTTGTGGCATTCTTGTTATAGCCTTATAATATCCTGACTTTATGGTTATTTTTGTATAGTTTTCAAAGAATATATTTTTATAATATCTAATCTGCTAGTTTGTAAGTTCTTTGAGGCAGGTTCTATGTCATGTTCTTCTTTTATATTCCTGATTGCCTAGTTATAATATTAATATATGAGAGGCACAATTATATTTCTAGAGGGGATTACACGACTGAAGGAAATCTTTCACAATGATGTATTCTTCTCATGGAATTTTTTAACCTAACACTGCTGAGAATTCCTCAGTCAGCAAAGAGATAGTAGTGCATCATTCTGACACTCCTTTGAAGCACATGTTTATTCAGTGCCCACCCTCTTACAAGACGATATTTAATAAAGAAAGAAAATATGTAGCTTGATTATATGCTTAGCCAAGAAATTTCTTTTGCAGTTCTAAGGAAAAATCTCCAGCAAACCCAATTACTCTCCCAGCAATGCACTTCAAAGGAGGGAAGAATGCATTTTTTGTACAGAATTCCTGGATATGTTTGATCATTAGTCAGGGCAAGTAGTTTGACTTGAGGCTATTTACTCAGCAGGAATAAAAAGTATAGCATTGCTTCAACCAAGAGGAGTGTCCCATACCTTCCCCAAGCAGAATTTAATTTGATCTGTCAGAGAAGTTATAAAGGTTTGCTATTGAAATGAGTCACGATCGGTAAGATGTGTTTAACTTTGGCTGTTAAAGAGGCTCCTGCCCTCCAAATGGACTTTTTTTCAGAAATAATTATAATGGAGACACTTGGCACCAAGTAACTGACCAAGAACCTGAGAATTTCCCAGCAGTGGTTATCACTGGAGTAATTTTTTCTTTTTCTCAGTCTAAACTTGCTCTCATACTTGGAGCATGAGAGCCTTTTTTTTTTTTTTTTTAAATTCATGTAAGCATTCTATGGCCAATACTTATTTCATCTGGGAAGTGCCACAGCATATTTTGTAAAAGATTGATTGATTGATTGATTGGGGGGGTGGAGCTGATGAGGGGCAGAGGGAGAAGGAGAGTCTTTTTTTTTTTTAAGATTTTATTTACTTATTTGAGAGAGAGAGAGAGAGAGAGAATGAGAACACAAAAGGGGGTAGGGTCAGAGGGAGAAGCAGACTCCGCACCAAGCAGGGAGCCCAGTGCAGGACTCGATCCTGGATGCCAGGATCATGACCTGAGCCGAAGGCAGATACCCAACCAACTGAGCCACCCAGGTGCCCAGGAGAAGGAGAGTCTTAAGCAGACTTCTTCCTGAGTGCAGAGCCAGCCAGGCTCCATCTCACAACCCTGAGATCAGGACCTGAGCCTAAACCCAGAGTTGGCCACTTAACCGAATGTGCTGCCCAGGAGCCCCTGAGAATATTTTTGATGTAGTCAAAATATAACATAATGTCATTAGACTTCTCCTTACAAATATATGAATATTTAGTAGAGAAAATCAATGAAAGGAATAAAAGGCCTTAAAAATGTAAACATTTAAAAAATACATATTTTATTATATGAGGTAGAATTTACACTTTCTTGAAAAAAATTACACATTATTTTTCAACATGTGATTTTTCAGCACTTTAATTTTTAATTAAATTTAGTTTCAGTTATAAGATGTGTTTGGTACTATTTGGCATATCCTTCAACTAAAATAACTAATAATAATAATTAGAGTTTTCTATGTTTGAATTTCTTATCTCAATTTTCAGGAAAATAATGCTTTAAAATTTATAGAAAATAAACTGGTTTTATAACCACAGATGCTTCAGATAATATCTATTTGTAATTTTTCAACATGAACATTGCCGAAAGAAATAATTATTTTTTTAATCTTTAGACAAAGGAAGAAAACCCAAAGCACCAGTGAATCTTTTCATTGTTATTGGTTACTTTTAAAAAAGAGTAAAACTACTTCTGTAACATTAATTTTAAAAAGTTAATTCCCATGTTCTAATGGGAGTGTAATGAGTTTTTCTCACAGTGAACTCTAATGAGTTTATAAACGTGCTGCCATATTTATGGTAGAGGCTATGCAAATTTGACTGATGTTTATTTATGCATGCATTCCATTTGGGAATATATTTAGGACCATAAGCTTGCCGGAGAATTTGTTATAGGAAAGAAAACTTATGAGGAAGACTTCTTATCCCCGGAGTGGAATTAAGGTAAAATTAACAAGGAATTAAAGTTATCTTTGATCATGATTTTTTATTCCATTTTTATTCACTTTGAGGAAGTGTTGCCTTTTCTTTCTTTCTTTCTTTTTTTTTTGATGTTCAGCAGAGCAGTACAATGCAATACACAGAAGCATAATGTTGAATTTTCATAATAATGCTTGTGATGCAAATGAGGAACACTTCAAAAAGCAGGTTGATTAGCATTTCTTGGTAAGATGACAGTCCCCTCTTTTTTAAAATTTTTGTTCATTAGTTTTATCGGTAGATTACATATCCAGATTTCAAATTTGAAGTGCATAGTCTTTGCTTATAATTATAATGTGAATTTAAATAATTTTAGATTGTGCATTTAAAAAAAATTCTTCTGTCACTAAATTACACTCTGAATTAATGAGCTGTTGGCCACCTCTGAGCCCTTTGCTTTGAAATTCAGTCCAGTTTAAAGTGAACTCCAACCATTTCAGGCCAGCAGCTCACAGAAGGTTGCAGGATTAATGAGCTCCAGGGTGTCCATGGCTCTCTTAGAAGCATATATCACTAAATTCTATTCTCAGGGAACATTATTCTTATGCAAGAAGAAGATGGGGAGCTGAATGTGGAAAACTGGTATTTAAACAAATGATTTGATAATTACTGATGAGGGGTATACTTTCATCCCACTAGGCACACAGGAGACCAGAGCTTTTGCCTTCTCTAACTGCAGTGAAATTAAAATTGATGGATATTTTAATAAGGCTACTAAGGTTGTTAAAACAATGCTCCTTTATGGTTTGTTATTCAACTCTTTTGTTTTTATTCCACTTAATGGACTTTCTAGGGCTTGAATGAAGAATTTACACACATACACTCATAAGTACACTTACATATAATCTTGGATAAGGTAGCTATTTATAAAGCTTTATCTTTCTCCCTAGTTACCCTATGGCAGTTACTAGCATTTTCCTCCTGTTAGATCTCCTTGAGGCATCTTCTGAGTTCATACAATGGAGAGAGTGTAGCGGGAGAAAAAGTTGTTCCTTTATCTTTAGAGTAGCATTTCTTGGTAAATTGAAAATCCCCTTTTTAAAATAATGAGGTTTTGTTTTTTTTTTTTTTAATTCTATGAGTAGATTATATAGCCAGAGTTTCAGACTGAAGGCAAATCAAACTCTTTACTCTGGGGAGAATTATCCACCTGAAGTTGAACAATTTAATTATGACAGCCTGAACTAAGGATGGCAAATTCATGGTAATCCTATAGATACCCCTCCTTCTCAGGTAGACATCATCAGTTTCATCAGTTACAGTCTTTTTCTTCACAGAACCAGCATTCTATATACTAAGACACAGCCTCATAATTCTCGACACTGTGATCCAGGCAGCCCCTACCTGTTGACCAGAGTTAGCAAGTGAAATAAACACACCTGTCAATTTGGGCCTTGTCAGCCCTCTGCTCCAAAGTTAGGTGATCTGTCTGACCACTTGGGCAGATCTGCGAGATCCCAACCTATCTTTAGCCTCTGATTACAGAGATGTGAAGATGTGATGATATTGGCATTTTTGAGTTGACAAATAAACTACAGTATTCTCTTTACTTTTCCTAATCCCCTTTTTACCTGGATTCAGCCTCTTCCTGACTATTCCTTACCAGCTAATCATTCTTGTCATCTATATTTCATTCTTCCAACTGTATTCAGGTATTTCTTCTGAACTCACCATTGTTTTGCCACATGAGTATGAGAATATTTTCTAATGAATAAATTGGCATCCTCAAATTGAAGATGTGTTGATGTTGCAACTCTAACTCTGGCATGCTGGGGCTGTCTTGCAGCAGTGGGGAGCAAAGTGTAGGCCCACCAGGCATTATTTGATGTGCTTGCTCAAGTTCTCTCTTGACAGATAGTAACTCTCATCTGAAAGCAAGAGGAGATGGCAGCAGCTAGAAGTCCCAGTGCCAATAAAAATAGGCTACTGGCCTCCATTCTGGCATTTATGTTTCATCATAGTGTATCTGATGCAAGAAAATCAAAGGACCTACTTTTCTTACTCCTGAAGTGTCCAATCACCTGAAGTGAAGTGACTTATCACTTCAAAACCCTAACTCCAAATCTACCAATAATTAGGTGTGCTTCTATGTTGTATTCTCAAAATTTAGATTTCTTACAGATCACAATGACTGAATGAAATATCAGTAACATATGGTCAAAAAGATATAAGAAGGAGAGCCATAGTTTAAAAGTGCAGAGCATTTGTAGTCATGTAGGACATTGCAATTCTATTTGCAGTTCGTTATGGGAGAAAACAAAGGAGCCCAAAGTTGGGAAGATGGACATCTCATGCCTCTATTATGTAGATGACTTAAAGCTCAATGACAATTCTAAATCCCAGCCTAATAAAATATGAAACATTCTAAGGAATGTTCCTGAAGATATGCAAATGGAGTTTGGAATGGTAATATGCAAATCAGTTGGGCTGGCACAGGGTCAATTTACCCATTCACTCTCAGAGAATTTTAGAACTTCATGAGTTTCACTTAAGGGGAAGAGTATACAAATAGACTTCCTCTAGGTGAGAAAGATTCAGCATGCAGCCAACATTAAATATTTAAGTTTTGTTTGCCACTGTTGTATCAGCGATGTAACTAGAGTATCTAATTTGCACCCTAATGCCATTTTAGGAGCTAATTAGTCCCCTTCCTGATGAAGGAGAGATGAGTTAATCCAGGACCGCTCAGGCTGATGGGTGGGTTTTAGAAAAGTTTGGTCTTATATGTAGCTAGAATCTCTAAGTAATTTAAAATACTGAAGAGATTACTACATACAGCACAGTGTGTCTTAGAATTAGGTCTATATACACATAGAGGTATCTTAGAATGGGAGACATTGGACTGGTAGGTATTAAAATGTGAAGGTGTTACTATGTAAGGGACTGCAACATAGGAAGAGAGATGATAAAGCAAAGATTATTCATAGAAAGATAATAATGTTTTAGAAAGGGAAGAATAGTAAGGGAGAGGAAAAGAGTTTAGCCCAAATTTTGCAATTTCTAACATTTTTCACAATAGCAATGATATCTGAACCTTGAGTGAAGGACTGTGTTATGACATGCAGTGCCTTATGCTATTGGAAAATGAGGTCTCACATTAATTAAAAAAAAAAAAAAAAGCCTTCTGCTAGGAAAAGGAGTGAAGTGACCGTGACCATATCTATGAGAGCAACAGAAATACATGAAGAACTAAGTTGTCATTCAGAGAAAGAGTTAAAAAGAATGGCTTTTTTTTTTTTTTAAATGAAATTTAAGACTATGCAGGTTAACTTTTTTAGTTTTGGAACTTCTTGGACATTTTGATTTCGTTCTCCCTGGAGAGCCACCTAAACTGGAGGTTGGGCACCAAATAAGGGTTTTACCTTTCTCTTGAGTTTTTAGCCCCTGGAGAGATGTGATTACTTGAGTTGCTAATGAATTTAGGTCCCCAACATAGAATAATTACCATGGAATATAAGGATAGTTTCAACAATGTAAGGGAATTTTACCAAATTCTGTTTAATCTCCCCTCATCCCATTTACAGATCCCATTTACAGATTAAAGTTGAGAGTTCTGGGAGATTGTTTCCACAGAGGGACAAAATTATATCTTTGGATAAATTGTTCTAGGGTTAATTTGGGTCAACAGACATTTGTTCATGGTTCACATGTGAAAAATAATGTTGTACTAGGAGTTATAGGGTACTAAGATGAATGTTAAAAAAATAATTGTCCTTAATTAAGATGGCTTGAGGGTCACAGGTACAAAGATGACAAAGTTAAAAGGTAAACTGTGGTAAGTGTTATCAGGTAAGCATAAATAAAGTATGTAGTCAGCTTCAGAGAGAAACAGATATGTGGGAACTAAAAAGACCCCAGTAGCCACTTTGATTTTGGGCTCAGTGGTAACTGTAGAAAGAACAACTGAGTAGGGCTGAGGCATAGATCAGGGGACAAAAAAATCACATTGTGTACAGGAGGGAGTAAAAGGTGGGGAACAGAGACATGAAAGTAGATACTCTTCCAAGAAATTTGATAAGGGATGGAAGGAGGCCATGTGGCTTTGTCGACTTTGTACATTTGTATGCCCAAGTAGCATCCTCATCTTGGAAAACCTGTGGTAACATTTGATATGGGAGCGTGCCCTGACATGGCTCTGTGGCAGGCATCACATTCTGTGGATGCCAGCTTGAGGTCACACTGCAGTGCCATGTCACAGAACCCCTGAAACCCCATGTGTCAGCCTGATTGGGGCATAACACTAGGGAACTGATGAGAAATCATATGTCCACCTGGAGACAAATTTTTTGCAGAAATTTTATTTCATTGCTTAGCATTTATAATGCCCTAGATTAGGAAGCCACCCATGACCTTACATGGGCCATGTTTAATTCTTTTTTTTTTTTTAAACATTTTATTTATTTGACACAGAGAGAGACAGCAAGAGCAGGAACACAAGCAGGGGGAGTAGGAGAGGGAGAAGCAGGCTTCCTGGTGAGCAGGGAGCCTGATGCTGGGCTCGATCCCAGCATCCTGGGATCACAACCTAAACCGAAGGCACACGCTTAACTACTGAGCCACCCAGGTGCCCCAGGCCAAGTTTAATTCTATTCTGTTCAGTTCAACAAACTTACCCCTAAGTATTCTGTGCGAGGTCTTGCTTTGGCTCAAGGTCTACAGCATAGTTAAAAGAGGTCCCAGCTTTTAAGAAACACGATCTCTTTGGGGAAGCAAGAAACTTAAATAGCATTTCATTATAAATTGATGAATGTTGGTACAGCAGAGGAGTGGTTGATGGGTTATGAGAGTACAGATGACAGGTACCTAATCCAACTTGGAGCATCTCAGAGGCTTTTGGAAAAGGTGACAGTTGGATTGAGTCTTGGAAGATGGGTATGAATTATCTAGGCAGCTGTGAAAAAACTTAAGAAAAGACTTACAAGTATGAACCAGCAAGTGTGATTTTAACCATATGAGGATAAGACTAATGTGAGAGTACTATGAATGGTGAAATGTGGCTGGAAAGGGAGCAAGGTCCTAGTCATGGAAGGACATGTCATGTCGGGATTCCTGGGTTTTATTCAATGGATCATGGGGAGTTACCATAGTGTTTTAAGAAGGAAGGAACTTGACTTTTTAGTCTTTTACAGAGATTATCCTGACTAAGGGTTTTGTGTGTGTGTGTGTGTGTGTGTGTGTGTGTGTGTGTGTGTGTGTGTAGGTTGGGCAGAGAGACCAGTTTGGGATATAAAGCAACAGTTCTGGGTAAGAAATGATGGCCTGAATTTGGCCAGAGGAAATGGGGTTGGAGAGGGCAGATAAAACTGGCTTTTGTTAGTGAACAAATTCTTGGGTGGAGAAGAACTGGGTGCTTAGGTGCCTTTCACGTTGTGGCCTAGTTGACTGGAAGTGCTTTTCTGGCTCAGTGGGAACCATCTGCCTGTCTAAATTGTGATTTTTGATAGACATTTTAAAAATAGGGTGGAGTTTGGAGACCAAAGACAGAGCTGTATAGAGAGTCAGAGCAAGGAGGTGGGGAAGCATGAAGGAAAGCAATAAAGAGAAATGGAGAGGCAAGTAATTATATGTTGTTGTGACCCATGTCTTAGGTCACCTTTTGGTTTCAGTTTTCCAGCAATAATTCTTTTCTTTTTTCTTTTCTTCTCTTTTCTTTTTTCTTCTCTTTCCTTTCCTTTCCTTTCCTTCCCTTCCCCTCTTCCTTCCTTCCTTCCTTCCTTCCTTCCTTCCTTCCTTCCTTCCTTCCTTCCTTCCTCTCTTTCTTCTTCTTCTAATCACTAAATGCCTTCAGAAATGAGCATGGTCTATTCATGGAATCTTCATGGCTTGCATGAGGAGAGCATCCGAGAAGTGAGTTTTTGGAAGCACTGTGGTGGTGGCCAAGTATGTGCTTTAACATCTTATTAGACATCTCTAAGGAGCAAGGTAGACAAATGATCTTGTGTATGTGTGTGTGTGTGTGTGTGTGTGTGTGTGTGTGTGTGTGATAGAGGTGTGAGAAATGACAAGGACTTAATAAGTAATGAGAAGAATGTAAAAGGAACCATTAAGCATAACTACAACTTACTTAGCCCTCAGAGTGTATTTCAGTTGTGTTTCTTGTGCCAGGTGAGCAGTTTGTTCATTTGGTTGGAATTCTGTAGTAATGAGGTCAGAATTAGGGGCTTAATACTTCTGCAGGGCATTTGGTTTTAATCTACTCCATGACCCCAGAAGGACATTTTAACCCTCATCATCACCCTGACTTTTGTCTTTGAGTGCAGAGAGGCACCAATCAGAGAATGTAGATGGCTTTTCAGGAAATCTGTCTTCACTAGGAGAAAGCTGTGGTCTGATAAGTAGGATTACCCTTTACATAAAAAGAACAGCCTCTTCCATAATTAGAAAAATAAGAAATTGCTGTGAGAAAGGCAATAATGGTTTGCTACTGAATACCAATTCTTGAATTTGGTTTATAAAAAAAAATGTGGATCTGGGAGCCTTATAGTCTGTGCTATATAATATCATTGCATTGTTGCCCTTAATCTATGACTTACTGAATATTGGTAGACCTGGATTTAAACAATGGAATGTCTTACTATGTGTGGCTGGATTGACTACCTATCTTTATTTTAAAACATCTTAAGTTTAATTATTAAGCCACAATTTGGGCTGATACTCTCTCTTGATACAATGGAGATGAAATAGATTATATTTTCTACTACAAAGGTTATTTCAAAAACTTAAGTTTGTTACTCAACAGGAAACATCTGTATCTAATGCAGGGATAAATCCAGGATTTGTGGGGACTGAAACTTACACAACATCAGGGGTAAGGCCTCTTTGAGAGAAAGAAAACTTACAAATATAAAAATCAGTATGAAATTGGTATTTAAATTCATTCTAAGTTGATGGAATTTAAAAAAATATTAATAGTTGAGAAAAGCTCTCCTCCATTTTAACTCTTCACTGTTAATATCATGCACATTGTTAGAACTGTGGTCAAACTTGGGAAAACTTCTTCAGGCCTCTTTTATAGATAGCTGCAAGATTTTACAGTGTATCTAATTGTCTTGTGCAGGGACTAATCTTAAACACCTTTGAAACTGACTATCCTTATTATCTACCTTCTTACCATCACTGTTTCTTATTTTTGCTAATTAAAAAAAAAATATATATATATATATATATGATCATGTGAAGACATTGCTAAGACCCCATCCAAGGCCTTAATGGGGGCTGTGCAAATGAGGCTCTCAAAGCTTAAGCTCCATTGTTTCATGGTAAATTCATCTTGGATCTAATAGCATCATAATTTTCACTGAATCTTTCCAAACAGCATTATATTCAGTTGTCCAATGGAACACTATAACCCTTCGTACTTGATGCAATGAGTCCATTGAGGAAGAATTCAGATTTTTATTGATCTTAATGAGATTTCTAAGTAAGGTATAACTCAAATCTTATCTCTTGATTTGAGTGGCATACAGTGGCTTATTGTAAGACTATCATGTTAATATCTTTGTATCTATTACAAGCTTTGATTTATCCTTGTTAGTTTGAAAGGAGACTAATTTCCTATGTAAGAACATGAAAACATTTTTTAAGATGTTATCTTTTATGGTATGTCCTTTCTAGTCTGCTGACTAGATTAGCTGTGGTCATCTAAAATATTAAGTAATCTTGACAGAGCCTATATAAATAAAAAAAATATAGTATGTCCAAGTAAGAGCCTTGTACAGTGCATCTTTAACATTTTAAAATGTTATTTCTAAGCCTTAAAATGAAATTTGTTATTTAAGAAAGATTTCATAATAGGTATAAAGATCTCATTGTACCTTATATGGTTTTGTGTTAAATTTACCAAAATCTGTTTTACTGCATTAAGCATACTTAGTTTCATTAGGGGTGCTTAGGCTTCCCTCCTTTTCAATGCCCCTTACCCCCTCTATATACACAAATCCAGCAACCTAATCAAGTTGCCTTTGATCAAATTTAATTTAGATTTTTCCCTAGTAAGGCTGTCTGGTGGCAGTTAAATAGAATTTAATTAAAACAAATATGCACAAGATTCAATAGAGCTTAATTATCTGATTTGATGTGGTAAGATTTGGCAGAAAGTCTAGACGTTGTAAGATATACCTATACTTGACTTGGGTAAAGGTTTAGTAAAACAGAGGCCAGCATTCAGAAAAAGAGGGAGGAGGAGGGAAACACAGTTGTAAAAGCTGTCTATACTATTAGGTAGAATTCTCAATAAACAAAACATGTCCTGTTGAATTTGTACCTACAGTAAAAATTGGGTTGTTTTATATCTTTCTCTTTTATTAAAATCATAAAATGAAAGTGCGAAAAACTAGGCACTCCACTTGTTAAATAGCAATTTAGATTGACAGGCTATTTTCCCAAATTTGATTTCTGGCTCCATTAAACCAGTGCTTCTCAACCTTTAATGTGGACATGAATAACCCAGTGATTTTGTGAAAATACAGGTTCTGATTCAGTAGGTGTGGGGCAAAGCCTAGACTCTGCATCTAAAAAGCTTCTAGTGATGTCCAGGTTGTTGTCTGAGGAACTCGCTTGAAGTACAAGGTCCCAGACAGTAAAATAAAGACAACTGACTTGGGACAGTTGCCACCACCATCCCCACCATAATTGTACTGATAATGATATTTAAATAACATCATCTCTCAACTGTGGTGTGTTTTTATATCATTTCCTTTATCTCAGCTTAGTTTTCCCTGTAAAGCCAGTTAATAAAATATTTATTTCAGAGTCTTACCCTCTGGTCTGGCATGAACAAAATGTAGACAGATTTCTCCTGCAGAGTATGTTCTCCAGATCTCATCACTTCTCTTAAGGTTCATTCAGGTGAGCATCTATGCTCGTTCTGACATTTTCCTCACCAGTAATAGGTCTGTGTCTTTATTCTGCAAGGCTGATTACCTCACTGTCCTCCACAGAGGCTAGTTTCATTCCTGATTCCAAATTCTGCACATTCAGTCTCTTGACTAAAATGCACATATTTATATCCCCTGTCCCTCATGAAGTTTCCCAGAAAGCTCCTTCTGGCGCTCACAGGCTTATCTAACAGAGCTGAGCAGGGTGAAGCTCCATAGTTGCCTGTTGGAATTGGATTGATATATACAGGGATATGTTCTTCATTTTAAAGCAACCCAACACTGGTGCCGATCAACTCCTAAAGCATGTTTTTGTTTGTTTGTTTGTTTTTGGCAATGTATCAGGAAATATCTATACTGGAATATGTACTGAGGTGTGGCAATGGAATACTGCCTTAGCACACACATGCTCAGATATAATACCAGAAGTTATAAATAGTCCTCATTTAGAAAACTCTGAATTAAAAGCCAACGTTAATAGGTAATTAATGTGTGAAGTGAAAATTTTGATTTAGAGAGAAAGAAGGGGTTAGACAATTAAATACTAATTTCAAGGAATTTTCACATAAGTTCAATAAAATTTAAATATTAATAAGTAACAATCAGTACTTCTGTGCAATTATTTAGTCAATAGGGAAATGTTTTATATAATAGCTCACTTGGAGGGCATTTGTTAGAAAGAGAGTCAAATGATACATTTTTATTACTTTTACGTGTTACTTAGAGATTTGGCACATGCAACAAGGTAATAAGTGTGCCCAAAGGGTACAGCTGGGAAATGTGGTTAATCGAGAGCAGGTATCTGAGTGAGGTTCTGACCAAGGACCAAGGTGACTGTGACCTACTGGCCTTGGCCAGCAGAATTTCTTGGGAAATTCAGAATTTTCCCTGACTACCACCTTGGAGGAGGACCTTGAGATGATGCAAAATTTCAATACTCTGTGGTAGTAAAATAAAAAAAAAAAAGAAGAAGAAGAAAAATGTAATCTGGATCCAAATTATGGAATATTCATCTGAGTGAACATTGCAGAAGATAAATGCAGTAAATACTTGAATTAATTTTATCTTTTAGGGCAACTATTAACCCATTGGAGTGGCAATTTTCTGAGAGATTCTTCTTTTCTAAATCTTGGGCAGTTTCATTTCTAATGTTGATATTTTTTTTTCATGGCCTACAATTTTTCTTTCATTTATAATTCCATTTGGAAAATGCCAGTGTCTCCTATTTTTCCCATTCATCATCTCTACTTACTTATTTGTTAGCTCTCTAAATATTATCTATTGCACTGATCTACATTACACCTTAAGGACAGTCTGAGGTTTACAATAAAAGTCATTCTCAGTTTTCTAAAGTACTAAATAGGAAAAAAAGAATTGGTAGAATGTTAAATTAAGAAAGTAGTCTTTAGAGGTGACTCTCCAGCATCCTCATTTTGTAGATAAGGAGAAAGGCTTATCCAATGTCAGCCAGCAGGCCAGAGGCAAACCCAGAGCGATAGTTCTACAGACCATATACTAAAATGTATGTTGCATAAATGCACAATAAGTATAATTTTCAGATTGTTGAAGAGTAAAAGTTAAAGCTATATAAGGTTCCTGAAAACATTGCAGTAGGGAGAACATGTGATCGAACCCTAAAAAAATCTAATATATTGGCTGATTCCCTCCTAAATTGTACAGATTACTGGTCCGTTTCTGAACATGCCCTCAGATAAATTGAAAAGGACATCTCTTGAATCCTTGTGAAATGCAGGACCTGGCGTCATACGTGCTTTTAACTTCTAGGAGGAAATTCATGCAAGAGACAACATCGGGGCTTTTTTTTTTTTTTTTTTTAAATAAGCCACATAGTCCCTGGAATAATTCTATCCTTATCTTCACTCCTTATCTCTCTCTTTTTTTTTTTAAGATTTTATTTATTTATTTG
>NW_027397091.1:12013532-12140763 GCF_003265705.2 Callorhinus ursinus
TTTTTTTTTTTTTTTTTTTTTTTTGTGGAGCAAGGTGGGAGGATTGGCAAAAAGCATGGTGAGAGAGAACTTTTTCTGGGCCTGAGTGCAGAAAGCAGTGCAGCCCTCCATCAGTGTTTCCCTGTTGGAATCCTGCTCTCTGTGATCTGGTACCGCTCTGTGGCTTTGTTTGCCTAATTGCAACTTGTGCTTCTGCCCTCCAGTTCTCACTGGCTCCTTTGATGCTTTTCAGCAAGTTTTCTCAAAGCAGCAGGATACAATGGGAAGGTAAGCAATCGTTTCACATGAAAAGAGGGCAGCGGAATGCAGGTGGGGGTCCCCGCTGAGATGCTCTTTTCCAGGGCTGTGACCACATGGCCTAAACCGCCGTTGTGACTAGTGCCAGCGATGAATTTACAGCCCCTGGTTAACTTGCAAGCCACAACATCCACTCTACCACCCTCCACAGTGAATGTATCTTGGCTTGTTTTTTTTTTTTTTTTTTTTTTTAGTCTTTCCTCGAAGGCTGGATTAGATGGTCTCCATCTCTAACTATGGCCCCAATCTAGATATATTGTTTTGTTTTGTTTTGAGCTTATTTGCTTATCTCATGCTTATCAGTTCACCAAGTCACTCTTTCCATTCTCTTAGGAGACAAAGGACAAAAGAGCTTAACAAAGGGTGGTGGGAGGAAGTATAATTTACCCACATGGTTTAAAGAAAATTTGTCTAGAGGGGTAAATACGTGTAGGCAGGGTTGAGGAAAAGGACGCCAGAAGGGGAATCACTCAGAGCCTAACAGCTGGTGGAGGCTGTAAACCCCCCCCTTGGCCCAACCAGGAGGGAGAAGGTAGTGTTACTAGAATCCAGTGAGAGCTCGAGCCCTGGGAGACAGCACACCCAGCAGAGCTTTGTCCCAGAACATCAACTTCTGTCTACCCATTGGAATTACTAGGGGAAATTGAAACGCTCCTGTAGATTCTGATTGAATCTTTGGTGTGGACCTCAGGATTTTTAAAAGCCGCCCAAGTATTGTAAGGAACAGTCAAGTTAGAGAAACACAGTCATAGAAGGACACAGAGACTGATTAAGTTAGAATACAAACTACCCACGGGTTCTTTACCAGTTTCTTTCACCATAAGCTTCACATTGCTTCAGACGTTCTTAGGAAGGAAAACAAGATCCCTGAAGGGAGGCAGCATTTCATAAGTGGCGCCTGGGGTTTTGCCAGTGCACGTATCTGTGGGCACATTTCACACTGTGGAGGCCCCGGCTCTTTCCATTTCCTCCCAGTCATGCTAACGAAGGCTATATAATGTCTCTATAAAGTTCCAGGGGGTGTAGAAGGCTAAGGATGAGCAATAACGGAAAGATCCTTACAGGTGTTATGAACATGACTATTTAATACCAAATGCTTCTCCTGAAAATTTTAATTTTAACATATGCATTGCAGATGCAATATGACCAATTATAACAATGTAAAAGCATATTGGACAGGAGGCGAGAGGCTAGGGGTGGGAGTAGAGATTCCTAGGAAAAACGTCAAATAGGTAAATTAAGTTTCCAGATTGAGAAGAAGAAAAAAACACATGTCTATCTTAATATTATAACATTAATAACATTTATGTAGCACATAACATTTGCCAGACACTATTGCTAAAAGCTGTGTATCCATTTTATCCTCACAACAACCTTATTATTATTATTATTATTTTAGAGAGAGTGTGCGTGCGTGCGCGTGAGAGCGGGGGCCGGTGGGGAGCAGAGGGAGAGGAGAGAGAGGATCCCAAGCAGGATCTACGCTCAGTGCAGAGCCCAATGTGGGGCTCCATGTCCTGATCACGACCTCCGCTGAAATCAAGAGTCAGATGCCTAACAGACTGAGCCACCCAGGCACCCCACAACAACCCTATTAAATAGGAACTATTGTTAGCTCCAAGAATTGAAGAAACTTGCCTAAGTTCGCATAGCTAAAGTGGCAGAGCCACGACTGAGACCCTGGTTAACCTGCCTTCAAACCCCAAGTTCATCTTTCCACCTGCAAACTTGCCTGGAGCATCGATTTAAAGTGCAATTTGCCATATTCTCTCAGGAATCTATATTTTTAGAAAGTCCCTAGGTGAGTTTTATGGTCAGGAGAATTTGGTCCATACCACATTATCTACATTATGCTATTCTGTTTTCTGAGTATATGTGATTTATATCTTTTTTCTTTGGCTCCCATTTTCTAAAATATGGTTGAGAACACTCTCTTCCAGGTATTCTGCAAAAACAAACAAACAAAAAAGTGCATTGTTAAATATGTCTTATGAATACTAAATACCATGACCTTTTCTTGGTGATTAAGATGTGATTATCCAGGTATCAAACAGCAAAGATAATTTTTGTCCAGAAAATCCTTTTCCCAAATAACAGACATACCTGTATCCCTTAGTGCATCCTTTGGGGCAGATAGTCTTGGATAAATGTAGTCACAAGCCCTGTAATAGTGTTATATGGATTTATAAAATAGCTATTTATTTTTATACCATAAAACTTTAATTTTAAGATTTTAATGTTTTTAACTCATTTTGAACATATAGGGAATTCTATCTCCTAATGCTAGACTAATTCACTATTAAGTTTTGCTTTCTGTAACAAGATGTTAGAAAGTTTTAGATAACTAATACTTTTTGAGCAGACTTCTCTTCCTTACAGAGAAACAGTGGATGTGGAACCCAGGGACCTTGTCTTTAGAATAAAAAGACCTAGCTAAACACTGGCAAATGCGGCAGGACCTTGGGAACGTGTCAGGTGGAGCAATTTCAATGCTACTAAAGATACCTGAGAAAACAATGGCTTTAAAAGCTACCCTCTTCTACTAATGCATATTCGGACATTAAAATCCCAAATTGCTTTTCAAAAATAATACGTGAAGAAGGTTTTCTCACCCTGTGCTACAAGAGTCAACTGAAGTCTTGCAATTTTCCTATGAGAATGTTAAGTCAAAAGGAATTTATGGTAGGGGCGCCTGGGTGGCTCAGTTGGTTAGACGACTGCCTTCTGCTCAGGTCATGATCCTGGAGTCCCTGGATCAAGTCCCGCATTGGGCTCCCTGCTCAGCAGGGAGTCTGCTTCTCCCTCTGACCCTCCCTCCTCTCATGTGCTCTCTCTCTCTCAAATAAATAAATAAAATCTTAAAAAAAAAAAAAAGGAATTTATGGTACATCGGAGTTAACTGATGCTTTGGGTTGATGTTGAATTTCATGGTGATTCCAGAGTCACAGAATGTGAGAGCTTCTGACCTTGACCAATACCTCAGTGTAGATCTAGGCACCCGTGGTGGTTCTGGGCCTGTTGGACTGGCATCGCTCCTGTTCTTCCCAGGCTGTGCCCCGTGTCACAGGGGAGCAGCCCCTGCAGAATGCCTTTCCCAGCCTCTCATGTCTGCCTGCCACCTGGGTTTGGATGAGGGGAGGCGCTGCCAAGAGATTAAAGATAGGAGGAAGGAGAAGCCAGAGGATTTCCTTCCTCTTCCCTCTCTGCTTTGGCAGCATCTCTGTGATACTATCTCCTGCCAGAGAAGCCTGCCAACGGCACAACTTTTTCCATGTAACTTTGGTCATTGGGCTTTGGTGACACTACCTTTTCTCTGTGGCCTTTTGTTGTTTTTTAGCTTTTGGTAATTCCTAGATTGCCTCACTGTTTTCTTACTTGGCTTTTTGACTTTCCTAACACCTGTGAAACCAATTCCGTGAGTTAAATTCCCTTCACTTAAGTTACTCATTGGCTTGTGTGCTCCTGGTTGGACCTTAACTGATAAAAGTTGCCATTTAAATACCAAAAGTTTGCTGGAGTTAGTTCTTCTATGGAAAAATAGTCACAACCCCCTCTACAAGTTCCCCACTTTGCAGAATGTATTGTTTCCACAAATAACTTGTTTCAAATCTTATCTTTTAATATAATTTACTATTTTATAATTTAATTACTACTACTAAAGCTAATAAATGCATCTTCAAATATATATCAAATTTGGCCAAATTGGAAGTGATTAATAACATTACTATGTGTTCTCAGCTCAACTTTTTCTTTTTTAATGGTCACCTGAAATAAAGCTTCTTTTGCCAACTCTATTTAATTGTCTTGTGACATTATCTTAGATTGTCTTATGATGATAAAGCAAGTTCAGTTCCAGCCTCGATTTATATGGCATTGCTTTTTCTTAAAACTCTAAGTGATTTGTAGCAAGTTCTCAAAAAGATGTGCTTGCAACTTTCATTTTCTAAGGATGTGGAAAGCAGCCACAATTTTTTTTTTTTTTTTAAGTTTGACCCTTCATGGGGTATGTATGGAGGTCAACTTCCAAAAATAACTCCACGATGTCTGGTTCTCCTTTGATGCAATTTGATTAATCAGTGTGTAGAATTCCTGGCAAACAATAGGCACAAAGTTAAATATATTGTGAGAATGACTGACTGACTGACTAAATGAACACAAGCACTTTTCAAACTAGTTCTTTCTCATAGTAATACATGCTATTAGCTATTTGTAAATGGACTCACAATTAACCAGGAAAAGCTTAAGTTATCCTTCCACAAGGTGAATTTAGCTGGATGGGTCTTGGCTTATAATATAAGCAACCAACTGCATACCATAGGAGCCATCCGAGCAGAATTCAGGCATTGACAGTAAAGATTAATGAACCACCTTTTCTTAATTGATAGCATCCAAAGTGCACTCCCCTCAGCCTTTTGTCTGTCACTTGGCAGCGGATCTAGCAGGTAGATACACTCCATTGCTTGCTGAAATTAAAAAACAGGTAATTTAATCCTCTCAATGCTATAGATGATGATTTTTTTAAAGTTGCAGTTGAAACAACAACAATTTTTGGGTGAGTAGGTCTTCTTGGTGATTCATAATTTAGTAGATGACATGCTCAAATTTATTAAATTGACCTGAGCATAAAATCATCCAGGAGAGCAACAATTAATCTGTAATTCTGCGGATGTATTCTTTCAAGAACAATACAGTCCCCATTATTATTGTATATTTGACTATTTTTTCTGATTGTAGGCAAAGAGTGAGCTTTTCAGCATTTGTGAGATACACTTGCATGGATTATGAGTCTAATTTGTGAATGTGGGTGGGAAAGTGTGCCTGAATGTTTATCCAAAGAGTAAGCAATTTTTCACACAGAATGTATGTTGGATAAGGTGTTAATGCAACCTTGTCAAGAAGAACAAATCTGAAAAGTAGTTAAATCAAAAATGTTTGATTTTAAGGAATAAATGTACCATCTCTCAAACTATATTATCTTTGTCTAAGAATATTTTTTCTCATGTCTGTATTTTTAGAGCACTGTGATAGGGAAGCTGTCAATGTATGTAACTGAGGGCACTCTGACTTTTGTTATTGTGTGCATTTTTCAAGTGTGGTGTTTAGGTGGCCCTGCTTGATGCTTTTCTAAGAAGCTCCATTATGCTCATAAATAAATCCTGAGTTCCTAGAGAAACCTGATGAATTGAGACCCAGTTTTGATAGCTGCCTTGTAAACGACGTGATTATTATTTTCTTGGGAAGGCCAGACCTTTTTATTTGGGTCTGTTATATAAAGGATATACTCACTGTAGATTTTAAGTCTTAATGCTGGAAAGGTAGATTGGCTTATAAACTGATACTTTTGTTTCTGGCTAAGGAACTGGAAACATGCCAGGTGACATTCTCTTTGAAGTCTAAATGATGCTTCCATTGAACCTGTTTTTTTTTTTTTTTTTTTTATTCTAGTGCATTTGGAAAGTGAGTTTTATGTCTATGGAAGAACCTGGATTCTAATAAATGGGATTCTTAGCCACGGGAAAGTTGCTATAGGTGGTAGGATTCCTACGTCTACTTGGATCTCTATTCAGTAGGTTACCTCACAGCTTAACCCTGAACCAGCCTTCTATCTACATCATTCATGTCGATTTCCGTTATGCGTTTATTTCCCATTACTTCCAAAGGTAATTCCATTTCTAGGAAATATTGGTATACTATGTTGTCTCCAAGTCTTCTTGGATTTTGAGATGACCATTGTCCTTCCCAGCATGATAAAATGACTTGTCTCCACTCAATACACTTTGAGAGGTCCGGTGTTGGACTTAACATTTCCAGGTGTCCAAAAAGCTGGATGTTGTGGTTGCATATCTCACTCCAAATCCCTACTCATGGGCTCACCTTTCATGGCTACTGCCATTTTCTGTCTTGTCTTGCCCCATCAACTTTTTAAGACACCAATAAGGTCACTGACAATTGATTTTTCCTTAAAGTTAGGCAAAAGAAAGAAAGGTGGTGGCAATTGAGAGAAAGAGAGAAGGATTTAGTTGTTGCCATCTAAACACGACCAAGAAACATATTAAATTTTAATGTAAATAGCATTATTCCTAGAAATGCACTGGCCATTCTCTGCCACAGGATACTCTCACTGATATTAGCTTTTTTAAGGCCCCCAAACTCTGCCATGTTGAACAGTTCCCCCCTCTCTCTCATATCTCCTATTCCAGAGTTCCAATTCTCTACAATTTACTACAATAGCAAAATCTGCGTTATTTTACTATGCAGAAAACTTGAACTCTCAAACCCTATTCCAGCCTAGAGTCTGGGGCTCGAGTTTGCATATCCAAGGAGGATCATTAAGGTGACTTCACTCTCACACATGAAAAGAACCATCAGGAAATTTGAAATTACTGTGTTTTCTTTTCAACCTATCGTGGATCCCATTCTCACAGTTCCTCTTGTATTAGGCAATAGAACCATAGTAACCATACCCACCCTAGTTAGGGGTAGTGTGTTGTTGGTGTTGGGATGTCAAGGTTAGATGCAAGGCTGTACTTTATGTGTTGCTAAAATGTAAGGGAAATGCTTTTTCTTCATTTGTAATGTTTCTTTCCATATGAGGGAGGGCTTAATTAGTATTACACTCTTGGCTTTTCTCTGTTCCCTCACCCATCATTATTGGTGAGTGGGATTAGGAGAAACTGAGTGTGTACAGTCCAGTTCCTTCCTTGGGAATTAAACAGCCCCAGAGAGCATGTACTCTGGGCAGCCTCTATGTGCCATAAGTCTTACAGGAGTGGGCCCCTGAGTGGGGGTCGTAAAGGTTGCACTTTCTTAGCTATAGAAACAAAAGAAATTAGGGCACCTGGATTTCTTTCTTTTCACATATCCTTCTGATTCTTGGGCAAATACTCTCATTGATAGAAAACACAAAAACACAAACAAAAAAACCCAGCTATGTAATTTGTAGCACTCAGGGCAAAATGCAAATGTGGGCCTCTTGTTCAAAAATTATCAAGAACTTCAAGAAGGCTACAGCTGAGCATTAAACCACATGTGGGCCCTTCTATGGATGGAGTCCTGTGCAACTACACAGGTGTCATACCCTAGAAGTCTCTCCTATATTGATGGTTGATGTTGAGAGAAAGATCTTAATAGTAATGGAAGTTTGTATCCTGATATTCATTTTCTTCCAGATTTGGAAGAGATACATGCTAGGGCAGGCAAAATAATTTGAATGGCAATAACCAATGATCAATTGCCTTGAGAAGAAGAGATTGTATTGTATCTCTCAGAGTCTCACTAAAGAAACAGAAACTCCTCTAGGTATTGCAGCTAGATATCATACTTCAAATGAGGTGTTTCTAAAACTGCTTGGAAGGGTTGGAAGATCAAAGCTTAGGGAAAGGTACATTAGCTTTCAGAGACTCCAGAAGGGTATAGGAATCCTACAAAATCAGTTAGTGATGGCCAAGCTACCTGCAGCACTATGGTGGGTGATTTTCACCAAAGCTATGCCTGATTATTGCTGCAGAGGAACAATAAAAATGCTGTTTATCCTTGTTATTAACCAGCAGAATTTTAATATGGCTTTCAAGACCTACCATAGGTTAAATTCAACCTACCCTTCAAGGGGCACCAGGTAAGTGTCTGACTCTTGATTTGCGCTCAGGTCATGATCTCAGGGTTGTGAGATTGAGCCCTGCATTGGGCTCCACACTGGGCATGGAGCCTATTTAAGATCCTCTCTCTCCTTCTCCCTCTTCCCCCACTAATATATATATATTCAACCTACCATTCCAGGTTCAAATACTACTCTTCCATTTCAAAAGCCTGCCTGGACTGGGCAGCTTCGGTTACGTAAGTAGCCTGTGCTTTAGCACCTCCACTCTGCTCTAATACCTGTCCTTCTACTTGGAGTACTTACCCTTTCTGTCCACCATACCCTTGCCTTCATCCCCTCAGATATACTTCCTACATATTTCAACCAGATGTTATCTCTTCTCTCTGATTCTCACATGACACTATTTTATTCTTCTGTGGATTTCATCTTACTCATACTTATGTTCCTGTTGTACTGACGGGTGGACTCTGAGCTCCATATATTCTTATCTTTATCCACATGCACTGTATACTGTAAAACCTTGCACAAATACCCAGCAAATAAGGTATTAGGTATATTAATAAATGCATGAATGATATCATTCTCTGCATTCACTGATAAGACATTATGATTAATGTTTAAGTGGACAGAATAAGGATGAGTTGCTCATTAACTAAATTTAACATATATTACCTGTATATGTAATGAATATGACATTTGGGCTAATATAAGGAAAAATATTCTCCCAAGACAGTATTAACTTGACCTGTCTTATAAAATGTTCTGTTGGTTCCCTCATATTGACATTAACCAATTTTGAAATTCAGATATAACATGTGCACAGATAAATTTGACATTTGATATGATTTTTTTCCAGTTATATTATGGAAGAGAAAAATAATGACTCAGAGGAGAATGGGTTAGCTATAGGGGATGAAATACTGTAATAATGTAACTAAACCTGACTGAGAAAAAATGAGAAGTAAGCCTGCTTCGTTAGCCCTTTCATGGAGGGATGACTCAGCGCTGTTAAAGAACATGATGAGGTTACATTATTCTTTCATCACAACCTGTTGGGTTAATTGTGGTGTATATAGAGTATAGTTGATTCAGGAGACAATTGGTTATTGTGCTTTTCTATTATTTTTTTAAATTTTTTTAAGCAAGTTAGTACTTCACAAGAGCACAGAAGCCTGGTTCTTGTCATGAAATCTGATGATGAAAAACAAACTGTGAGAATAATTTTAAATATACCTGGGTTTGAAAATAGACAGAAATTCTTGAAGTCATGTTTAAGTTCCTCAAAGCCACACCTCCATTCATAACTGATTAAAAACAAAATTCTTTGTAGGAACTAAACTTGTGTAACCCCTGTCTCTCCCTGGCCTCCCGAAAGCAGAGCATACATTGTACTTTTGTGTAGGATGATCAGTATACAAACTGTGTGCGAACGGGTAGAAAGTGGGCCAACAGATCTTTGCAGATTGTAGCATGCCCACTCTGACATGAGACACAGGATCAGTTTAATTTCAATGTTGTGACAGGATCTGAGAAAGAAGCTTTATATCATGGAGAAGGGAGTCTCCTGTTGGCCTTATAAGAAGAGATGCATTGTCTTCCCTCGACCCCAGGGTTGGGTTGGAGGAATGTGGAGGCCTTGTTGATGGCTTCGTTGCCAACACAGCTCTGATCACCTGGTATGCTGCGGAATTATTTTTATTTGCTGCTGCTTTTCGTGTGACAGTTGAGAGAACCATGTCTGTTTTCCCACTCTTTATACCCTCAGCTTCTATGGACGTGGGAGTGCAGCAGGGTTACAGCCAGAGTCAGAGTAATCATTGAACACTGATTTGAATATAAAATCTACGACCGTTTGAAAGGGAAAAATCTTCAAGGGCCCATGTAATAAATCCGTAGGGAATTTAAGAGAGATGAACTATACCTAATTGCCTCTTACGTGACTAAAACACACAGACCTCTGTGAAGAGCGTGAGGGCAGATCCCCCAAATCCTCTGCTCAGCATGCTTCAAGGTTCAGAATAGTTCATGCATTTAGCTAATCTACAGCTGTGTGGTCAAACGTCCCTCAGCTGCTTGCAGCCTCCCTCCAATGGCCTATGATGAGAAGCCGAAATAATTTAAGTCATATTTTCAGAAATTTTTTTTTAAAGACAAACTGAAAAGAACTGATAGAACCAACCAACTGATGACTTAGACTGCCATGCATTACTTGGGGTCTGAACTTGGCCGCAGAAAACACAGTTCCCACCATAGCAAGGGTCAGTTTGCTAGGCCCAAGTGGCCTCCTGTTGCTGGGAGCTGCTGCCGCCCAGCGTGGGCGGCTGCAATCACAGTGCCCCTGTCCTGCCTGGGTGGTACTGGAGGGCAGCAGAGCTGCAAGACAAGTCAGGGTCTGTGTCACAAACCTGTGCAATGCCTTCATGTGTGCTCTTGCCAGTAAATCCCCCAGCGAGGGCCTAGGTACCTGCCCTGGCCAGTGGAGGGACGCAGCCCACACTGCTCCTAATACCCTTTATCAGGGATGAGAGGATGTTGCAACGGAGAGCAAAATATTAGCCCAGGTGAGGGCCTCATCAATGGAATCTTCTCCCACTTCCCTTCTGCTTTAGGATCGTAGGTCCTTAGGCTTTAGAACCAGTCAGCCGGGGTACTTTATCAATTCCCTTCTTTTCATAGGCTTGACCGACTCCCCTAGATATCAAGCACCTGTGATGCTAACCTCTGAGTTCTAAGCTCTAAGCTCTACCACCTGTTTTGGCTTCAAGCCCAGGAACTCAGCTAGAACAAGCCTTGATCTCTAGGTCTAAGAAACAAAAAGAAGAGCTGGTGAGTCTTCTCACTGACAAGGTACTTGCCTCAGTCTCCTCATTTAAAAAATGAGACTCAACTGTTCTTATCTCAGAGGTTTGTTGCTGGGAATTGGATGAGGTAATCCATACGCTCTCTGGACCAGCACCCTATACACGTCCTCTTCAGGAAGAGTCAGGGGTAACTCTCACACTATTCAGTTTGGGAAACCAGGCAATGAGAAAGATGGATCATATTTTCACTTGGTTTCTCTGCTGACAGGCTTTGGAATTTTCTCCAAGCTTCTCTGTACTCCAGAGTGGTACTATTAGCATACTGGCCTGCATCTTGAGTTTAAGATCTGTGGGACGCTCTGCAGGAATTCTAGCTCACACTTCTGGGCTCCACCTTTACCTGGAGCCAGACCCTCTAAATCTGAGTCAGTGAAGGGACTGAGGGAAGCTCCTAGGACTTTTAATTCATTTCAAAGTTCCTGTTGCTTTGGTTTGCCCCTTACTGTCCTATCTCTCTCTATATTCTAAGGCATAGACTTACATTTGTATAGTGCTTATATGTACCACGCTTTGCATGTGTTAATTCATTTAATTCTCATAACAGTTCTAAAAGGCAAGTACTCTTGTCTTTATTTACAGAAGAGGAAATTGAGGCACAGATTAAGTAGTTTGTCCAAAGCCCTAGAAGGCTCTGTTTCTAAATGGCAAGGTAAGGATTAAGCTCAGGCGGCCTTGCTCCTTCCTAAACCCACAAACTTCAAGATTATGCCAGATTACCAGGGTTATGTTTTGCCTTTGGCTTGTGACTGAGTTTCCAGACCTCAGTCATTAAAATATGGCAGGCACTCTGTAAATACTTGGTAAGTGAATGTATGAATGAATGATGCTTTTATAACTATTCCAGCCCTCTCATCAAAACTTTCTTCCACTTTTTATCTTCCCAGTGTTGGGAATTCTCACTTCCTTATTTTACTAGCTATCTCTTTGTCTTTATATTGCCATCTCCCAACCAGACTATAAGAGATAATTTCCTGAAGGGAAGTACCATGCTTTATGCCTGTTATATAACCTCCATGAGAATAGCTGAATAATCAATTTATGACACAGGGAACCCCTAAAATAATTTTCTAAATAGATTGGAAACTTGGGATGTTGAGAGATAAACAATTTACTTTTCTTCCCAACCCATCCCTTCACTTTGCTCCCTCCTACAAAATGCTATTTGGTTGAATAGTTTAAAGATTAAAATATGACATGCCAAAACACTTAAAGTAGATGAATAGATGAATAGAACAAAAGGCATTCAGACTCTTGAGTAGAAGAGATCAAAGTATTAGGGCAATGATTCTGCCTCTAAGATTTCAGGTCACTAAAGGAAATATGTTGGATTGCATCATCTCTGTTTTCTTAAGGGGGATAAAAAAAGCATTTAAAATTCCTCTCCAAAAATAAAATTGCTGTTGGAGCTATATTCAAGTAAGAATCAATTATGTAGACCTTGTGTAATGGGCATAGGAAACAATACTGTCAACTATGAAATTACAGAAGACACCAGAAAGCCCTCTTAAGCAGGCCATTAAAGTAGTGAGAATGGCCACATTTTTTTCTGATGAGGTGTTGGGAATTCATTTGCCTTCCTCAGAAGCCCCACCATAGTCTGAGTCATGGTTAGTGATGGCAACACTGCTTCTCTTGCCTTTGAACCGCTCACCTATTCATGGACCTAACATGTTTTATATACCACAAAGGCGTTAGACTCTCTATTATGTCTTTGAATAGAAAAATGCACAACAACCCATTTCCTAAAAGCACTGTAATCACATTCATGAAATGCTAGTAATTAATAGCCCGAATGGATAAATCTAAGTTAGGTTCATGAAAAACCAAGAGACATACCTAACCTTTTTTTTTTTTTTTAAAGATTTTATTTATTTATTTGAGAGAGAGAATGAGAGAGCGTGCACATGAGAGGGGGGAGGGTCAGAGGGAGAAGCAGACTCTCTGCCGAGCAGGGAGCCTGATGTGGGACTCCATCCCGGGACTCCAAGATCATGATCTGAGCCGAAGGCAGTCACTTAACCAACTGAGCCACCCAGGCGCCAATACCTAACCTTTCTTAAGCTCCAGGGCACATACATAATTTGAATACTATGTCTACAATTAAGGTATGTTTTCTTCCTTTTCAATGAGGAGGGTAATTAGGATGATAATAGAAATAATTCTTGAGTTTATAGACATCTTGGCTGAGGCTTTTACCAAGGTGATTTCTGGCTCTGTCATAAGCATGTCAGACTGATGTCAGTTTAGAAGTCACTGAGTTTCTCATGCCTTTTTTTTTTCCCCTTTGGGCTTCCTCTTTCTCTAATAAAACTGCCTTAGTCCCATTCATATTCCAGCTTTGAAACCCAGTGCTTAAAATGAACTGTCTATATCTGACTAACTTAAAAAAAAAAATAACTCAAATAAAAACAAATAGTTGTTTGCTCTCCTTTCCCATCTGATTACATCTGTCACATACATGTACTGGCCCCTGACATGAAGCTCTAATATTGATCTGGAGCCTTACTGATCTCCAACTTAATATAGGGACAGTGTCTACCAATAACTTAGGTAGTTCCAGAGGCACTCAATCTTCTTTTTTCACTTACAAAATGAAAAGAATGTCTTTAACTAGAGTAACTATCAAAGTGTTCCAATGTGCCCTACACCAAGCTGAACTTTGAAATTTGATGAAATATTTTTTAAGTGAGCTTCTGGTTTTGTTATATTAATTTGGGATTGGATTCCCTCCAGTGGTTCAAACAAAATGAAAGTGTGATTTTAAGGTATTTAATATATTCTCTTTCCTCCCTTGTTAATTTGGATCAGAATTAACTTCTTCCAAAACCATCCTAAGGTACTAGTGTACACTGTATTAAAGGGCATTCTACTTAACTGTGACATCTCACTATAATGATTGGGGAACCACAATTGCTTAATGCTGTGTGGTTCCACACAGAAAATTCATGATAATTTCTCTTCTCGTTGCCTGTCTTTCTGTGGTTATCTATGGCTGTGTAATAAACCACCCTAAAAGTTATTGGCTTAAAACAATAGCAATTATTTATTTGGGCACGAATTATCATGAATTATCATGAATTTACAATTTGGGCAGAACTCATCAGGAAAGACTTGTCTCTGCCCCACACAGAGTCAGTTAGTGTGGCTCAACTAGGTTAAGGCTCCATCTCTAAGTGTTCCACTAATATGCCTGACAAGTTTGTCCTGGCTGTTGCCTGGAAGCTCAGATGGGTTCACTGTCTGGGGACCTTGGTTTCTTAGGTCTAAGATACTGGGACTGGAAGTTGCCAGGTTCTTCCAGTCTGGTACACCATCATTTTTGTCATATTTGGTTGATCAGAGAAGTCACAAATCCTGCTCAGATTTAAGGGGAAGGGACATAGAACTCTACTTATCATTGGGAGGAATGTCAAATAATTCGATCCTGTTTATACTACCACACTCTTTATTTGATACCCAGCTGCCCAAGCCAGAAACTTATGTATATATTATTTAATGTATATAATTGAATCATAGACTCGTGTATGTGTGTGTGTGTGTGTGTGTGTGTGTGTGTGTATGTGTGTGTAAAACAAAGTCTTTCTAATAGGCTCTAGAATTTTTCCACTTCTCTTGTGTGCACTCACCACTTCTCTGGTACACACAGCATCTCTCACCTTCCTCCTAACTGGTCTTTCTGCCTCCAGCCAGTTGCTCCTGCCCAACCCAGTCGTGGTGATTTAGGTTTTCATTGTGAACAAATAACATCACTCTGAGTAAGAGTCCTTAAATGTCCCCTGCAGCTCTTAGGGTAAAGTGTAAACTTGTTTTCATGGCTCATAAGATTCTGCATGATCTGGCCCCTGCCTCCTTCTCTAGCTGCATTTCTTCATCTCTTGGTGAACCTTTGGTATTTAGGCCTCAGCTTTGACAAAGTCTTGATGTTCTTTAAATGATTTTGCTTCCTCTTACCTCTGAGACTTTGTGTAGGTAGGTCTCTTTGAAATGCTTTTTTCTGCCCCACTTCCTTCTCACTGTCTGCCATTCCCTCTGCCAGGATAATTCTGTCTCATTCTTCAGATTTTAATTTAGTTTTCAATTGAAAACTAAAAAACTTCTGCTGAAGTGTTTTATAACACTTATTTATTCATCCACAAAATATTGATTGAGCACCTATAATGTGCCAGGTACTTTTCTAGGCCTGGGGATACTATAGCAAGCAAAATAAACAAAAGACTTCTCTCTCATGGAACTTATACTTCCAGTGGAAAAGTCAGGTAATAAGCAAGAAAATATATAGTAGTGATAGGTATAAGCAGAAAAAAAAGAAAGAAACAGGATAGGAAATATAAAATGTTGGAGTGTGAGGATGTTGAAGTTTAGGCACAGTGGCCAGGGAAGGCCTCACTGGGAAGGTGTCATTTGAGTCTTGAATGCAGTGAGGGGGCTAGTTACGAGGATGTCTGGGAAAAGACTATTTCAGTGAGAAGAAATAGAAGGTATAAAGGCCCTGAGATAGTAGGCATGCACTTCTTTGTGTAGGGAATGGCAAAGGGCCAGAGTGGCTGGAGTTAACTAGGGAGAGCAGAGGAAGGTAACATGAGGTCAGAGAGGTGATAGGGCCCCTGGTCACAGAAAACCTTTTAGATCACTGTGAGGACTTGGACTTCTACTCTAAGTAAAGTGGAAGAGATTGGGAGAACTTGAGAAGAGGAGCGTCATGCTCTGACTTATGTGTTTAAGGGATCACCTGCCTACCCCACAATCCTGGGTAGGGTTTTCTTGCACATTGCCCTGTACTTCTATCATTACAACTTTGCACCTGTGCTATAACTTGTTCATATCCCTCACTAGTGTCTAAGTTCTGTGAACTGTGAAGAGCACTGCTTGTCCGACTTGTTCATGTTTTTTTTTTCCCCACCACCCAGTGCGGTGCCCAGGAGACACAGATTCTTGATAAACATATATTTGATTTCATTGAAATGATGAACAACGAATGCTAGCCCCTGTGCTAATCTTTAGCTCTTTTATTTCTTAAAATAACTTCCTCAGTTTGGTAGTATTAAACCCCAATTTATAAACGAGGCAATGAGATCAGTTTAAGAAGTGCTAAAGAGAGAGAAAGAAAGGAAAGAAATGAAATCCCTTAGAGTCATCATGGTAACCTTCTTTAAGTTAAGAAACTCGGGTTTTCATTTCTACCTGGAGCTCTCCAGTGGAGAATTATAATTGGCCCATTTGTTAGACCTAAAGATATCCATTCACCTCTCTGAAAAGAAATAGTCACAGTGGATGCTTTTTGACTTTTGGCAGGGGAAAAGGGGTTCTTCAACTTTGGGTCTATTGTGAGGCTAACAAAACAGAAAGGCCAGAACACTTGTATATTACAAAAATTCATTTTCCATCTGAATGCATGTGTACAAACACATGTGCACATGTGTGTACAAAGGCTTCATTCCTAGTCCACCTGTGTTTGTATCAGTTTCTACTATGTGCCTAGCACTAGGGATGGAGAGATCTTTGCCCTCAATGGACTCATAGGGGTTATACAATTACAGAACAGTGTAGAGAGTAATATAGTGGGGAAATAAACATCTGTTCTAGGAAGTAAATAGAACAGAATAAATTGGGTAGACAAATATGCTAATACTAATTATATGGTTAGCACTTCTTGAATGCCAGCATGAACAATTGCTTACTGACCAAAATGATGATTGGAGAGGGGTAGCAACTTAAGATTCACCATTTGACTTATCCTATGAAATCACAGAATATTCAGACTTGAAAAAACGAAACAAAACAAAAGTCTGTATTTAGCTCTTTTGTTTAAAATATAAAGAAAGTGAGATCCAAATAGTTCGAGTCTTGCCAAAAATCACACATAGGAAGAACAAAGAGGAAAACTAGGAGTCTGAAGCTTGGGCCAGTCAAATGGCTACCTTTTGTTACCTAACTCAAAAAAGAGAATGGCCATCTTCTCCATGGAAGTACTTTGGGATTAGTTAGTGGCTGTTCTTTCTACCTATAAGACCCTGCCTTCATTTATTTGTTGGTTTCTTCTCATTTACTCAGTCTAGACACGCTGTTGTCAGGCATAAAGCCTGAGACCACTGTGAAGGCTTCCTGTTGTCAGCTGAGCTTCCTCATTCACTGCATTGCAGACTGATAAAAGATGCGGCAGAGTCAGCCTCACCACCATGAGCTGAGTCTGCCATGGCATCCTCTCTTCTTTTCTTCTGCTGCTCCAAACAGCTGAGGGACAGGAAATGAAAGTGCTAAGTCTCAAGGTTTACTGGGCTTGTTTGCACTGCCTCCAGCTTGCCAGACCATGTAGAAAGCTGGTACGCTGCTTCAGGTCCAGAAAGGAAAAGAGAGCTCCAGTCAGAGACCTATACTTTCCTAAATCTCCAGTTACTTCCAGAACTGTCATTAGCTTCTTTAAATTTTACCTTCTTTACATGTAGTCTGATCTAGACAGCAAGAGCCAGTGATATCCTTCTGATATAACTATATGGCAAGAGGGACATGCAACCAAATTAAATAAAATTAATTTCAAGCATACATTCTGAGTTGGAGAAGCATTTGAACAATTACACAGTGTCAGCACGAGTCACTTATCTGAATAATTTTATTGTCATGACCCTGATTTGGAAGTCACTATGCTTGCTGTGCATGATAAACTTGAACCATGTTTTGCCCTGAAGTTTTAAAGAACTGTAATTTAAAACATCTATAACAAAACAATCTATGAGCAAATGAGATCCCCCTAAATTAGATGCCTCTTTCAGCAGTATGATAAGTAATTCTTTCCAATATGATAATATTGAGGGGCTCTGGGAGTCTCTTTATTAAATAATAATCCTTCCTTGTATAGGATTTTGCATGATCCTTAGGGAGAAAAATCTATTTACTTACTTAATCTTGAACAAAAGGCACCACTTCTCTACTTTTGGTATCATTACTGCTGCATGAGTTTGCATGTGCAGACTTTCAGCTTTACATCTTTTTGTACTATGGATATTTTTGCACATAAAGCAATATAAATAAAAACAAGTTCTGTGGAATTTCATGAATTTTAGTTATCTAAGACTAAAAACATAGACCACCCTCTTCCATCTCATGTTGTTAATGTTTCTCACATTTTGTTTATGTAGTAAATGTTTATTCAGTGTCTACTCTGTGTGGAAGACTGTTGTAGGCACCAGGGATACATCAGTGGAAAACAAAACAGGAAAAGATCCCTGCCCTCATAAAGATTATATTTTATCAGGAGCATAAGGAGAAATAAACAATAAGCAATTACCATAAGTATTTAAATAATTTAGATTATATAGCATGTTGAAACTAATTAAAGCTATAAATAGAGGAAAAAGTAGAGCAGATTAAGGAGGAAGTGAGTGGACTCCAGTAATATTAATTAGGAAACAGGGAGAAAAAAAAAGATACCATTGAAGAGGAGAGATTTGAGCAAGCACTTGAAGGAGGCAAGAGAGTGAACCAAGCAGATAATCTGGGAAAAAGATCATTTCAGGCCAAGGAATTAACTAAAGCAAGGATCCTAAGGAGGTGACCTGGAGTGGTCAAGGAAATCCCTGGAGATCATTGTTGACAAAGTCAAGAGAGCAAATCGAAGATGTGCTCTTTGAAATAAGGTGGCTGTTTAGGGTCAGAGTAGGGGCTGTGGGCAGATTATGTAGAGCCATGTAGACTGTTGTAAGATATCTGGATTAAATTCCAAGTAGATTGGGAAGCCATTGCAGTTGTTTATATGAAGAAATGACATGATTGGATTTAATTTGTTTTTAAAAGTTTCTAAAAGATTAGCCAGACTGGTCTGTTTAGGTAGGATGGCAAGTCATGGCAAAGAGAGAAGCAGAATGTTATTGCCATAATCCAGAAGATATATGTGGTTGGCACAAGATGGCAGGTAGCAGGAGAAGTGGCAAAAGCAGTTCAGGTTTTGTACATATTTTGAAGGTAGAACCGGCAGAGAGAAGTTGAGGATGAATCCAAAGGATTTGGTCTGAACATCTGGAAGGATGGATTTGCTATCAGCCAAAAAAGATATGGCCACAGGATGAGCAGATCTTCAAGCTTGGATTAGGCATTCAACTATGGACATGTCAAGTTTGAGGAGAGTATTAAACATCCAACTGTAGGATATGTAAAAGTCGGCTATATGAGTCAGGGGAAAGGTCTGGGGAGAAGAGAGAATTTGAGAGTTGTTGATAAGTATTGGCATTTAAATTCTTGATGATAGTCAATACCAAGGGAATAAGAATAGACAGAAAAGAGGGTGTAGATCGGAGCCCTGGGGCCTTTTACCATTAAGAGGTCCGGGAGGTATAACAAAGAGACCAAGAAGAAATGACCAGTGATGCAAGAGGAAAACCAAGACAGGGTAGTGTCTTGATGAAGAAAGTATTTTGAGGAGTGAGTGATGATGGTGTCAAATAATGCTGGAAGGTAAAATAAGCTGAAGATTGAGAATGACCACTGGATTTAGCAATATTGAGGTCACAGGTAGATTACTGGCAGCAGTTGAGTGGTAGGATGAGAATAAGATCCTGTTTGAACAGGAAGTGATTTTCTCTCTTCCTTCCTTCCTTTTTTATTTTTCTGCCATCAAAGTGGGCTAAAAACCCAAACTCAAATGTTTATTGATGGTACAATTTTAATGAATCCCTTTGGGAATTTTGTTATTAAACACTTGGAAGATTTTTTCACTTATTTGATCTGGTCCAAACATTCCAAAACTGGCATTCATTTTAATTATCCTCAGATGTAATCTGTGAACAAAACATCCGAGGATACAGTTAAGTATTTTAGAAAATCGTTAACTTATTTTAGGCCATTGAATTATACTTTCATACACTGAGGATGGAGAAAAGGTATCAGTACCTTGTTTTATTACATCTTGGCAATTTAATAGAAATCACATATTCTTCTCAAAGTATAGCCAGGGTTTAACTTGTTTGTTGTGTGTGCATAGCTTCCCTAACGAGATCTAAGCTCTGAAGACAACAATAAGAACTTCTACTCCTCTATGCTATTTTTAGTACCTGGCCATATCTGGCACATAGTACGTATGCAATAAACAATTGTTGGTTTAATTTTCTGTGTTCATGGGGCCTGATCTTGCTCTCTTATATATAATCCTCACTCAGTTATGGAAGGATAATAATAGAAAATGATCAGAGAATAGTGCTTATATTGCTAGAAGTTCTGGCCTTTAAAGACTTTACAGTCTTGTTAGGGAGGAAATACAGATGTATATGACAAGTTCAATAGCAAGGTAAGAACAGTATAAAGCAAAAATAAAAGATGGCCTTAAAATTAGTGACCAAATGAAATCTATAGATAGTACCTGCCCAATACCTCTTGCTAATTCTCACAATATTTCAATCTTTTTTCATTATTATTTAATTTGTTATGGTGATCTGTGATCAGTGATCTTTGATGTTACTGTTGTAATTATTTGGAGGTACCATGAACTATGTCCATATAAGACTTGCAGACTTACTCCATAAATATTGTGTGTTTTGACTTCTCCATCAACCGGCCGTTGCCCCATCTCTTTCTCTCTCCTCAGTCTTCCCTATTCCTTGAAACACAACAATATTGAAATTAGGCCAATTAATAACTCCACAGAGGCCTCAGGTGTCCAAATGAGAGGAAGAGTCACATGTCTCTCATTTTAAATTAAAAGCTAGAAATGATTAAGCTTAGTGAGGAAGGCATGTCAAAAGCTGAGATAGGCTGAAACCTAGGCCCCCTGTGCCAAACAGCCAAGGTGTAAATGCAATGGAAAGGTTTTTGAAGGAAATTAAAAGTGCTACTTCAGTGAACACATGAATGATAAGAAAGTGAAATAGCCTTACTGCTGATACGGAGAATGTTTTAGCTGTCTGTATCAAAGATCAAACCAGCCATAACATTCCCTCAAGCTGAAGCCTAATCCAGAGGAAGGCCCTAACTCTCTTTAATTCTATGAAAGCTGAGAGAGGTAAGGAAGCTGCAGAAGAAAAGTTTGAAACTAGCTACACTAAACAACAGATTTTCGATGTAGATGAAATAGCCTTCTATTGGAAAAAGATGCCAGGACTTTCATAGCTAGAAAGGAGTAGTCAATGCCTGACTTCAAAGCTTCAAAAGACAGGTTGGCTTCTTATTTAGGGGCTAGTGCAGCTGTGACCTGAAGTTGAAGCCAATGCTCATTTACCATTCTGAAAACCCTAGGGCCCTTAAAAATGATGCTAAATCTACTCTGCCTATGCTCTCTAAATGGAACAAAAAAAACCTCAGTGATGGCACATCTGTTTATGACATAGTTTATTGAATATTTGAAGCTCACTGCTGAGAACTACTGCTCAAGAAAAAAGGGTTTCCCTCAAAATATGACTGTTCATTGACAATGCACCTGGTCACCCAAGAGCTCTGATGGAGATGTACAATGAGATTAATGTTGTTTTCATGCCTGCTAATACAGCATCCATTCTGCAGCCCATGGATCAAGGGGTAATTTCGTCTTTCAACTCTTACTATTTAAGAATACATTTCATAAGGCTATAGCTGCCATAGATAGGGATTTCTCTGATGGACCTGAGCAAAATAAGTTGAAAACCTTCTATAAAGGATTTACCATTCTAGATGTCATTAAGAACATCTGTGATTCATGGGAAGAGGTCAAAATATCAGTATGAACAGGAATTTGGAAGAAGTTGATTTCAACCCTCATGGATGACTTTGAGGGGTTTAAGACTAAAGTGGAAGAAGTAACTGCAGGGGTAGTGGAAATAGCAAGACAACTAGAATTAGAAATGGAACCTGAAGATGTGACTGAATTGCTACAATCTCATGATAAACCTTGAACAGACAAAGGGTTGAATGAGCAAAGAAAGTGGTTTCTTGAGATAGAATCTACTCCTGGTGAAGATGCTGTGAAGATTGTTGAAATGATAACAAAGGGTTTAGAATATCACATAAACTTAGTTGATAAAGCAGTAGCAGCGGCTGAAAAGACTGACTCCAACTTTGAAAGAAATTCTACTGTGGATAAAATGCTATCAAATGGCATTGCCTGCTATAGAGAAATCATTTATGAAAGGAGAGTTGATTGATGTGGCAATTTGTCATTGTCTTATTAAGAAATTGCCACAGCCACCCCAACCTTGCTGTGTAGTTCTGGATTGGGGGGTAAGAATTCTGGTAGTGTGTATGTCCAGAAGGGATGGTTGAAAATACAAGTGTAGGAAGTGGGGAGATGCTTACTGTCCACTCCCCCAAATTTTCATGCAAGTGTCATGCACTAAGAGTACACATCTATAGCAATGGGTAGAGGAAAGGAGAATATATAGCTACAGATTGCTTCTGTGCACAGGGACAAGGAGGGGTCATGGAATTGAATAAAAACATATGAACATGTGTGTAACTAATAAACACTGATTTCTGGGTAGTGTTTACCTCTGGAAAGGGAGAGGTGGGGAAGGGGATAAGTTTTACCAGAATCATCAATGTTTTATTATTTTTTTAAAGAATTTTTTTTCTTTTTTAAAGAAAAATCTTAAGAAAATAGAAAAAATGTTGCCATCTGTCAAATATAGGTAGTGATTACCTTTTTGCTTTAGATTAAGTTCTGTTCTGCTTGAAATATTTTATATATATTTTTTAAACAAGGGTCAGGAAATTTAGAGTAAAAGCCTTGGTAGATAAAGAAGAGAGTTTTCAAATATTTTCAAATACTAGTTTACTTCCAAATAAATTTAAGCTTGGATCTCACTATCTACCTTATATCTTTGTCTTTAACACAAGAAACTAAAAATGAGTTATGCCAATTAGACCAATACCATTTGGAAAGAACATGTTTGCAATTAATCTTTTTAAAAGGGATATTTGTTTTGTTTTTTTTGTTTGTTTTGTTTTGTTTTTAAAGATTTTATTTATTTGAGAGAGAGAGAGAATGAGAGATAGAGAGCACGAGAGGGAAGAGGGTCAGAGGGAGAAGCAGACTCCCCGCTGAGCAGGGAGCCCGATGCGGGACTCGATCCTGGGACTCCAGGATCATGACCTGAGCCGAAGGCAGTCGCTTAACCAATTGAGCCACCCAGGCGCCCAAGGGATATTTGTTTTGAATTAAGTTAGTGACATCATTGCCTTGTTTCATTTTATGAATGTGGAATTCCTTCAGGAAAAAAAAATATTCAAAAAATTCTAAATCTGCTGTGTTTAGCAGCAGAGTTATAGTTCTGAAAGGTTCATGGATTTCTCCCGTTTATTTGTTTGCCCCAGTTCATGAACTCAGAACTTTCTCTTCAATATTTTGCTTCTGAGAAACTTACTCTCATATTCTCATCACCTGAGGGACCAGACCCTCAGAAAGCTTTCCTTAGATGGATTGGAGTGGTAAGTTTCCACAGAAAAAGTGACATCAAACATTGATCTACTTGCGTGAAGTGATTCTACCATTTATATGGCATTTGGTGCATCCTGTAAATTGATGCAAACATCATTAAAGAAAATGATAGAGGGCATATGGCGGCAGGCAAAATGCCAGTTCACATGATGAATTCTACCTTGTACTAGTCCAAGGTAAATAAGTTTTTTAATCACCTTGAAAAAACTCTCGCTTTGATTCAGCTACGGTGACCAGGTAATTATAATTGTGTAGCTAGTTCCTTGTTAGCTTAAAAATAAATAAATAAACGGTGGCAACAGATAGGCATTTGGCTTGGGTTTATATTGCAAGACAGATGGCCTAATGAGATTTTTTTTTGACCCTACGCTGCCATGATGAAGTCTCCACCTGTATGGCATTACAATAGACTGAACACAGAGTTCTGGTTTGTTTTCTCTTCTTGAGTTGTTTGGTGTATTACTTTGAGAATTGGAAAGCCTGGGAGTGCAAAAATTGATTATGAGATTTTTCCTTACTTGGCAAGATGAACAAGGCTATGTGAGGCCTTTTTATGGACTGACTACATACAGGTTTCAATCACAGATTGTGTTGCATTCCTTTTGAAGGTGGGCATCTAACAAAATTGAATTTTAAGGGGATAATTACAGTCTTATTAGATTCCTAGGTTCACATTATGATACTTTTTTTTTTTTTTTTACAAAATTGAAAAATCTCTTTCCATCAGATCTTATAGTAATGTGCTTTTCTGGTCAGTCAATTTTACCTGCAGAACATGTTCCTACAAATATATTTTTAATGGTCCCCAATTAGAGGTTTGGATATAAATAATGATATCAGAATAAAAAATGATTTCTACTTATAGAAAGTAGGACTAGAGTTTACCTTCAGCACATGGAATGCATATAGTTAACATCAGCTAGTGATTCATATCAGGCCTCTCTCCAAGCTATAGAAATTGCCTCTGGCTAATTTAAATGAAGAATATGGAAGGGCATATCTGACTGGGCAGAAAATACAGGAGAACCAAGTAGAATCTGGGTTCCCCAACAGGGTAGAAAGACCCACAGCCTACGTCAAGCCATAGTCATAGTATTGTAGGGCACAAAGCTGCTGGCTCCACCTCCACTGAGCACTTGCTTTTGGCTGCACTGGGATTTTCACACTGCTAAAGATAATTTCTCAGCTGTCCTTGTGTCTTTCCATCATTCTCCAGAGCTTCAAAGTTCTAAGTGGGAGTCTTTGATTGGCTGAGTTTAGGCCATGTGCCAATTCCCTGGTTGCCTGGTCCATTAGCTTCTTAATGAGAAGTGAAGTCTTTCTCCCACCAGAGCCTGTGCAGTGGAAGATCTCTCCCAGTTAGGCAGGGAGATTTCTGTTGCTGAATGTCTAGAGAATAAGAACAGACAGGAACCAAAAGAGGTGCATGACAGCAAAAATTCTCTATTGAATCATGACTTTTTTTTCTAGTTTATTTTTCTCTCTTTTTAAAAAGATTTTATTTATTTTATTTGAGAGAAGGAGGGAGTGCATGTGCAAGCAGAGGGAGGAGCAGAGGGAGAGGGGGAGAATCTCAAGCAGACTCCCACTGAGCACAGACCACACAGGGCTCCTTCTCACAACTCTGAGATCATGACCTGAGCTGAAAGCAAGAGTCCAACATTCAACCAACTGAGCAACCCAGGTGTCCCTCTCTTTCTTTTCGATAACCATAAACATATGAAGTAAAGAATGCTATTGTTAATATCCCTAACCCCAACACTTTGTTATGGATGTAACCTTTTATCCCAGGGCTTTTCCTACTATATCAAAGGCACAATTAACTGCTCTCAGCATGCATACCAACCTTCCTCTTGTGCACACATGTCTGATATTTCCAAGTTTAAGAGAAGGCAGATATTTGCCTTATGTCTCAACCCATATTTTTAAATCAGCATCATTTCCCTCTGCTTATTTTACCACAATTTTCACAATGAATAAATATTTCCTGAGGATTTCTGTATTAGTTTGCCAGGGCTGCCACAATAAAGTACTACAAACTAAGTAGCTACACAATAGAAATTTATTGTTTCACACTTCTGGAGGCTAGAAGTCTGAGATTAAACTTTTGGCAAGGTTCATTTCTTCCAAGGGCTCTGCTGAAGAATCTTCCATATGTCTCTACTTGAGTTGCTGGCAACTTGGCATTTCTTGACTTGTGGAAGCATCACCCCGATCATTGGTCTCATCTTCACATGGTGTTCTCATATGGTGTCCTGCCCGCACATCTGTGTCCAAATCTCTCTTTTATAAGAACACCAGTCATATTGGATTAGGACTCATCCTAATGACTTCTTACAATTTGATTACCTTTGCAAGGTTGGGATTCTAACATACTACTTTTGGGACATAATTCAACCTATAATAACTACTTAAATGGCTGCCCCTTCAACGTGAGTTTTTGAAATATTGAGTCCTTTGTGACATTAATTTTTTTAAACCAAAGAATATATAAGTAGGCGTACAAAGAATATATATGCCTATAGGGCATACAAAGAATATATAACTTGGCTGACCATTGAAGATTATACACATCTTGATTTTAGTGCTGAAATTGGCAGAATGGTTTATTTGAGGAAAATCAAGGAATGACTAGGTGACTGTTAGTTAAAAGTTTGTCATTAAAGGGGCGCCTGGGTGGCTCAGTCAGTTAAGCGACTGCCTTCAGCTCAGGTCATGATCCTGGAGTCCTGGGATCGAGTCCCACATCGGGCTCCCTGCTCGGCGGGGAGTCTGCTTCTCCCTCTGACCTTCTTCGCTCTCATGCTCTCTCTCTACCATTCTCTCTCTCTCTCTCAATAAATAAATAAAAATCTTTAAAAAAATGTTTGTCATTAAAAAAATATATATCTTTTCAAATAACCCACTTTTGGTTCTGTTGCTTTTTCTCTTGTTATTCTGTTCTCTGTTTCATTTAGTTCTACTAAAATCTCTATTATTTCTTTTATTTTGTTCGCTTTGGATTTATTTTGCTCTTCTTTTTCTAGTTTCTTTCAGATCTTCTTTGTGGATGTGCTCTGAAGTACTAGAAAATTTAGACCAATTCTGGTTTCTTTCAGTATTGCATTAATTATCAGTGAAATACTAGAATAATAACCTGAAGGCAGATTTAATGGAAACTTTATTTAAATGAATAATTTAGATCTCCTGCAAGAAAACATTTTACTGCATATATGGATATAGTCAAAAAACATCTTTAAAATCAGGAGCACTTAGATTCCAAATATTTTTATCACATTCTTTCAACTTTCTTTCTAAGGCTCTGATGGGAGGTAGGATTAGTTGATGTAAAAATGTTTTAATTTTTGCTTATATTAGGTGTATTAAATGCTACTGCATTTCAAAAAATACTTAAGATAGTATTCAGTGTTAGGTAAAGTGTTTCAGCTTTGTTTAAAAAAAGATATTCTTTGTAAATTAAAAGCTGTAAATGGAACTCCTGTCATTCGTCAATGCAAAGCAGTTATTTTCGTTTTCCAGTGAACTGGTAAAAGGACACTTCATGACATTTCTTTGTCTTTCCCTTATATATTCTAGTTCATATCAATGAAACAAAATTAAAACAAGCAAACCTACCAAATACTCTTAAAAGCAGGTCCTAAGTCGTTGCAGTTAATACAACAAAAAATAACAACAACGACAACAACAAAAATTGGTGTGAAATCTCTGAACAAGCTTTATGATATATTCTATTAGGTTATAACTTATTTGCAATTACATGAATTTTTTTTCTCAAATGCTCTATAGTTCAAGTGTCGGACATTATCTAAATGCTTGAGTTTAAGTCATAAGAACTTACAGAGTATAGTAGGTGGTGTATTTAAAATACCCTCTGTGTGTGTGTGTGTGTGTGTGTGTGTGTGTGTGTGTTTGTGTTTAAATCTCAAATCATCCAAAGAAAATCAATATCATGATAAGTTTAGGTGACTTAAAATAAGTGCATCAAAAAGAAAACCAGAATCTACACTTGGAATAGCTTCTCTAGCTCATTTGCCTGAGACAAGGAATGAATATCTTGAAAACTTAAGGTTTTTTATTACTATAGGATTGTGTGTCTATCAGTTTTCATTGCCTTTTGCTTCATTTGATTGTTGCAGAAAGTGAAAAAGATTCTCTCAGAAATGTAATGAGAAATGGAAAATGTAATTTTCAAGCATATGTTGAAACTTTTACACAGAATCGTTATAAAATTTATACACTGAAACTCATTCTAAACAGTCAATAGTGGATAGATATGTTCCTGAAAGGATTATTTTAAAACCAACTGTAATACTTGGAATAACTAACTTTTTACATGTGCTAAAACTTCTAATTCAATAGAAACATTGAAGTCCGTTTTGTGTAAAAAAAAGAATTATGCTTTTGCAATGTAAAACATTAACCTCTAGTTGTTTTAGGATAGATTTTTTAAAAATCAAATTTTCCCACAATTGTACTTATTTGTTTACCTTAATTTTTGAAATTTGTGGCTAAGAGTTAAATTTTTAAGTAGAGAGGAGCCCCTTTTTACCTTTCATTTATTCTTTAAGCCACACTTAGCAGGTGGGCAGCAGATATTAGGTCAGTCACTTTGTTCCTTGCCTTGCTGATGTAAAAGGGTGAATATTTCAAAGTGAAGCAAGAGTTGGCATCAGAGAAACCATGTTCAGTGTTCTTTTTAAATAGTCTTCCTGTGGCATTCTTTTAGACAACTAGCCTTTGCCCTCTCCACACCACAAGGGTGAAAAAGTGACCTTTTCCAGAGAATTCAAAGTCAAATCAGTCCTGTAAGTCAGTCTAGGGGCAAGTGAAAGTAAGTTTGTGGTCAGGGTGGCCAAAGAACTAATATCTAAGAAGACAGGAGAGGCGGTATGGTCAGGACATGCTGAAAAATAGTGAAAAAGTAGGGACATTGCATCCATGAGGCCACAGTAGTGACTTTAAGGGGAGTATGTGCTTTACAACCTGTTTAAAAACAGTTGAACTTTGAGAGCAAAAGCTGGGAGGGACTCAAGGAATACCACAAGCTCAACATGAAGGAAATCCACTGTACATAAATGGAAGTTCAAAGGCTGCAGAGTTAGAAAGAAAAATGAAAGGTAAGTACAGAGGACACTATGTACAAAATAACAGAAGGAATAAAATAAGGAAAGATTAGAGGTCACTTTTTTGCTCTTCTGACAGCAAAACCCGCACAGGAAATAAGTGGACTATAAGTAAGGGAGGAAACCTGAAGTTTCCTATAAGATTTATTAAATAAGACAAAATAGTAGGGGACTTAAACACCCCATTTACATCAATGGATGGATCATCCCAAACAAAAAATCAACAAGGAAACAGTGGCTTTGAATGACACATTGGACCAGATGGATGTAACAGACATATTCAGAACATTCCATCCTAAAACAGCAGAATACACATTCTTCTCAAGTGCACATGGGACATTCTCCAGAATAGACGAAATATTAGGCCACAATATGAGTCTCAAGAAATTCAAAAAGACTGAAGTCATTCCATATGTCTTTTCTGACCACAACACTATGAAACTGGAAATCAACCACAAGAAAAATCTGGAAAGGCCACAAGTACATGGAGGTTAAATGACATATGACCAAACAATGAATGGGTCAACCAAGAAATCGTAGGGAATTTTTAAAAAATGTACATGGAGACAAATGAAAATGAAAACACAAGGGTCCAAAATCTTTGGGATGCAGCAAAAGTGGTTCTAAGAGGGAAGTAAGTGGTTCTAAGAGGGAAAGGCAGAAATACAGGCCTACCTCAAGAAGCAAGATAAATCTCAGATAAACAACCTAACCTTACATCTAAAGGAGCTAGTAAAAGAAGAACAAACAAAACCCAAAACCAGTAGAAGGAAATATAACAAAGATCAGAGCAGAAATAAATGAAATAGAAGCTAAAAAGCAGTAGAACACATCAAAGAAACCAGGAGCTGCTTCTCTGAAAAGATCAGCAAAATTGATAAACCTCTAGCTAGACTTATAAAAGAGCGAGAAAGAGAGAGAGAGGAAGAAGACACAAACAAAATTGGAAGTAAAAGAGGACGAATAACAGCCAACACCACAGAATTACAAAGGATTATAAGAGAATATTATGAAAAATTATATTCCAACAAGTTGGACAACCTAGAAGAAATGGATGCATTTCTAGAAACATATAACATCCCATAACTGAATTAGGAATAAGTGGAAAATTTGAACACAACAATTACCACCAATTAAATTGAATCAGTAATACAAAAACTCCCAAAAACCAAAAGCCCAGGACCAGATGATTTCACAGGTGTAAATAAGAGTTAATACCTATTCTTTTCAAATTATTCCAAAAAATAGAAGAGGAAGGAAAACTTCCAAATTCATTCTATGAGGCCTGCCTTACCCTGATACCAAAACTAGATAAAGACCCTATAAAAAAAGAGAACTATAGGTCAATATCTCTGATGAACATAGATGCCAAAATCCTTAACAAAATATTAGCAAACTGAATACAACAATACATTACAAAAAATCATTCACTATGATCAAGTGGAATTTGATCAATCAATCACGAATCAATCAACATGACACATCATACCAACAAGAGAAAGGATAAAAACCATATGATCATTTCAATAGATACAGAAAATGCATTTTACAAAGTACAACATCCATTCATAATAAAAACCCTCAACAAATAGGTTCAGAGGGAACATACCTCAACATAATAAAGTCCGTATATGAAAAACCCATAGCTAACATCATGGTTAATGGTGAAAAACTGAGAATTTTTCCCCTAACACCAAGAACAAGACAAGGATTTCTACTTTCACCACTTTTATTCAACATAGTACTGGAAGTCCTAGCCACAGCAATCAGACAAGAAAAAGGAATAAAAGGCATCCAAATTGGTAAGGAAAAAGTAAAACTTTCACTATTTGCAGATGAAATGATACTATATATAGAAAACCCTAAGCATTTCACCAAAAAACTACTAGAACTGACCCATGAATTCGGTAAGGTTGCAGGATACATAATCAATGTACAGAAATCTGTTGCATTTCTATACACTAATAATGAACCAACAGAAAGAGGAATTAAGAAAGCAATCCCATTTACAGTTAGACCCAAAGTAATAAAATACCTAGGAATAAGCCTAACCAAGGAGGTGAGAGAACTATACTCTGAAAATTATAAAACATTAATGAACAAAATAGAAGACAATACAAACAAACGGAAAGATAGTCTCATGGATTGGAGGAACAAATATTGTTAAAATGTCTATATTACCCAGAGCAGTCCATAAATGTAATGTAGTCCCTATCAAAATACCAACAGCATTTTTTACAGAACTAGAATGAATAATACTGAAATCCGTATCTGTAGTGTAAAGCCAAAGTAGATTAAAGACCTAAATGTGAGACCTGAAACCATAAAAATCCTAGAAAAGCATACAGGCAGTAATTTCTCTTACATTGACTGTAGCAACACTTTTCTAGATATGTCTCCTGAGGCAAGGGAAATAAAAGCAAAAATAAACTATTGAGACTATATCAAATAAAAAGCTTTTGCACAGTGAAGGAAACAACCAACAAAACTAAAATATAACCTAGTGAATGGGAGAAGATATTTGCAAATGACATACCCAATAAAGGGTTAGTATCCAAAATATATAAAGGACTTCTACAACTCAACACCCAAAAAACAAATAACCCAGTTAAAAAATGGGCAGAAGTCATGAACAGACATTTCTCCAAAAAAGACATACAGATGGCCAACAGACACATGAAAAGATGCTCAGTGTCACTTATTATCAGGGAAATGCAATCAAAACTACAATGAGATAACACATCTGTCAGAATGGCTAAAATAAAAAACACAAGAAACAATAAGTGTTGGTGAGGATGTGAAGAAAAAGGTACCCTCTTCATTGTTGGTGGGGATGCAAACTAGTACAGCTACTGTGGAAAACAGTATGGAGCTTTCTCAAAAAATAAAATATAGAGCTACTATATAATCCAGTGATCACACTACTGGGTATTTACCAAAGAATACAAAAATGTTAATTTGAAAGGATATCTGTGGCCCTGTGTTTATTTCAGCATTATGTATAATAGCCAAATTATGGAAGCAGCCCAAGTGTCCCTTGATAGATGAATGGGTAAAGAAGATGTGATATGTACAGGTCTATATCTAGATAGATAGATAGAATGAGTTATGGTTTGTGTGTGTATGTATGTGTACATATACCAGGTTCTGAGTAGGCTCCTGAATGGGTTACAAAGTTGGCTTTTGAATGAAATTCAGTGTGTATTTTGTAACCTGGCATCAATTAAGTGTTTTTGGATAGAGTCAAGTTTTGCTAAGCATAGATTTCTTTCTATATTTTACTTGTATTCTAATCTCTGTGGCTTATGTGACTCATTCATATAAAAATAGGAAACATCAGAATGTATTTTATCATATAATTGGCATTATTCACTGAATTTATTCTTATAAAATGATTTTTTATGAGAGAACTAAAAATGGGACATTGCTTTGATAAATGACTGTGCCTGATTAGAATATTATGTTCAGAATATAATTAGAACATATTTGTGTGCGCATATCTATATATTTAAATTAATATGTGTATACTGATGTGTACGGTATATACTATGTGTCAGTGTATACAACTAAAGAAAGTTCTGTGGAGTTGAACTCCACAACAATAGAGCTAAATTCATAATTTGTTTTCTCTATCATTGACTTTGAAATTATCTGTTTTCAAATTTTGCAATGCCATTTAATATCTGGATGACCCTTAAGCAAATTCTTTAAACCTTGGTTACTTTGCATATATAGTAGGAATAGTAACAGCTATTAATCAGACTGGGTGATTGTAAATAATAAAATGAGATTATAGATATATATATATAAAGCATTTAGCATAGGATATGGCACATAGTCAGTGTTCAGTGGTATACATTATGCATATTTAGGCCTAGTGAGAATTTTGACATACCCTCCAGAGCCCCCAAAATATACAAAAATAAATGCAGATAAACACAAAATAGATAAGAAATATGCTGGGTACTGAGATTTACTAGTATTATTCATTTATTCATTCCTTAAGCAAACACTGTTAGACCCTTAATGCATACAAGCTTTGAGCCATGAGCACAGAGCTCAAAAATTGCTAAGACAGTTCTATCATTTTTAAAGCTTTTACCATCTGATTATGAGGACTCTAACAGTCATAATACAAGGTGACATTTGCATAGGAGAAATACCACAGAGAGATATATGGTTTTAAAATAAGGAAAACTATTTCTTAGAAGGGAATGGATTCAAGAAAATGTTTTGGACATTTAAAACTCCAAGGCTCTTAAACTGGCTCCTGAAACCAGAATTTCAAGAAGTGGATAGAGGGAAGAGAGGCATTCCATTCAGACTAAGAAGAACATGAACAGTCCATTCAGAAAGATGAAGAGAGGCAGGAAAAAGCACAGGACATACTCAGATAAAATTGAGAAATAGCAGAGAAGAGTACTGTGAGGTCAAATTGGATAGTCAAGGCATCAGTGCCATTCTAAAGAAATGGACTTTATTCTGTAAGCAAGGAGTGAGAAGATCAAAGGTGAGAAAGGGGAAGAATTTTGAGCAGCAGAATGACATGTATGACCTTGACTATTTTACTTGACCTTTCCACCATCCAGTTTTCTCTCCTGGACAGCAAATGAATGGGGCTAGGATTCTCTCCTATCCTAGCACTCTAGGAGACTCCCCTGAATATTACATCCTCTAGAGTCACTATTGTTCTACAACTGTTGGGCCATCCCTATTCTCTTTGTTGGACTCACCGCAGTGATACTTACCTGGACTCTACCCCCATATAATTGTCATATCCCTCTGATTGCGGATTTTGATTCTCTGCTGGTCTCCCTTTCATCCCTTGTGATGGAGACATGAGATACAGTTCATTTATTCACAGAGGCATCCTACCTGCCCAGATGTCCAGCTTCTGACTCACTCCATTGGCTGTGTCTCTAAATTCTTCCTTGGGCCTCTTCCAATTCTCACCTCACTTCTTCCCTTCATTTCACTTTCTCCATATTGTTTTTCTCCTATTTTCCAAGTGTGTGTGTGTGTGTTTCTCACCTGATACTTCTACTATTCTGAAAGAATGGAAATGTTAGAGTTGTAAGGATAGTTATATCTACATTTTGTTCAAGTCAGCAGTAGCAATGACCTGGTTTTTATGTAATATTTACTAATACCTTACTTCTCTTTTGGTGAATGGGGTTTAGCAGAGATATCAGTCTACTAAGAAAATTAATTTATTCATTGAGAATAAATAAATATATAGTATGCCAAAATATCATTCAATAATGCTCTTTTAAAACTAACAGCAAGACACAGGCTATCAGATTGGATTAAAAAACAAGACCCATCAATATGCTGTCTGCAAGAGACTCATTTTAGACCCAAAGACACCCCCAGATTGAAAGTGAGGGGGTGGAAAAACATTTACCATGCTAATGGACACCAAAAGAAAGCTAGGGTGGCAATCCTTATATCAGACAAATAAGATTTTAAACAAAAACTGTAATAAGAGATGAAGAAGGACACTATATCCTACTTAAAGGGTCTATCCAACAAGAAGATCTAACAATTGTAAATATCTATGTCCCGAACATGGGAGCAGCCAATTATATAAGGCAATTAATAACAAAAGCAAAGAAACACACTGACAACAATACAATAATAGTGGGGGACTTTAACACCCCCTGACTGAAATGGACAGATCATCTAAGCAAAAGATCAACAAGGAAATGAAGACTTTAAATGAAACACTGGACCGAATGGACTTCACAGACATATTCAGAACATTTCATCCCAAAGCAACGGAATACACATTCTTCTCTAGTGCCCATGGAACATTCTCCAGAATTGATCACATCCTAGCTCACAAATCAGGTCTCAACCAGTACCAAAAGATTGGGATTATTCCCTGCATATTTTCAGACCACAATGCTTTGAAACTAGAACTCAATCACAAGAGGAAAGTCAAAAAGAACTCAAATATATGGAGGCTAAAGAGCATCCTACTAAAGAATGAATGGGTCAACCAGGAAATTAAAGAAGAATTAAAAAACTTCATGGAAACCAATGAAAATGAAAACACAACTGTTCAAAATCTTTGGGATACAGCAAAGGCAGTCCTGAGAGGAAAGTATATAGCAATACAAGCCTTTCTCAAGAAATAAGAGGTCTCAAATACACAACCTATCCCTACGCCTAAAGGAGCTGGAGAAAGAACAGCAAATAAAGCCTAAACCCAGCAGGAGAAGAGAGATAATAAAGATTAGAGCAGAAATCAATGAAATAGAAACCAAAAGAACAGTAGAACAGATCAATGAAACTAGGAGCTGGTTCTTTGAAAGAATTAACAAGATTTTAAACCCCTGGCCAGACTTATCAAAAAGAAAAGAGAAATGACCCAAATCAACAAAATCATGAATGAAAGAGGAGAGATCACAACCAACATCAAAGACATAGAAACAATTATAAGAACATATTATGAGCAACTCTATGCCAGCAAATTAGATAACCTGGAAAAATGGGTGTATTCCTAGAGATGTATCAAATACCAAAATTGAACCAGAAAGAAAAGGAAAACCTGAACAGACCTATAACCCCTAAGGAAATCAAAGCAGTCATCAAAACTCTCCCAATAAACAAAAGCCCAGGGCCAGATGGCTTCCCAGGGGAATTCTACAAAACATTTCAAGAAGAATTAACACCTATTCTCCTGAAACTGTTCCAAAAAATAGAAATGGAAGGAAAACTTCCAAACTCATTTTATGAGGCCACCATTAGCTTGATCCCAAAACCAGACAAAGACCCCATCCAAAAGGAGAATTACAGACCAATATCCTTGATGAACATGGCTGCAATAATTCTCACCAAAATACTAGCCAATAGGATCCAACAGTACATTCAAAGGATTATTCACCACGACCAAGTGGGACTTATCCCTGGACTGCAAGGTTGCTTCAACATCCACAAATCAATCAATGTGATACAATACATTAACAAAAGAAAGAACAAGAATCATATGATCCTCTCAATAGATGCAGAAAAAGCATTTGACAAAGTACAGCATCCTTTCTTGATCAAAACTCTTCAGAGTATAGGGATAGAGGGTACATACCTCAATATCATAAAAGCCATCTATGAAAAACCTACAGCGAATATCATTCTCAATGGGGAAAAGCTGAGAGCTTTCCCCCTAAGGTCAGGAACACGGCCGGGATGTCCACTCTCACCACTGCTATTCAACATAGTATTAGAAGTCCTAGCCACAGCAATCAGACAACCAAAGATATCAAAGGCATCCAAATTGGCAAAGAGGAAGTCAAACTCTCACTCTTTGCAGATGATATGATACTGTATGTGGAAAACCCAAAAGACTCCACCCCAAAACTGCTAGAACTCATACAGGAATTCAGTAAAGTGGCAGGATATAAAATCAATGCACAGAAATCAGTGGCATTCCTATACACCAACAACAAGACAGAAGAGAGACAAATCAAGGAGTCGATCCCATTTACAGTTGCACCCAAAACCATAAGATACCTAGGAATAAATTTAACCAAAGAGGCAAAAGATCTGTACTCAGAAAACTATAAAATACTCATGAAAGTAATTGACGAAGACACAAAGAAATGGAAAAACGTTCCATGCTCATGGATTGGAAGAACAAACATTGTGAAGATGTCAATGCTACCTAGAGCAATCTACACATTCAATGCTATCCCCATCAAAATACCCTCCACTTTTTTCAAAGGAATGGAACAAATAATCCTAAAATTTGTATGGAACCAGAAGAGACCCCGAATAGCCAGAAGGATATTGAAAAAGAAAGGCAAAGCTGGCAGCATCACAATTCCGGACTTCCAGCTCTATTACAAAGCTGTCATCATCAAGACAGTATGGTACTTGCACAAAAATAGACACATAGATCAATGGAACAGAATCGAGAGCCCAGAAATGGACCCTCAACTCTATGGTCAACTTATCTTTGACAAAGCAGGAAAGAATGTCCAATGGAAAAAAGACAGTCTCTTCAACAAATGGTGTTGGGAAAATTGGACAGCCACATGCAGAAGAATGAAACTGGACCATTTCCTTACACCACACACAAAAATAGACTCCAAATGGTTGAAAGACCTAAACGTGAGACAGGAATCCATTAACATCCTAAAGGAGAACAGACGTAGCAACCTCTTCGACCTCAGCCACAGCAACTTCTTCCTAGAAACATCGCCAAAGGCAAGGGAAGCAAGGGCAAAAATGAACTCTTGGGATTTCATCAAGATAAAAAGCTTTTGCACAGCAAAAGAAACAGTCCACAAAACCAAAAGACAGCCGACAGAATGGGAGAAAATATTTGCAAATGACATATCAGATAAAGGGCTAGTATCCAAAATCTATAGGACCTTATCAAACTCAACACCCAAAGAACAAATAATCCAATCAATAAATGGGCAGAAGACATGAACAGACATTTTTCCAAAAAAGACATCCAAATGGCCAACAGACACATGAAAAACATCGCTCGGCATCAGGGAAATCCCAATCAAATGAGATACCACCTCACACCAGTCAGAATGGCGAAAATTAACAAGTCAGGAAACGACAGATGTTGGCAGGGATGTGGAGAAAGGGGAACCCTCCTACACTTTTGGTGGGAATGCAAGCTGGTGCAGCCACTCTGGAAAACAGTATGGAGGTTCCTGAAACAATTGAAAATAGAGCTACCATACAATCCAGCAATTGCACTACTGGGTATTTACCACAAAGATACAAATGTATGGATCCGAAGGGGTACGTCCACCCCAATGTTTATAGCAGCAATGTCCACAATAGCCAAGCTGTGGAAAGAGTCAAGATGTCCATCGACAGATGAACTGATAAAGAAGAGGTGGTATATATACACAATGGAATATTATGCAGCCATCAAAAGGAATGAGATCTTACCATTTGCAACGACATGGATGGAACTGGAGGGTGTTATGCTGAGTGAAATAAGTCAATCAGAGAAAGACATGTATCATATGACCTCACTGATATGAGGAATTCTTAATCTCAGTAAATGAACTGAGGTTTGCTGGAGTGGTGGGGGGTGAGAGGGATGGGGTGGCTGGGTGATAGACATTGGGGAGGGTATGTGCTATGTTGAGCGCTGTGAATTGTGCAAGACTGTTGAATCACAGATCTGTACTTCTGAAACAAATAATGCAATATATGTTAAGAAAAAAAAGAAGAAGTTAGCAGGAGGGGAAGAATGAAGGGGAGTAAGTCGGGGGAGACGAACCATGAGAGACAATGGACTCTGAAAAACAAACTGAGGGTTCTAGAGGGGAGAGGGGTGGGGGGATGGGTTAGCCTGGTGATGGGTATTAAAGAGGGCACGTTCTGCGTAGAGCACTGGGTGTTATGCACCAACAATGAATCATGGAACAGGACATCAAAAACTAATGATGTAATGTATGGTGATTAACATAACAGTAAAAAAATTAAAAAAAAAACTAACATCAAGACCTATATTACTAAAAAAACCCTCAGCATATTTTCTTAATATTGTCTCCAAGTATGCTCTATTTCTTTCATTAGTCTTCTTAAGACTTAAAACTGCTCTTTTAATTCAAACTATTCTGCAAGGATTTCAGCCCCAGTGTCTTATCATAGTCTGCAGTATCTGTTAATTCAGTGAGCACTTTTGGAGTGCTGTGGGGAAGAAATCGATTAACGTTTTATTTCTGCCACTGAGAAGTTCATACAAAAGGAGGCTGACACATAAATACATAATTGTATACAATGTGGTAAGTGCTAGAATGGAGCTAAGCACATGGTCCAGAAAGGAGTGATCAGTATTGGTCACTCAGGAGTGTAGGAGGTGTGGGGGGTGGTCATTGAGAAAGTGTTTCTCAAGCTAGGTCTTGAGTTTGCTGCGTTAGAAAATGTGGACATTATAACCCAGGCATAAAGAATAGAAACAGCAAAGACAAAGAAGGAAGATAGGAGATTGTGCAAAATTAAGTATGACATGAGCCTGGATCTGAGGTTATATGTAGTGAGAGAAGAAATGGGAGAGATTGGCAGGGGCTAGATGATAAATGGTTTTGTATATCCAAAAAAGAAAAAAAAAAGTTTGGATCTTGACTGTTGATTTCCAATTGTTTATTGTTTGTCTACTTTTGTTTTGCTTTTTGCTCATTATTTTCGGAGCACTGTCCCCTTAGGAATCTGCTGAAAGAAAGCTCAAAGATTTGTCCCAAGAAAACCATGCATACATAGTCACTTTTGCATATAAGTGCATCCATGAACTTGGAACCCAAGCTATATGCCACTGTTAAAGTTCCCTAGAAACTGATGAAAGTCATTGAGCAGGGGAGCAACATGATCAAAAGTCTGTCTTCAGAGAGGGAACACTTGCAGGAATGTGGAGAATGTGCTGGAATGGATGAGACTCCTATTAGGGAATTTAGGGATTTATTGCAAAGTTTCAGCCAAGAGATGAAGGTTGAAGTCAGGTGGCAGTAAATATTTGTTTTTAATTTGCCTCCTGCTCTGTATGTGTCAATCCGCCTATTGAGGAGAACACTGCAATAGTCAAGTGGGTGAATGCTGGTGTCATTTACTGAAATGGTGATTTCATGAGGAAGGATGGGGAATTCAGTGGGCATGATGACTTTGTAGTGCCTGTAGGTTATGCCACTGCAGATATGGGTTAGCACATCAAAGAAAAATCAGTGTTGAAGATTATTTTTTTAATATTCTAGATGAGAGGCATATAGAGAGGTATATATTACATAGAAGCCGTGGATTTTGATACTGTGAGGGAATGAGATCTCATCAGCAAAAGGCAAACGTTAAGAGCTGGAGGTGTCAGGGTGGAGGCTTGGTGGGGCTTGTTGTATGCCTCAGGTATTTCATTCTTAACTCTTCTTAACTACTGTTCCCTTTTGGAACCAGCTTGGTGAATGCTTAAGCTACTGAGAGAAGAGGATTTCTCTCTGACTGTGAGAACCTGCCCAGAGCTTTGAACCCAATTAGGTAAAAGAATGGAGAAGATGATAAATTTTAAAGAACGATCTGTTGGATGTTGTTAGGTCACACACTTGATATTCATAAAGCTAACAGGCCTATCTTCTGGTTCAAGCTGCCTGAGTTGAGTAAATTATTACTTGGATTAAAAATCGGACTTTGACACTGGCTGACACTGAGCTGAAGTTTCTCCATCTTTAAAATGGGAGTAAACACACCTACTTCATAGGGACAAGCAGAAGAAGTGAGATAACCCATATACAACACTTGCTATATTTCCTGTGCATGGGAATTGTTTAATAAGTAGTTTCGTCTGGCAGCTCTTCCTATACCTCTTTCCTAAAATTTCCAAAGAAACCTCCAGTTCTACCTGGTCAGTGAACAAGCTACTCTGATTCTCAAAGCTGCCATTGATTTTAACCGTATCTGAAAAGACAGGAATTTGGAAAACTTCATTTTAGAACTACATTTTGTGTTTAATTTTTTTTTTCTTCTTCCCCAGTGACTTGTGGCTAGGGGATAAAACATAATATTGTATTGTGGTCACTTTAGAAAACCTGCTATCCTCAGGAATGAAAAACTAATTACATTTTCTTGAACAAACTGCCATATCTGAGTATCTAGTAGAGTGACAACTCAAGTGTAGATTCTTGGACATGTATTATTTTCTTGAGAGCCTCTGGAATTCTAACCAGATCATGCTAATGAGAATCACTTAGCCTCATCAAAGTCCTGCCGATCTCTTCTCTGTACTTTGAGATATTAAATGAAACTCTCTTTGGAGTGTGTTTGAGTTAGAAGGGGGGACCTCAGAGGTCATTTAATCTAGCTACTTCATTTTATGGGCCACAGACTATTCATTTTAAGTTTGGTGTACTCAAGCACTGATGATCACATTTTCTCTTCTATTCTTATAGTTAAAAGAATCTCAGCCAGGCACTTCTTGCTTACATATTAATATAGAGCCCAGATTGTAGGGAGAATTGGCAACTTGAATTGGAGAAGGGAGATTGGGGAGCAGAATTACAGTGTGTTATATGGTACTTCAGCCCTTGAGGGAGCTGTAATTAATGTGTGAAAGGAAAACACTTCAAGGAAACCTATTTAAAGAACATACTGAAACAATTTTCCCCTGCCTTTCCAAAGTAAATAAAGAAAAAAAAAAAAAAGAAATCACCATCACGCTTTGAGGAAGCCTGAAGAATTCCAACAGAAAGGAAATTTATTGAGAGAACAAGGAGGGACTGGTAATAATAGCTGATTAGAATGTAAAGTCTCTTTTAAATTTAGGTTTCCTTTACCATTTGTCAGAGCTCCATGGTCTCTGATCCATTCATTAAGCATTTCACATGCATGTCACTCTTTATTATGGGTCAGAGTTTGGTTATAAGCCCACTGACTGTTCTTTCTTTATATCTCGGTAACTCCATTCTTTATACCAGTTTATATCCCAATAGTCTTTCCTCCCTTCCTCCTCCTTACCCATTTTTTAATCCTAAGCTTTTTAGGTGGCTTCAGAGTTTAGAATGTCTTGTGAGTGCATGTCACTTGATGTGAGTGCTATGAATTCTCTAGAATGAAGTCTTTTCAACTTTTCGTCTACAACGCATCATAAGAAATTCATTACGTCCACCCAGTACACACATTCATGTGTAACTGAAAATTAAAGTTTCATGAAAAAATTCTATGTGTGATGTCCTCTGATACTTCTATTTCTCTTCAACTCTATTTCATTTATTGAAAAATATACAGGTCAAGATTCATGGAAGATCATTCCTTCCTCAGTTCCAGTCACTATGTACTTCATGAGATGAGGTCTTCAGACCCATCTACAACAAATCAGCATGTCTGGTCCTGAACTTTACCCCAGACCCACTGCATCAGGGTCCATCCTGGCAGATCGTACAGCTTAAACAATTCCGTGGTGTGGTTTTAAAGTTCAAAAACCATCTCCAGACTTCTTTAACTCCTCACAGGAAGTTTTCTACTTTGCCAATTGACTTTTGTTTTTTTTTTTCCTCCTTGGTGTAACTATCCATTGCTCTAGCTTGCTAAACTAGGAGAATTATAGGTCAGATCAAAAGGTACCAGAAACTTTGAATAGCTAATAAGAATGATATGTCAGAAGAAAAAGAATAACATGTCAGATTCTATTCTAAGTACATTATATGAATTAAATAATGTGCTATTTTGTGTGCTATATTTGTCCTGAAATTCTTAGGTTATTCCACTAACCCACAATGTGCAATAGGAAGATGAATTAGGAGGCAGTTTGATCCCATCTCTTACCTTTGGCCCTGGTAACTTGATAATACACTTCCTCCATTTGTCCCTCAGCCTTAAGGAGGAGGGAGGGTATCAGCTTTTTGCTGTTGCTCTCTCTAACATTGACTCATTTTCTTCTGTTAGGTTATTATCACTTCTATCACCTGAATAACCAACTTCATCCATACTTAAAACATGTTTTCAAAATAATATAATTCAAATATTTCAAATACAGCAAACCCAATACTTAGTGACTATGTCATATAACAAATGGCATTACAGATTACTAAATTCATTACATGTATATATTTAAACAATTCTAACCAATGCATGACACAAAGGGATACTTAATGTGGTTAGAGCTAAATGGCCTTCAAAAGCCATTACTAAAGAAACTTTGCCAACTTTGTAACTCTTAAAAGCTAAATTGTGACTATTGGACAAGCAGGGAAGCAGGACATATGTGAAGGCCAGAAAGCAAGAAAGACAATGATGTCTTCAAAAGCTAGTACTGGGTGAAAGGAGAAATAATGCAAGACAAGGAAAGACTGTATCAAATTAAGTAGTTATTTACAAGCTTATAAATTCAGGTTTGCTTTCCTTTTACCCTTTTACTCAGTTGTTTATGAAAAAGACCTGTCAGGATCTCATGGCAGGACTCCATCTGTGCCCCCAGGTAAGCAAACATGTGTGAGTCATGTTCCAGCTCCTCAGATGGCTTAGGCCTTGCTATTGACTCCAGCACATAAAGCTCCTAGAGCTAATCAGCAGCATGAGAGCCCAAATGCTCCCTCTCTTCTATAGCCCAGTTCAGTAAGGGAACAGAGATGAAAGTGAAGGTTTCAGGGTTGTGATGGCTGTGAGAGTAAAGGTAGTGTGTATGTGGTGTGTGTGTGGGGGGTGTGTGTGTTTGTATATACATGCATGTGTACATGCACATAAGTATATAGAACGATCCATGTTTAAGAGACTAATTTAGAAATTAGTTGCAAGACTGTAAAGTCATTTTATTTTTTTCTTGGTATACCTCACTTGCCATCCTTGAACCATCAGGCTTTTAGTTATGATGGGGCTCAGGGCAGACTGTCACCAAATGTGCCACTCTGGCATATTGATTATTTTAAAGTTACTTAAGAAACAGCCAGTGCAAAAAAGACACTCTGACTCTCCTTTGTCCCCTAAAAGCAGGAAATAAATCTCCCATGTAAAAGGGACCCCACCAGGAAGGAGGAGGAGGCATCCTTATTACCAGCGAAAAGGAATTCAGGGCTAAGAAGTCTGTAAAAACAACCCTTGTTACTTTTTTAGTAACTTACTACCCCAAACCCAAACATCTTTGTCTTGTCAATTCTTCATAATTTTTTTGTTTCTTTGTCTAAAATGTATAAAAACTTCTTGCTTTGCCCACTTTGAGTTTCATATTTTTTTGAGCTCCTGTACATATGAAATTAATTTTTTCTCCTGTTAATCTTTTTATGTCAATTTGATTATTAGACCAGCCGAAGAACCTAGAAGGGAAGACGGGAAAAGTTTTCCTCCCCGATAGTTGCTATAGTTATTATAATGCTTAAAGAAATACCATGTGTAGACCATAGTTTATACCTAAGAAGTTTCCAATTTTTATTGTTATTTTTTATTTTATTATTTTAGTGTTATTATTAACTTTTTCTTGACATATAAAAAATTCTACATGAGACAATATCCCTCCATTTACTTTTCCATCCACCCCCACCCTCATTTAGACTCTTCAATTCATAGCGTGTTTCTTCATATTTATTTGGAATATATGTACTGTAATCTTGTCATATTCAACCCTGTGAGGACACTTCAGAGTCTGTCTCATGGACCATATTGGGGAAGAATCAGCCAGCAGCCAAGACTTAAGTATAGCTTGCTCCCAGGCCTCCTTGGGCCATAGTTGCAAGCAGCTATTAAGTGGTGCTAGAATCATTTCCTTTTGTCTGGCTGCAAATACCTCATACTCTAAGCAATTTGCAGGCTTCCTCACATAAGAAAGGTTTCCGAAAGAAATTCCCCAAGCCCAGCTCTTCTGGGTATCCTTGCTTCAGCTCTGAAGGACTCAGTCTTTGTTGCTGAAACACGGAGAGCTGTTGTATTTTCAGTTCCCTTACTTAGTGGGAACATGCCATGCCGGGGATTTGCTGTTATAACTGATCTCAATTGGAGTGTTTCATTCCTGCTACAGACTTGAGGAATGCATCACAGAGGTACACATTATTCAAGATTGTTCTGTTAAGCAGTAGGGAAGCAAACTGCTTGCAGCCTGTGTCAGAGTCTCCCTCAGAACGTTTAGTGTGTGGTGGTAATATGTATTTAAATGAAGGTAGAACAATGTTTGCAAAATTCACAATTTAGAACTCCAGATCAGGGTGGCCAAAGGAACCAAGCTTGCGGGGCGCCTAGGTGGCTCAGTCGGTTGAGCGACTGCCTTCGGCTCAGGTCATGATCCGGGAGTCCCGGGATCGAGTCCCGCATCGGGCTCCCTGCTCAGCGGGGAGTCTGCTTCTTCCTCTGACCCTCCCCCCTCTCATGCTCTCTCTCTCTCTCTCATTCTCTCTCTCAAATAAATAAATAAATAAAATCTTTAAAAAAAGAAAAAAAAGAAACCGAGCTTGCATTGAGCAAGTTGGATAAAGAGTTTTGTAAGAGCTCTGGGGATAAGGGAAATAAAAGCACCATCCAAATGAAGGAAGACTTTGCTTTGACAGAATGTTCTCCTACAATGTGATTCTCCTAACAAACAATAAAAAAGCAATTAGAGGCCTATTCACACATTTAAGTATTTAAAGAGTTTCAGGCTAACTGGAGATTTGACAGTTGTAGAAATTTCATTTTTATAAGAATTTATCTATAAAAATAAAACAGCATTTACTTTCTCTAAATCTATATGTTATTTGGTTTAAAAAATTAGTTTCTCTTTAGTTTTTACGGGCATAAGCTGTCCACATCATATATACTGTGAGACACATCAAAAAATTAATTCTCCTAATGCATGCCATATTTCATGTTGTATTGGCTTCTTTTGCACATTCTGAAGAAAAGATAATATTTTATCTTTTCCAAATTTAATTTGTGTATACAGGTAATAGAGAAATATAGGATGTTAATACTGTCAGAAAACCAAATCTAAAATGGCAATGGATATGACTGGCAAAAAAAAATCCTATCTTATATCATATGGGCAATAAGGCACACGTGGTTGGATTAGATTTTTCTTTAAATCTCTTTCTATGCTTACTTTATAACCATACAGAAATGAGGCTATGTGTTCTTGCAGAAAGTCTTATTGCAAACACGTATGCATGTTTGTGTGCAATTTGTAAATTTAGCTTTAGGAAGGTGGAACAATAAAGTAGAATTGAATTTGTCTCCCACCCTTAAGAATTTCAGTAGAGTGCATTTGTGGAAACATAAGACCTATCAATGAAATCAGCACAGACTCTAATGGCGTTTCTGGTGTCTTCAAAAGACTGCCCCAAATGAAGGGTAAGGTGTCAAAATGGCAACTCCAAATAAGAGAAATGTGAGAAGAAGTTCAAGCAACAGAAACTATTTGGAGTAGATGATTTGAATGTCTTCCAAAACCTTCTAGAAGCACTAAACTCAAGCTCAGCCCTTTTATCTTTGACAAATACCACACCATGTATCTGCTTGTTATTTTGTGGTCCTATTGTTCCTGTCAGCTTGTAAAATGGAACTCTGGTTTCAGTTGGGAGATGATACTGTGGTAATCTGTGGGCTCTGCTTGCCTCTGCATCCAGAGGAGCAGCTGTGCCTGACTGTGTGAGGCCACCCATGCCAGGGGTAACCACTGGCAGCTGGGCTGATGGAAAACAGTCCATACCAACAAACTGAGAATGTTCTTTTCAGATCTTTAGATTGGAACTTGAGCTTTTCTTTTAAAAGTTTTATGTCCACAGCACATATCACAAAATAAATTACTAAACGAATTGCTTTGGGAGCTTCCACCATGATAGTAAGGTGGCTGAGAGTCATCATTCTTGATGAGACTCCAAGAAGCAGCTTCAGAAATTTTGTCCATCAGAGGGAGGTTGGGCAAACCCCAAAGTGTGTAACAGCCTGCAGACCTATACTAAATAGTTCTTAGACATAGCAGTAGGTGAAGTGAAAAGCATTCAATTTCAAGGAAGAAGAAAGATGGGGCACCTGGGTGGCTCATCCAACTCTTGATTTGGGCTCAGGGCATGATCTCAGGGTCCTGTGAGATCGAGCCCTGCATTAGCTCTGTGCTGGGCATGGAGCCTGCTTTGGATTCTCTCTCCCTCTGCACCCTCCGTCCCCTTCACTGGCTCCCTAATAAAAAAAAAAAAAAAAGAGAGAGAGAGAGAGAAAAGAAAAGAAAAGAAAGAAGACTCTATCTTCTTTCAAATTAATCAGAGGGAAAGGAGGACCCTATTTAATGGAATTGTTTATCCCCACAGAGAAATATTTGTAGTGGAAATGCAAAATATAGTTTCTCTTCTCTGTTGAGGCTTCATCCTGCAGAGCTCTTTTTATCCTCCCATCAGAATACAAAGGAAAAACAACCAAAGGCAGCATCACAGAATGCAGGATTATTATTCCCTAATGGTTCAGAGTTCCTTTCTCACTTTTCTAGCTCAGGAGCTGAGCATCAGAACTCTCCTTTTACAGCATCCCTGGAATATCAACTCCTGATAGAATGAAAGGTGGTTTATGCCCCCAAAGCCTCAGAAGCTCTGAGAGGTCCCTGGGTGGGGGGTGAGGGTGGACAGTCCAAGGGATGGGAAACTCATAGGTCAAAACAAGAATTTTGGAGAAAGATAGGCCTAAGTTCAAAATGGAGTTCTGTCAATTACTGTCAGTGTGACCTAAGCAAATTCCTGGGACTTCTGGCCCTCTGCTTACTCATTTGTAAAACAAAAATGATCATATCTACTCTGGGGTTGTTGGAAACATATAAAACAAGATAACTTTGGGGGTGAAGTATACTTAAATAATAGATATATAAAACAAGTAGAGCAAAATGCTAACAACTGTAAATATAGGTCGTGGGTGTTTTGGTGATTACTATATATTTCTTTCAATTTTTCTGTGTGTTTGAAAGCATCTTAATGAGGAGGGAGAGATTTAGAAGGGCAAATCTTTTCCATGAAAATACAGTGCTTGAGCCCACTACTTTCAGTTGCATCCCCAAATGTAGTCACATAGCCATTCTGAACCTCAAGAGATCCCTGAAAAATGTCTTTTTCATGGACCACTGTGAACCTAGCTAATATCCAAAAATTCTGTTCCTAAGGAAGAAGAGGAGGAGAGAGATTATAGCAAAGTCAGAATCTCAGTCACTCAAACATAAGTATTTATTGGCAGTTCCTGAATGCTAACTAATAAATGGTGGCTATAACCAATATGGAAAGAAAGGGACAGCTGCCACTTCTCTGTCTCAGGGTGGAATGATCTCCCAAGTGTCATCCTTCCCTGGCTGACCCAGTGGTCTTACTTCTTCCAACCCAGTTTAGCTTGGTTTGCCTGTCTGTGGCAACATTTTACTCCACCCTCCATTGTGTATCCTTGATTCTCTCCAGGACCCCTCTCTGCAGAGCCCAGGGTTAGCTTTTGTAGAACATAGGGGTCTCTATTCTTCCCTACATTTAAGCTCAAAAATGCTTCCTTATGGCAGACTTTTCTTAAAACTTTCCAATGTTATTAACTCTTTGAAACCACTGCTGCATGAAGACAGCTGATTGTTCTATTATGGGTCCCAGATGAGGGAGTTCTGTTCTTTTCCTAGGTATTGCCTCCTTGGTGGGCATTCCCTGTGAGGCGATGCAGGGACTCGACCTCTGATTTCCATCCAGGGAACTCCCTCCACCTGCCTGTAGGAGAAGCATAGAGAAGGGGACCGGGGAACCCTGAGAAAGAGCAAAACTTAAAGTTTGAGCAGAGCAGAAGGATCCTCCAAAACACCCTAAAAAAACCAAAACAACTAACAAACTGGGACTGGGCAGCCCCCAGTGGAGAAGAAGACCCAGCATGTGCTGTGTCTGAAAAGCCCAGAGAAAAATCATCCCAGAAAGACTGGTCAATGATATTTAATGCTGTCCAGCAGGCAATGAAGATAAGGACTGACCTCTGTCCCTTAGTTACCAGTGATTTTAATAAAGGGCCATGCCAGGGAGGGGCCGAAGTCCTGGTAAGGTGAAGATGACAGGGAGGTAAGGAAAGGGAGGCAGCAACTCTGAGGGACTCAGCAGCAAAAAGGAGGAGAGAATGGCAGTCCCAGGGGTAACGTAGGGCCCTGGGAGGGGTTTTTATGATGAGAAAGCCTTGAGTGTGACCAAATGCTGAGAAGGAAAGAGGTGGAAGTTACCAACATAGAAGAGAGAAGTGACTGCCAGAGGAAGGTTGCCTAGAAGGGAAGATGAGGTAGAACCCAAACACCCAGAGGAGGGACTGGCCTCCAGTAGGATTCCTCCTGCCTTGTGGCCAGAGGGCAGGCCTGTGCCATGGTTTGCCTGCAGTTCTTGCAGCAGAGTAGAACTGTTACCTCCCTTGATTCAGTTAACAGTCTCTCTTGAGTCAGTCTGCGATCACATCACATCGGCTCTTCCTGTGACACTGCTGTTTTTTTCTGGAGTTGATCAGCAAACAGCAGACTTTTTTTTTTTTTTTTTTTTTTTTTTTTACGAGTTCCTGCTAAACAATGTTTTCTATATCCCACACTCATGGCTTTCTGAAACCAAGTTCAAGTCCTAACATTTATTTCCATGAAATATCATTCTGTTAGATTTAGATCACGTTTCCAATTTGTCAAGATCTTTTTATATTTTAATTCAGCTCACAACATATCACTGACGTATTTCAGCCCTGTATCACCCATACATTAAAGTATCAGCTGCGTATCCATCCAAACAACTATCTTTAGCTTTATTTTATTTTCATTTCATCAACCACCCTGCCCCACCCCAGCCCCACCACCCACTCGCAGAGACTGGAGGGAACAAGAATTAGACTGGATGCTTTGATGATAACTGATAAAACTTTTCGTCCTGAGGAGTCCTCCCAAATTGGATTAAGTGGATTCATTTGTGGTTTCCAGTGTTTATGTTTTAGAGAGACAGGGATGTGAAAACTCTCACTCCCTCTATGTTCATTCTCACAAATAGATGGATACTGTCACTTTTCAAGGCTTGTCCATCTGGAATACATCACAAACACATTGCTGGGAAAGTAAAAGTTCCAGAAAGAGCCTCATTTTTCCCTGGAACTGTGAAATCGAGTGGTCTGTTTTTTTCCATGTTGTTGTAAATTCACAGGAGTGTAATATAAGCTACATTTTTAACCATTTGGGATAGCTTATGATTGAATAATGCTTCCTGCCAGACATGTTTTCCCTATATTTATCACTTTTCTCTCTAATTTGAGCAACAGCAATTGCTGATTATAGAAATGACTCCAATTGTTCAACCTCTCATAACCACATTTAGTCACCAAAAGCAATCTATCTGCTACTTTCAAAAGCTGTTAAACAAACAAGCAATTTATTCCTGCCTCCGTGTGAGCAACCAAGTAACACAGCCATGTTCTCTCTGCTCCTTGCCTTTGCTTTGGAACCACGAGTGCCTCTTCTAACATGAATCAAAAATCGGCTTGTTCCTAACTGCTGCCTTTACAATCAGTAATTTGACTCAGTGGGCTTAATTCAAAGCAGGCACTCACATTCTTTAGACTGTTTGTCAGTCTTCCAAGAAATCAAGGAGAACAACAAAAACAAACAAGCACTGGCCCTAAATTAAACCAGAGAGGGAGGAGGAAACTTCAATGAATGATGAAGCCAAATAACAAAAAGAGTCAGGAGAAATAAACAGAAAATATTCCAAGGTTCCACCTGCCCTGGCCCCATGAGCCCCTCCTTTATCTTTCTTTCCTAGAGGAAATCAAAGCGTCTCCCAAGAACAATTAATAGTAGTAGCTTCCAGACTTCCACGGAGCCTGCTGGGTCCTCTCCTTTAGGCCTGCAGCCAGCAGGTGAGTGCACCTGAGATCCCTGCAGGCAGACATGTCTAGTGATTTCTCTGCATCTCAGACAGCCAGCATCCCTGCAGAAATCTCTCCCCTTTGCTGAAATAAGGGAGATGAATTAATTCCCTTCTGGGTTAACTCTAGCTTGGCTCCCCGCAGCAACCACCTGTGCTGGGATAGACAGTCAGCAGCCTTCCTTGAAAACCAAATAGTTTTTCTTCTAGGTGACCTGCTCAACTTTCTCTTGCCCCAGGCTTAAAAACCCAGGTCCAGTCTTTCATTTAACTTGCCTTATGTGAATGGTTCAGGGCTCAACGAGATAATAGTGGGTTAGCATAGATCCAAATCCCAAACAAGGGTGTTCCTGGTAGATCTGATTTCATCTCCGACTTCTCAAATATAAGTAGGCAAAAAAAAAAAAAAAAGAAAAAAGAAAAAGAAAAAAGTTCTTTTTTTGAATACTATGACCAGATAGTTTATTTTTTTTAAATTTCATTAAAAACTCTGAGATTTTAAGTGTGATCTCTAAGTCATCTCTCTCGAGTGTTTTTTTTTTTTTAGATTAATTCATGAAAGATGAAACCTTTTCAAGGTATTCACGGATTTAGAATCCGAGGTACTCATGATTCATAGAAAATAGCAAGTGTGTATTTATCCAGAGTTACAGTCTACTATAGGCCTTAAGCGTGTTTGTTATAACAGTTACGTGCCTGCAACAGTGAAGTTGCCTGTTGAAATAAACTTTAAACAAGCCTCATTTCTTTTAAAGTCTGTAAGAACAAGAACCCTGTATTGTACCACTCCCTTGGTGAGCAATAAACATGAAATAGGGAATACAACTTTCCCACAATTTTTAGAAAAGATAGCCAATCATCCGTTTAAACTATAATGATATATAAAATCTCTTTGTTTTAATACTGATGAATCGAATCTGTACTGTGACATGGATTCCTTGTCTATTAGATCTGTGTATTGGGTGTTTAAGGAGCATATTGCCATTAGAAGCAAGGCAGTTATTTCCCATGACATTTTAAAAGTCCATTTCTGTATTACAGATTCCAATCTAGTGAAAATTAGATCTACTCTATTTAGATTTGGCATCCAACACTTGTTGGCCATGGCATGTGATGTAATTTTAAGCTGCTCATGTATAGTTGGAAGGAGATTGATTCATAGCAGTCTTCGCCTGAGACAAGCACAATTTAAACTAATTCCTATTGATCCAGAAACATTTAAGGTTGGTTTTGAAAATTCTCCGGAATAGAGAGCTTTAGATACATTTGAGCCATTTTGTTAGGCATTATTGTCATGTATATAAAAGCATGAAACTATTAATGCTTATACTTCTTTCCCTGGCATCTTTGTTAGTCACTGTTTACCTAAAGGCTAATTCCTGCTCCAGATGCTATGTCTGCCCAGCTGTTCTGAATATATGCTATTTGCAAATGGCAACATAAACAGCATATCCAGAACATTGTGCAGGCTAGGACTTTGCTTATTGAGGCTAAGATACATTTAGTGTTGGGGATAATCTTTCAGTAAATTGTAACCAAGATAGATTTGAGGGAGTGGCAACAGGTATAGCAAAGGGCCTGTAAAACAGCCAAATGAAGAAAATATTTATCCTAGTATTTCCATATTAGCATCTGTTGTATGCTACAAATTGAATTCCCTATGAGTGTGCAATCACTGTGTGCAGAGTTTATAAGGATGTCTAATAATGCACATGCATTATTGAGTAAGATCAAATTACATTAGATTCTTTAACCAAGTCTTTTAGCATCTAAAGGACTAGTTTCCTGATTGTAGGGTAGCCTTGTCAGACTGGTCAACTTAGAGTTTAGAAGAACTGGATTCCAGGTTCAAGAAATGTCTATGGCTACCCTGTGACATTAGACAAATCTCTCAATCTTTCCTAATCTTTTACTCTTCCTAGCCTCTCATTCATAGTATTGAAGATACTTATATTTTAAACGTCTTCATCCTTCCCCCCACCCTGCCCCAGAAAAAAATGCTTTATACATGGTCTAGGGCCATTTATTTCCCAACTTAACTCTTAACTCTCTTTAGATGTGTAGGCCCTTCCTTCCTTTTTTCCTTTATTCTTCTTTCTTTCCTTCTTTAACTGCCTTGGATTCCTATGTTGATTAGAGAAAAATGCATGGCTTATTAGCTACCTCTAATTAACACAAGCACATCTAAGTGGGACTTCTAATGTGCAAGTCAAAGAATATTCTAGAACTCAGTCAATTGGTTTTTATATTCCAAATTATTTTATCATTATGTTTAGAAAACACTGGTGTTTGTCCTAATATACCCCTGAATGCTGCTAAAATATGCTGCTGGATAGAAATTTGATTTATTAATTTTTTGGATCTTGACCTTTTGAAGTGCTCTTTGCTTCCTCAATCTAGTTTTTTTCAAGCCCCAGACAACACATTGGTATCCAGAGGGGAAGTGGCAAATATTCATAAACAGTGAACAGAACTGACTTTTATCAGCTTCAGTGGTACCAGCCTAAGAAAATTATCCATCTGGGCCAGGTAATCCGTCTTTCTGGAAAATCCCTAAGCAACATTCCTAATAACACAGTCACTGAGATAATTTCCTTTTATTGAATAATTTCCTCATTCAGTAAGGATTTTAAAAGCCTAAGGGTATTTTGAGCATATGGTTTAGGGACATCATCTTAAAACATGAACTATCAACAGAATTTCAATACAATCTAAGTAAAATGACTTACTTCCTAAGTGTTACAAATATAACAGGATATTTCTATAAGTGAGCAGTATATTTCTACAAAAGCTTTTGCTTTTGAGTTAAAGTTAGGAGCTGGAGATTAAAAAAGTGTTTCGGTTCAGTTGGTTAAGCGACTGCCTTCGGCTCAGGCCATGATCCTGGAGTTCCGGGATCGAGTCCCACATCGGGCTCCCTGCTCAGTGGGGAGTCTGCTTCTCCCTCTGACCCTCTTCCCTCTCATGCTCTTTATCTCTCATTCTCTCTCTCTCAAATAAATAAAAATCTTAAAAAAAAAAAGTGTTTCCTTATTGTCTTATAGCAACTGGTGTATCCATTCTCCGTTACCAATGGACAATTCTCTCTTGCCCCAGTTGATTGTTCCTTTCATATGAAACAATTTCCTCCTACCTCGCTGACTGCTCCTTCCCAATCTCTTTTACTGGTTTGCACTTGTATTACTGTCCCCTTAATATTGAAGAGTGCTGGAGTTTAATCCTTGAATTCTTATCTATCAATATGCATTCTTGGTAATCTCAGCTAGACTTGGGGCTTTATATGCTAATAAATCAGACATTTATATCCCATCTCAGACCTTTCCTCTGAATTATAGACTTGTACATCCAATGCCTACTCAGTATCTCCACTTGGATTTCTAATGAGCATTTAAAATATATCATCCCCAAGACAGAATTTCTTATTTACTACTGTATTGAGCCCCCCAGCATACACACATATACACTTTTCCCCCAGTTTTTCTCACCTTAGTTCATGGGAACCCCATCCTTCCATAGTTCAGGGCAAAATCTTTGGTGTACTCCTTGACTACCCTCTTCCTCTTACTTTCTATGTTGAGCCTCTCAGGAAATCTCATTGGCGCTACCTGAAAACATATATGGTATCTGACTAGCTCTCAACCACATTGCATTACTTTGTCCACTCTGGTCCCCTCATCCCCATCATTGCCATCTCTCACTTATTTTACTGCTGCGTTCTAGTTTTCTCCCTTCTTCAGACCTTGCCCTCCTGTAGCTTATGTGCAACATCGCAGCTGGAGTGATTATTTGAAAAACATAAGTCAGATCCTGCCACTCCTCTGCTTTGAACCCTCTGTTGGCTCCCTGATCTCATTTAAGTGAAGTCAAGTCCTTGCAAAGTCCACCTCATCTCCTGCTGTTTTACTTCTCACCCATCCTCCCCAGCTTCATGGATCTTCTTATGCCTCCCTCCCCTGGAAGTCGCCTTCTCTCCTGCCCCCACTTTTTTCAAGTTTCTATATAAAGGTCATCTTTGTAAGGATGGCCTTCCATGACCACCCTACCTAAAATAGTGGCAACTGGACACTCCATATTCTCTTCCTTTCTTTATTTTTCTCTGTACTTCACTGCCATCAGACATACTACACATATCACTTACTTAGTTTATTGTCTGTCTTTCCCCCTGGAAGATGTGCTTTATAAGTATAGGGATTTTCCCTGTCATGTTCAGTACAGTATCCTCTAGAATATACCAAGTTGCCAATAAATATTACTTGAATGAATATTGCCATGGCGAATGATGTTCTCCGGGTTGACATGATAACCTAAGCCAACAATTCCTTCTCTATTGATTCTTTTGTGTATTTTTCCCCCTTCATTTCATTTGGAGATATGAATTATGGACAATCTGGTGGGAAATAAATAATCTGAAGAGTCAGAGCCAAGGAGAAGGGGGGGGGGTGATCGTCTCAGACAGAACTAACTCGAGAGGGGCAACTGCAGGAGAGGCAACTATTTTCAATTTGCCATAGAATACCTTAAATTTCTCTAGGATGTGGTATTAACTCAAAGCTCCTCAGGAGGTAGGAATATCTGAGAATTATCTTGAACTCTGGGATGGCTCAGACAACTTTTTTTTCTTGCGTATGTACTCTAGGGGTCTGTCTTGTCACAGTATCCAATATGGGTGACTCCATGGGCCTCCAGGGCCATGATGAATTACAGGCCATCCCTTCAGGGTTTCTTGAGCTGGGGGAGAAAGAGAATAATCTCCATAAAAGTAGAAAATTAGTCATCTTATTATCTGTCTCTTCCTTTTTTTCATCACTGCTCAGTTTGAGAAAAGATGACTACTTGTCATTTAAAAAAAATTGTTTCAACTTACAAACAAACCTTTTTGGGTCTCTTAAATTATATATATTGTGTGTCATGATGAGCTAATTTTCCTGTAGATTGTATCTCTTTTCAAGTGCTATAAAAGTATTTTAAATTAGACCAAAGCCATTTTCAGTTTTTGTAAAATTGATTTATAATCAAAATCATGGTTTTTTTAGACAATTTAATCATATGATATAAAACCATAAAAAAAAAAATCCTGCTACATGGAAGTGGAGTTCAAGCAATAACAAAGGGATAAGAATGATGTGATTCTGAATTAGGGAAGGGCAAATGAGGGCAAATGATTTATTTAAGATCTTTTGTAGAGATAAACAGACTAAATAATCACCCTTACATGTAAGTTGTTAGCACTTCATCTGAATCAGAACACTGTAGGAGTACAGAGCAGGGAGACTCAAGCAAATGTCCAGTTGGTGCTGTCTCTAAATCCTCCTTCAACATACACTAGCACCTGGACTGTGAAATCTGAGGCCTAATCTCTGATCTGAAGAGACACAGATGAAAGCAAAAATTCCACAATCACCCATTCTGTTCTCTGCTTGTCACAATTTACTACCATTAAAACACATGTTAAAAGCATCGGAAGGCAGAAAGGAAGGCTACAGATCTAATAAGCATCATCAGCCTGGAATATGCTTTGTATTTCCAATTGCCTTGCCTCCTCAGGCTCTGATATTTAAAGGTTGGGTTAGATACCTAATGTGTTGGCATAACTTTTTTTTTTTTTTCTTATTCACTTCTCATGATGCAGGTGGTTAGAACTAGGCAATGCTTGTCTTTTACGGCCATCTTTAGAGAAAATCTGTTTCCATATTCTGTATTCACCAGAGGATAATCTCTTCTGGGTTCTTCCTTTTGCCCTTTTGATATATGAGAGTTGACAGCTCTGGTTGAACTTTTATGCCCATTTCCAAATGCGTTCCTTATACTTTTTTAGTCTTCTGTAATGTAACATTGTAGTGCTACGGGGTAATAAACCCAGGAAAATGAAAACGCACCTTACTTGCTTACTGCTGTAGACTGATCATAGTTTCAAAGAAATTAGCCCCACATAGGGGTTATACATAATGATTATTTTATCCATTATGCCTTAGCACAAGGATGCTGTTGTGTAATGAAAAATCAAGGGAATTTTTTGAAGGGACGACTTAATCATCAAAGAGCTAGATTTTTAAAGGCCATTACATGTTTCTGTCTCTTTCTGTTGGTTCTACATGAGTCATCATCTTTACAAAGGAAAATGACATTTCCTCCATTGGAAGTTGGCAGGTTACACATAGAAGCCTTAACTTGTAAGGTTCTCTGCACATGAGACTCTTGAACTGTTCTATTCCTCAGAAACCCTGGTCATTTATAGATTTGTGATTCATAGCATGGAATGTGCTTTGCCAATCTTCCTTCTGTACAGAGTGTGACAACATTCTCTGCTGGCTCGGTATGACCTTTTACATTTATTGTACAGCAATATTTGTATTTGAATATGTACCTTAAACTCTGAACTTGATGTCTTAGTGCACCTCACTGGAAGAAATGCAAAGGGAGAGATACATGACAGGATTTGTCAATTGCCTGATTCACAGGGGCTTAACAAAATGTGTTCCTGACAGCTCCGGCAAGTCTAATGGCCATGGCTTTGGGGACAGATAATTATGGGTCCCAATGTTGTTTCTGTGGTGTACTAATGAATTTGGGCAAGCTATTTGGCTTTTTACATGGTTGTTGAGAAAATGAAACAAATAACATATCTGAATCAATAAGACACCTGGGACAAGTAGCCTCTTGGTGGTGGTTAGTTTTCTTTTTCCCATTCTTTTCTATCCCCTTCTTCACTACTCTGCCTGAATTTAGAGTTTTCTGTAGGTAGTGCTGAGACATTTTTCACTGTTTTCGTTAACTGAGAAGTGTTTGAAGCAGATTTTTTTTTAAATAGGAAGCAATATGTTTAAATGCTCATGCAGCCCCAGAAAATTATATGAAAAAGTCAAACCCACTGTAGCCATGCCAAAGAGATCACTTGAATGAATAGAAATGAGAGTGGAATATTATAAGAGGATGAAATTAGAGCCAGTGCAGACTGATGGCTATGATTTCAACTCTTTCGATTGACATGAGTATTTTTCTTCCTTAGGAGGAAAAAAAAAAAAGGTTCCAGCTTGTTTCTTGTGTTTGTCATCTATATGTAGGCTAGAAAAAGGAAAAAAAAAAAAAATACAAAGGCAGCGACTAATTATAAAAATTTACTTGAAAAGTTCTGAATGCCTCAAAAAATAAAATTAACTTCACAGCTTTACCAGATTGGCAATAATTATATTGGATTTTTGTGATTCCAGTGAATATGGATTTCAACAAAACATACTTTGCATTATTGTGGGGGGAAAAAACCCTCCTAGTATTCAATTTCTTGGCTATTTATCACTATAAATGAAACTATATGTATATAGTTTTTAGTAGAATCCTGTCTTCTACCCATTTAAAACTTTCCCAACATATACTGAGGGTGGATCTTAAGACAGTGTCTTCTCCAAAAGCTTTGTTCAAGGTGAAAGGAAAAAGAAATACGTTGTTAAAGCTGGCTATGCTAGATGGCAGAGGTTCAAGAAGGAAAGAAAAGGAAGACTATAGCATAAATAGTATGTTATCAAGGTTCTTGGTTGCATACTACAGAATCCATCCTATTTAGATTATGAAGAGAACAATATAGCCAAGGATGACATAACTCAAAAAAAAAAAAAAAAAAGCTCAATCACTACACTGTCCAAGCAGAAACAACATTGCTGCTACTACCCACATCTTGACATGTGACAATAAGGTCTAGGTGCCAGAAACTCAGGCATAACTCCTCAGAAGAGCTAGTCATGATGCTTGCCAAAAAGGCATCCTTTCATGAATCTGATACTTTATGTTGTTTGCTTTCATCTTCAGGTTTCACACAGTTGATTCTGCTTCAGGGATCCATATTACATGCCAGCCCTGAGAAGAAATATGGTTTTAGTTCTTTGTCTTCTGTAGTATAGCTGTGAAAGTACGTGGGAAAGTAAGTTGGAACAGGTGCTTATTGAACCACTTGTCAGTATCTGCCACTAATGGGACTGGGCTGAAAAGTATTACAGGTGTTGTAATTATCAGTGCATTTAGCTATTGTCATTATTTTTAAAAATTTAAGCACAGACTGAACTGAGACTTACTAAGTCAGCAATCTGTAAGGACTAGAACTGTTTACTTAGCTTTGCCCACTCTTCATCTTGGATACTAGAATTTTGACTAAAATAGATAGGTAGAATTCACCAACTCCAGAAATCCATGTGTAGCCATATCTTTTGTAAAATATTTTGTAATTCAGAACTTTATGAAAATGATAGAAGTATTATAAAAGGTCAGAAGTGAGTGAACCATTCCTTTGGAAAGAGAACTACATATTAATTGCATTTCATATTAATTTAAGTGTAAATATACAAAACAAACCATGGGTATACAGTGGATTCAGATAGTAAATTCTAGTTTCACTTTATTAAGGAATAGCTGAAAGAATATTTCCATTTTGTTCTGTTCTAGACTCAACCTTGCCCAAGTTTTATAAATCATTTTTAAAACATTGGCTATTTTTACTCTACACTGGCTGATATTCGAGAGTCACTTTCTTTTTCCAGGAGCTCTATTGGTATTTGCAGAAAATAATTGTTATTTTCTTATGCACTTGTTCAAAATTGTCTTTGAGGTACCCAGATTTTATCACAATATGTAGTCAACTCTGCAAAATTCTGGTGGTCAGCTTTACTTGTCAACCCAGGAATGGCTGGAGATTGCTGTTGTCCCCAGACCCCTTTAATCTGAGTCTACTCTTTTTTTTTTAATTGATTTATTTATTGGAGAGGGAGGGGGCAGAGGGAGAGCACACAGGAGAGAGGGGGAAGGGGCAAAGGGAGAGGGAGCAAGCGGACTCATGCTGAGCATGGAGCCCAGGCAGGGTTCGATCTCATGACCCTGAGATCATGGCCTGAGCCAAAACGAAGGGTTAGAGGCTTAACCGACTGAGCTACCCAGGTGCCCCAAATCTGAGTCTATTCTTACTACAGTGTGTTGCATTTTTTGTGTTGGACCCATAACAACCCCCCCGCCCCCGCCCCTGCCACCGCCGACAAAAACAAAAGCAAATTGGGTTTCCTAGGTTGAGCAGAAACACTGATGTTATGCTAAAGTCTGGGTACCATGCATCTTCATACACCAGCTGCAGGATCTCAGGGGTGTTGCTACTTCACCATTTTATGCCTACCATTCATTCCATCAGATCCAGAGATAGTTTGGCTGTGTGATAATGTAGGTACAGAATTAGCATTCTGTCCTCACAGGCTCACAGCCTTTCCAAGTAACCAAACCTTAAAAAACCCTGGTAATCACCTACCTAAGTGTTTCTATTCATTTGTAAACAAACTTCTGAAGCACTTTTCAAAAAGGGGGGAGGGATTTAGAGATACAGATAAATCCTTAATTAGGATGTAGAATTTACCAAGAATAAAAGCCTTAAAAGGTAGTGAATTGAAAGATATTTTTAGTTCTAGGAGGTGTCTAAGGGATACCTAATCCAACTTCCAGGAAACATAAGCAAGGAGTAGTTAAGTGATTTAGCCAAGATCACATAGCTAGTTAGTATCAAAGCTAAGATTAAGACTCAGGTCCCCTGCCTGCCTGGCTGGGAATGTTTTGGAGGTGCTTAAATGGTAAGTCTGCACCCTTCTCCCCCTATACGAAGCATGCATATAAGACCACATGCTGGGAGGGGCCACATTCTGAAGGATGTCTATATGAAACAACCAGGAAAAAAATCAACATAAAATAGGGGCCACATTCTCACATCCCTTCTCAAATTCACTGGAGTTTCTCTATTTTGTGACAAAACTGTATTGAAGTATGCACAATAAATGACACCAGCATTATTTTCACATCTAGAAATACCTTGAGAGCACTTTTCCTGTTTTAAATAACTAGCCACAACCAACTATAGTAATTGCTTACACTTAAAGCATGATTTGCTCTGTTCCTGTATCCTCTTAGGGGAAAAAGTAAGGGAATTTTATGAAGGAGTTTAAAATGAGAGAAATTAATTTTTACATGTCAGTAAATACTTTTTTAAAAAAATATAAAAATGCATTTTAGTGACAATCATTGTAGTCATTACATTTCTCATTTTCACAAATATGTTGTCAAGGTACAATAATTTCCCATCAGTATATAAAAAGCCATATTTGAGTTCTCAGGTCTTTACTTGAATAGGGAAAAATGAGAAGTTGGGATTAGCGATATTTATAGCAGATGTGGGGTTCTGAGCACAGATTCTGGAATATCACTATCCATGTTCAAATCCAGATCTTCCATTTCTGAGCTGTGAGATCCTGGGCAAGTTAACTTGCATTCTCTTCACCTCAGTGTTTTCATCTGTAAAGCACCTAACTTTCAGCAGTGTTGGGAGATAGAGATGATGCATGTCAGGTGTGTGCTATGTGCCTTGCTCAGAGTTAATATCAGTGTTAGAATTCTACATGTCTAGTTTCTATTCATATTGTTTTAGTTCAAATGATATTTATGGAGGAGCTACCATGTCCCAGGCACTGTTCTAGGCCCTGGAGACACAGACATGACAGACAAAGTATTTATTTAGGATCCTGAATATTTTCTAATTCCAGATAAAAATTAGAAAGCAAACAGAAAATGTGCATTCATACACACAAAACATGATTTTCTTTAAGAAATTTCGTGATCAGTTTTGGGAGACTTAGTAAAAAGTTTTAAGTGAAATCCAAATAATTTTTTAAAAGTAAACATAAGTGAATACATTCCACACAGCTTCCAATTATTATTAAATTCTTTTTTTTAAGATTTTACTTATTTGAAAGAGAGATAGAGAGCACAAGTAGGCAGATAGGCAGGCAGAGGGAGAGGGAGAAGCAGGCTCCCTGCCGAGCAGGGAGACCAATGAGGGACTGGATCCCAGGGCCCTGGGATCATGACCCGAGCTGAAGGCAGCCGCTTAACCGACTGAGCCACCCAGGTGCCCCAATTATTATTAAATTCTTACTAAATACACCAAAGAGCTGAACAAACAGAATAAACCATGTACACCTGGAATGGAATAAAGGAAGCAGTGTGGAGAAAGGTCCTGGAACTGGTTTTGCCTCTGATTCTGGGAAGGAGAGGACCAGGCATGGGCACAATCCTTATACGACCTTCCCCACTCCCTTGAGAGAGTTCTTGTTATGGACTCTGCAGATGTTGTCCAGAATGAAGACTTTTTAATTTAGAGACATTGTTCCTTCAAATGGAAATGAGCTAAAGAAAAGAGCCATGACACTGACTTTCAGCTAAGCAGGAGGCCGGCCCTGGGCAGAGGCGGAGTACAAACCTTAACCTTTAGCATTCCTCAGCTCTGGTTCCCTCTTCTCTCCATTGCTACCTCGCCTTCCCTCCCTTCTTATGCATCACATAAAACCTTTGAAAAGTCATCCATCTCACTTCCTTAAACATAGATGTCCATACATACACCTTCATTCGTATATTTTCAAATTTGAAATGATCCTGAATGGTCAATTAAAGTTGAAGGGTAAAGAGCAGAGAGAATGATAAGAAAGATGGAAGATGCAACTGTAATTTCTGGCCACTTCAAGACATGATGCCAGTGTTTATTCCTTTTATACAAACATAATTGTTGAGATTTTCAAATAAATATTAACAGAATAGAGTAGTTTTCGGAGAAAAAATTCTAACATGACTGCCTTCCTTCTTTGTCCTTCATGGAGAATCATCAGAGTTGTCAACCTCATGCTTCATGGCTTTTGAAACCTTGAACTTTAACAATAACAACAATAAAATTATCCATGCCAGAAATTACTGTCCTTTTTGGATAAGTTTGAAGTCTTTTTTTTTTTTTTTTTAAAGTTTAAAGTCTTATTCAGTTTTCTTACAATCCTGTAAACAGATAACACACCATCGTTATCTGTGGCAACAAGGATACAGCTGGCATGGATAATTAAAACACTAACATTGGCTCCTCCAAACCATGTTCTCTGCATCTTAGCACAGAAATAGAGCATTAGAATTTTTAACCACTTGGGGCGCCTGGGTGGCTCAGCTGGATGAGCATCTGCCTTCGGCTCAGGTCGTGATCCCAGGGTCCTGGGATGGAGCTCACATCGGGCTCCCTGCTCAGCAGGGAGCTTGCTTCTCCCTCTCCCTCTGCCTGCCGCTCCCCCTTCTTGTGCTCTCTCTCTCTCCCTCTCTGTGTCAAATAAATAAAAAAATCTTTAAAAAAAAAAAGGAATTTTTATCCACTAAGATATTTTTCAAAGTTTCTATTGGTATAAGTGGTTTAATGTCTCAAAATTAATTAATCAATTTATTTATTCAGAAGTCATTAGTCTTTGAAGAAAAGAAATAAAAATGTATATTGTTTTAATCTTTTTAAAGTTTTTATTTAAATTCATTTAGCCAAGGTATAATACATCATTGGTTTTTGATATCATGTTCAATGATTCAATAGTTCAGTATAATGTATCGCCCTTTGTAGACAAAACTAACTTCTACAAAAAAATACCTAGCCATTTAAAAGTACCCTTGCTATTTATAGAAGAAAAATAACATAAGCTACTTTTCTTTATTAAAGATGCTTGTTTTCTATGAAATTTGCACAATGGGGATGTGAATTTTTATTTTATTTATTTAAAACATTTATATATTTATTTTGTGCTAAGGATTGTTTTAAATGCTATATAAGTGGTAACTCCTTCAGTCCCCATAACCTATGAGAGAGGTATTATTATTATTATTATTACTATTATTTACATTTTACCATTAAGAAAACAGCTCAGGAGCTCAAGAGAGGATAAACAACTTGTCTGTGGTAGTACCACTGGTAAGTGGCAGAGCCAGGAATCAAATCCAGCTCATCTGGCCCCCAGAATTTCTTCTTGTGACCACTATGCCCTGCTGCTCCTTGTAGCATATTGAAGGGTCGCCAAGGCAGAAGAGCTCAGATATGTATCCAGTGAACCAGACATCTGTCTGCCCTTCTGGCTCCTCCAGGATGTCAACATTCCCCATAAAATGGACGTAAACCTCTGATGAGACAGGATGTGTACAGAAAACCATGGGACCAACACCTGATTCTAAACACATATTGAGGCAATATAACGGGGCCATATTCTCATTAGCTTTTTTTTTAAAACAACTCCTAAGCCATAACCCTCTCTACCTTCATCAGCCTGTCTCCCCACTAGATTAGCTGTCCATATCAATCATGGTGGAAGTGCAAAGTGCTGAAAAAGCGGTGGAGGGAGGAGGAGGTGACTAGGGATGCAGTCAGTAGAGGTCCCGGTGTGAGAGTGTGTCTGTGGGATGGGGGGTTGGAGTGGGGGACCAGGGCATGGTGGGTGGAGGTGGGGCTGGGGAAGCAGACCGGGTAAGGGCTGGGAGGGGGGTGGAGGTAGTGAGTGAGTGAAGGCAGTGGAAGAAAAGGTAGGCGGTGGTGAGCAGGTCAAGGGGGATGAGGAGGAGGTAGTGGCTGTAGTTGTAGGGCGGGGTTGCCTCATTTGGGCCTCTGAAGATGAACTGTTCCTGCCTTGTACGGAATGCTTCCTTCCATAATTAGTTCTGATTCACATACACACACACAAAATGTTCTTGTGAATAAAGAGGACTCAGACCATCCCCTCTTACGTTATCAAAACAAAGACGTACTTTAATCCCAATCAGAACTGCTGCCCTGACTCTGGCCCAGTTTGGAGTAGGAAAACCATTTGGTTACAGTGTTTTGACAATCGGCTTCCAGTCAGTAATAAGGAGCTTTTCAATTAGCATCAACATCCTGGTTTTCTGTGGGCACTACAACAATGTGCTGCTTTTTCTTACTCTTGGAGGCTGCCAGATGCTCACTTATTACCTATCACTAAATATCTGATATTAATCATTGATATGCTTTTAAAATAAGTTCGTCATATACATTAAAGGTCATAGGACTTACGATGGCTTGTTTGCAATAACCAGTTGTTAAGACTTACATGGAGTTTGAAACACGAAAAAAGTGGACTTTTTTTTCCCCCCGATAAGATATTTGATGTTTGAGTGTGCTCTGAGGATATGATCTTAACAAAACCCAAACCAAACAGAAACAGAATTTGTGGTCGGGGAGAGAATTCTTTTCAAAAATATTCTTTCTCTCATGATATGTTACAGATCAAATGGCTTCAGAGCCATTGTTTGGTCAGCACTGAGGACGGTTTCAAATATTAATGTAGAATGACACATGTGTGCTGGAAATCACTCTGTGCCCCTGAATGTAATTTTTTAAACAGCTTATTGTAGGCTAGGGCTTGACTTCTGACTGAATATTCCATTTAGATTTATGCATATGAGCCTCGAATTTTAAGAAAGAGCAGAAAACTATTTTGTTTGCTTCTGAAGGTGCAAACTTTTGGCTATATGTTTGCATCGTGCCTTCTATCCAGACTTCTTTAATAGGTGAAATCATTTGCAAAGAAGGACAGCTATTTCCTTGCCAGGGTGTAATCCAGTGTGGGGGTTCTCTAAATGCTAATTAATTCCAACCTCAACTATTTCACCTGCTGCTTCAAAGGCTGGCAGCTTGTATTCATCACCTGAATGACAGCTGTTTCTAACCTCTTTTCCCTGAAAAGAAAGAAATTAAATAAACCTTTTGCATGCTAATCACTGACATTCCGAAATGACAGTTGAAAAGTGCTTCAGTGTGCATGTAAGACGGGCTTGAATTGAAAGATTTTGTCTGCAGCCACCAACGGTTGAATTTTGACTAGATATTTTCAAAACGTAGAGGGTGGCAGGCAACCGACGAGACAGTATTAGCACAAGTGAGGATGTTGATAAGATGAATCATTAAAACAGGCTTTAAGTATATTAAATGCCTACATTTAAGCAAGTTGAACGATATACATTTTTTTTTTAATTCAAGTTGTGTAGGCTTTGTCAAAGCAACTTAATACATTTTTTTTTCTTTTTTACCCATTGGATTTTTCAATTAGCAATCATCGCGCCTCGGATAAACCTCATTGGCTACAATACTGCCACTGCGCAAAGCTTACCCATTGGATTTTTATCTGAGTCAATATTGCTTGTACAAACAGCAAGTGTTTTACAAGCTGTTTTTCCTTTAGGGTTCGTTCAGTCTATTTAATTGTCTCATAATAATGACTGCTATCATATTGTTTCCCAGTCACAGGGTTGTCCTTTGTCAAAATGGATTTAGTTTTCTACCATAATTTCAATTTTTACTTTTTACAATCATGACTTGAGTTCAGGGCATTTGACTGAGAGTAAGTAGTACACAGAGAATATCTTCTCATACAATAAACATGCCCCAGTATAGTTTTGGGCAGGCTTATTTAACCTTCATGAAAGACCAACATCTAGATATTAGTAATGGATTATGTCTCTTGATTTATTTAAAGATGACCCTTAATATCATCCTCTGCATGTTTCTGACTTTCTAATGAGGTCCCACATGGTATTGTTCAGTTATAGTTTATGTACAGAGTATATGTACTTCATCAACTTAAGTTGCTTTAATGAAGCCTACTTTTTTATTTTTGTTTGTTTTGAGAGAGAGAGAGAGAGTGAGAGAGAGCACAGGAGCAGGGGGGAGGGGCAGAAGGAGAAGGAGAGAGAAAATCTTTAGCAGGCTCCATGCCCAGCTCAGAACCCTACTTGGGGCTCGATCTCATGATCCTGAGATCAGCACCTGAGCCAAAATCAAGGGTCAGATGCTTAACCCACTGAGCCACCCAGGTGCCTGGAAGCCTACTTTTTGATACAGAAAGTCTGTTGTAATGCTATTATCATTCAGTTATTTTACTACAGTAAAATTGACCTCAGTTGGTGCACAGTTGTATGAATTAATACATATGTAGATTTCTATAACCACTGTCACAATCAGAATATAGAACACTTCTATCATCCCCCAAAACACCCCTCTGTGTGATCCCTTTGTAGTCATATGCTCCCCTCAGCCCTAACTCCTGGTGATCACTGCGAAGGTATTTTGTTCATATTAAGATACAAAGAAGAAGATGAAGAGGAAGAAGGGAGGAGGAAAAATGTTTTAAAAAATGGGCGGAGGGAAGGAGAAGTGAGGAGAGAGAGAGGGAGAAAGGAAACTTAGGGATGCAACCCAGCAAAGTGTTCATTCAACTCTAATCAGGGATTTTATGCATGCACTAAGATGATCTGTTGTCACCTTGGCATCATTCCCACCTTCCTGGGCTCTAATGCAGGGGAGAAATTGAGAAACACTTACCCCAGGATCCTCTTTCCTTTATGGTTCAGATTCCAGACTGCCAGTTAGAAGAACTGATGTGGAAACTGGGAAGCAGAAATGGAGCCCCCTGATGTGTGGGCAGATGTGGGATTCCTGGTGGCTTAGTGGCTTGAGAACCACTGACTTCACTGCTGTAGACTGTAATCACTGGTGGGAAATTTCTAGGGACTTTCCAGAACAGCTTCCCCATAAGCCTTTGCGAACCACCACTTCGGTATGTCAGGGTGAGGTCTCCAGCGCACCTCCTTGTCTTTCTGGTGGCAGCTTCCCAGAACTTCCACAGTGACTCTCCTTACCTATCCACTCCAGCTTGCCCATCATTTGTGGAAAGCCTACTTCCCATATTAAACTCATGGTTCCTGGAATATCTAAGAGCAGCTTTGTTTTTGTGCCCAAACCCAGATTACTGCACAGTTTTAAAAGGCAATGTATTTGTGGCCCGCATTTAAAAATTGGGAGATTTCTCTTTGAAGTCCTCGCTGCCATTTTGCCTTTGAAAAATCAAAAGGTGAGGAAGAACTCGACCAGCATTCATTCTTGCCTGAAGACATTTGTGCAGAGCTGAGGAGTAGCTCCTCCTTTTAAAAAAGATACGATTCTCCACTTCACCACCCAGCCCCGTGTTTGCATTTGTGCCCCTGCCCCTCTAAATAATATCACTGTAGTCTAAGAAAAGGGATTTAATTTAATAAATATATGAAAGTCTTACCAATTACAGCATTGTTTCCTAGGAACTCCTGGGTGTATGGAGATGTATAAGACAAACCCAATGTGTTTAAAGAACTTGGAGGAGAAAGTAAAGGGCATAGAAGCTAGAATATGACTGTCATATCATAACAAAATATATGGAATGACTTTTTTGTAAAGGAAAGTAAACTCAGTAGCTAGCTGTTTGGGTATTTTTAATTATCGAAATAGATTTTTCAGATTGATTTTTATGGCAGTTTCACTTGTTATTAATGCTCCAGTTATTATTGATGAATTTTATCTGCATTTCATTAGGAATTTCATAAAATGTAAACTTAGTAAATGTTATGGGATATGTTTTTCCAAGTAAGCAAATTCTCAGTATATATTCATTTAGAATATTTTTTTCTGTTAATCACCATCTTTTCCTTTTATATCTAAATACAAATATATGTGCATATTTTAATAAAAAGTTATATTTCACAAAAATTTGAGCTTAAATTTTCCCCCCAAATATTGTGCAGAATACCCTGTTTAAATACTCTTTTTAAATTATTAGGTTAATTAATTCTATGTTAACTCATTCTATATATATTGTAACCTTTTCTCTGCTTGATGTTACATAAATCTTATAGCATATAATTTTTGAAGCAGGATTTTTACTTTATATTAGAGTTTTTTAATATGCTGAAATAAAAATATAGTAATAAGCCATTGATCAATGTAAGATTAACATCTGTTGATACTTGTTTCCTCTGGGTAAAAGTAGACCTCAGTTTATTAATGTAGAATAAAGAATGTAAGAGCTTCATAGTGACAGACAATAGCATACTCCATATAGTAATTCATAGAAACTACCTTTTAGAGTTTGGGGTTTGGGTTTTGTTTTGTTTTGTTTTTAAATTCACTTATATCTCTTTTTTGGAAGAGGAAAGAGATCCAAATTTATATTCTCCCCCAGTTGCTGATAAAAGTATGAGCAATATATACTCTGTTGTGTGTGTGTGTGTGTGTGTGTATTATAGATGATAGATAGATAGATAGATAGATAGATAGATAGATAGATAGATAGATAGATGATAGATAGATTTTTGCTGGAGACAAAGAGGACACTTATTTGGGTAACTCAAAAACTACATGTTTGATCCTTTCCAGATGGCCATATATCTGGCTGCCAGATCCTTGGTTCAGCCCATTCCCTGTCTCCTAAATACCCCTTTGTGCTTTTCTAAGAGTAGAGCACATCTTAGGGTTGGTGGGAATTCCTTGTTAGAGCAGGTCCCGGTTTCACTGAGCAAGCTCGGAAATAGTCTCTGGAGTCCTACAGAAAAAGTTCACATAATTCAACAAATGCACCTCTTTAAAAGATGCATTTTGCTCTATGAGGATGCATCTTTTTTCCTTACGGAGGATCAAGGTGGAGTTATTAGGATAGTTGGGAAGGCTTGCATGGATTCAGTTTCTGGCTCTATCATTAACTGGCAACATGCCCTTGGTATGCTCTGCAAATTCCCCAATGCTCAGTTTACTTCACCTAAATGGAGTCACCAGCCGTACCTACCTCACAAGGTGGTGATTCATGTAAAGGGTTTAGCACTGTATTTAATTCACAATAAGTGGGTAGCAAGCAGTGACTGATGGTAATAATATGTATTGATGCTAAGGTATTTGTGCCAAAACAGTGGTTCTCAAATTTGAATGTGCATCAGAATCATCTGGAGGGCTTATTAAAGCACAGATCTCTGGGGCCCACCTGCAGAATTCTAATTCAGTAGATCTGGGTGAGACCCTAGAATTTGCATTTCTAAGTCATTCTCAGGTAATGCTGTTGCTGCTGGCCCTGCTGACCACACTTTCAGAACCACAGAACCAGACGCTTATACTCCAGACTATTCCTTTTGGGTAGTTTGGTTGTGTAACAGACTGAAGTATCAGAAGGATTAAATTCTTCAGCCTTTGGGCAGTGTTTCTAAAACCATGATCCCAGTGGTCCAGTGCTGACTCAGTGTCTATTTATCAAGGTTCAACAAAATTGAAATCCCTGTATTTATTTACATCTCTCTCAGATATGTAGGGGAACCCACATATAAAGCATTCAATATCTCATCAACACTTTCTGTCCTGCTTTTCACGTCCTGAACCTTCAAGGAGCAGCTCACCCACCTACCCCAGAGCAACTCCCCCGGGACATCATAGGGCTGTCATTAGGTTGCTTCAGTCTAGCTCTCCTTTGGCACAGAGCACCTGTCGCAACCCCCATGCCCCTACCACTGCTAATTGCAGTTCTTTGGGGCAGTGATTTTATTTTGCTCTGACTACTCTTCAGGAGAGAATCTTTTTCCTTGAATTTTGTCAGAGGAGGGTTTGGAGTATGCTAAACAGACAATGGACAAATAATTAAAGGGGATGGGGAATGGCTGTGAACCAAATATTTCATTCCCTCACACTTAATTGAAAATGCCACCTTCGCTTTGGTGGTATTATTTCAATCAGCTTTTTCACTAGATGTGGACCCTGCTCAAACACCATTTGCTTATTTTGTCTTTGAAGATGGGTGACATCTATCTCTCGTCATTTGTGACAGGCCTTTGCCAAGTGCTTTGCATACAACATCTCCTTTTATCTTTCTAGTGAGTCTATGGCCTCAGAAATAGGGTGACAAAGGTATTCACAGTAGAAAGATTTTGACTGTTCCCAGGAGCTCTAATGGAAACATAGACCCATCCTCTGATGTCTTGCTGGTGCCCTCTGTCATTTGACCCTGTGACTCTGAAACACACAGAATCAGCCTCCCCGGGCACAGAGCAGGGCAGAGGATCATAGAGAATGCATTGGGGTAGCAGACAGAGGACAAAGAATGATGAGTACCTAAATGAAAATTTAAGAAACTAAGGCTTTATGACATTAGGTATTTTGCCCAAAGTAGAACTTTTACTAAGAAATAGAACCGGGATTTGAACTCAGAGCCATTTGACTCAAATGGTAGTCAGGTTGATGGAGCATGCCTTCCTTTTAAGAGCCTACAAAACAGACTGACATTACAAAGCACTTTATGTGTATAATCAGAATTATCTTTTTACATATATGAATAGATGGGATCATTCAGGTGTAGAAGCATTCTCTCCTCTGTTTTGAGATACCCTAAAATGGAAGGCTAAATAGTCAGTTATTTATAGAAAATATGCATAGTTTTCACTGTGATAGCCACTCAGCAATGAATACAACTCTCAGAATTATGCTTTAGGGATTTGGCTTTTCTCTGCCACTGGCCACACATTTAACTAACCAAAGTGTTCACTTCAGTTCCAGAAAGATGTTTTTCTCTGTACAATCAAAATTCAAGTGTGGGTGCCCAAAAAGGGAATTAACTTTTCAGAAATAGTCTTTACATATCTAAGTTTGGACTTTTTAACTCCAATTAAAGTTCAGCATAAAAATAATACATTATCATTTAGTGGAAGAAATTCATCTTTCAAATAAGGGTATTACTTTAGCTATTGCAGAGCACCCACTTTCTGAGGAATTTCTTCTCCCCTTCAAAGACAGAGTTTTATTATTGAGTTCCCTATAAATGTTCAAATGTGACTTACAGGTCAAAAATCATAGTTTAAGTGGATTTGATGGATTTTCAGAAATCGTTTATAAAATTATTTTAGGTCACTGCTTGTTTCAATTGAAGCATCAAACTAACAGTGAATAAAAAGTATTGCCAGTGCTTGGACAAGCTGATTGCCTGGTGAATGTGGCTCTTTTAAAAAAATATTTGCCTAGGGGCACCTGGGTGGCTCAGTCAGTTAAGCATCTGCCTTCAGCTCAGGTCATGATCTCAGGGTCCTGGGATGGAGTAGCATGTCAGGCTCCCTGCTTAGTGGGGAGCCTGCTTCTCTCTCTGCCTGCTGCTCCCCCTGCTTGTGCTCTTGCTCTCTCTCTCTGACAAATAAATTAATAAAATCTTTAAAAAATAATAATAATAAATAAAAATAAAAATAAATATTTGCTTATCCACACTAGCGAACATGACTGGATCCATTGTTTATTTATTATTATTTTTTCTATATATATATTTGAGTGCCTATTATGTGATAGGCCTTATGCTTCAAATATGTTTATATGTTAATTTTACACTTTGGTGAGAGACTGCTATAATAGGTATCATTGTTGAGAGTGCCTGTCATGTGCCCAGCACTCAACATGTATAATCTCTAAGGATCTCAACAACCCTATTATATTCTTATTATTTTTCTACTTTACCCTCGTTTAACTGAAGCTCAGAGAAACTGAGCAACTTGGTAAAGTTCACAGAGTTGTGATTTTAAATCAAGTGCATATAAGGATAAATATAGGATTTTTTCTACCATGTTTGCTCTTGTTGTCCCTTCTTGAACATCTCTGAGGTTGTTGCCTCAGCGGAACTTTTGGCAAGAAGAGACATACTGGCTCCTAGTGTCTGATTTCTCAAAAATCTGATTCTTGAAAACTTGGGGTCAGGCTGAAGTAAGAGTCAGGGCCTCATTAGGGTAGAAGACTCCTGAGACTGGGCCATAGTAAGGTTGGGTTCTGTCATTGTAGGCTACTAGAATGGCCCACCTGGGTGCCCAGACTTACACTGTCTGCATACACTGGGTGCTCATTAGAGACTGTACTCCTCTGGTCCAGGGGAGATGGCTCTTCCACCGATCTTTTCTGTTATGGGACATGGCAAACAGTCTTTCCTGGGCCTAAGGGAATAATTGGATTAGAATCCCAGGATTCAGAAGAAACCATTGGATCCAAGATTTCATGGCAGGGCTTCAACCCTGGGATTCTAGAATCTTTCATCAAAGTAAGAATGACCTCGCCAACACCAGAGATCTGGTTCCATCAATGAATCAACAAGTCCAATAAGACCTGGGGACATATGCAGGACCACAACAGATGTGGTTTTGGTAGGTTCATTGGTTCAGAGGGGGATGCCTACTTAGTGCACAGGAATTTCTGGGGAATAAGACCCTGGTTCCAAGCTTACACCCTGGACTGCCTCTGGACTTCAGGGTCTCCACTGAAGGGATGTCTTAAATTTTGGGAGAAGCAGCTTTTGACATTCCTAGAGACATTTCCTGGGCCTCAGGGCTAATGCAGGTCCTGTTTTAGGGAAAATGTTTTAGCAGGAGACTTGAGGCCAGGAGAACCTGACATTTCAAAGTATGGTTTTCACACTTGCAGTCATTGAAAGGCTAAGGATGATTTATTAGCTTGCTGGGTCCAGTTTTTTTCTGCCACATTACCAAGGAACCATTCAAATTTAGTGCATCTTCCTCCAATATAAGGCTTGCATGTAGAAAATCAGTGTAGCTGATTGACTACCAACAAACATCAGATATCTCTATGTACGAGTGGAAGTCAGTTGGGGAATGAGACTTGAGGATTATGGATTAGAAGGGTAGAGGCTTAGGGCCTTGATTTACTTCTCCATGGTTCTCATGAGTGGGCCAGCTCTGGTTGCTCTCAAGGAGGTCTGGGAGCAGGTATCAGATCCCCATATATAAAGATAGTGAATTTCAGGAGCAAAAAATCCAGTCCTTATAGGTCCCAGAGTCTGGGCAAGACAAACCCAACTAATGTGAGTAAAATAACCTAAGCAACTCACTTCTCCATTACAGCTGTGTGAAACCATTTCCATATTTTCCAAGTTCATAAAATCATGACAATTCCGTGCTCAAAAGAAAACCTCTTTGGCCTTCCTGAAAGGAAGGAAGACATTCTACATGAGTTCCTTTGCTTTCCTGCCCTATCACTCAATGTCTCTTATCTTACCCCATGTTTCCTCTTGTGTTTTTTGTCTGTTTGTTTTTTTCATGACAGAGTAAAGCAACCTTCCTCCCTTTTATTTTTATTTTTTTAAAGATTTTATTTATTTATTTGACAGAGACATAGCGAGAGAGGGAACACAAGCAGGGGCACTGGGAGAGGGAGAAGCAGGCTTCCTGCCGAGCAGGGAGCCCAAAGTGGGGCTTGATCCCAGGACTCTGGGACCATGACCAGAGCTGAAGGCAGACGCTTAACGACTGAGCCACCCAGGCGCCCCATCCTTCCTCCCTTTTAGAGCTGGCTTCCCATTCTCTTCTCCAGGCTCATTACCCACAACTTAAAAGAAAATAGCTGATGTGGAGAAGTAAGGTTTTATTGGAAGTACATTCCCAATCTCTGAGGCCTCTCCCACACTTCCCTGCCTTTCCCTCTGTGTCTTACTTACCAGTGGCCATGGGTTTCACAAATTACTGTTTTTCTTTATTTCAAATTGATTTTGCTCTATCATCAAGCTATCAGATTGCAGTACCAATTCTAAGTAATTGTGCCTGGAATTTGCATGATTTGTAAAGTACAGACAAAGGAAAATGGAAATTCAGCTTCCTGGTTCCCACCACTTGCTGAGCATGTCTTATATCGGTTTGATTTTGTTTGATTACATGAGTTGAGGTTCATGGTTAAGTATAAAGAAATTAAGTGTAATGTTGCCATCTAATAGTTCAAAGGAAATGTAATTTATATCTGTAATTAAAATTGTGTTCTAGTATATTTGAAGTGCTAAGATCTATGCTCAGAGAGAGGTCTTAAATATTTCCAGCTTAATTGAAATTGAGATTTTTGACTGTGGTTATGTTTTCTGAACTTGCTTTCTTCCTAAGTTGACCTTATGCAGAAAACAACTTATTAATATTTAAGTAGCTAATGCCAGTACTGTCTTCCTTCAAAAGCAACCCACATGTCTCATTAGCAGCTCACAACTTTAGTCAGTATCCAGTAAAAAGTTTTCTTGATTACTTTCTTTAAGGACTGAGTTTTATAATATTTGCCTCATCTTTCCATACCATATATCATCAGTGAAAATGCATTTTGTATGAGAAATATATACATATACATATATGTATATATATATATATATATAAATTTTTATACTGTGAGTTGTTTACCTAAAAATGATTTCTTTAATTCAAGTCTTCGCAAACAGAGAAGTGTGAGATTCAGTCAGTATCTAAAATCCTTCTTTTTGAAGGAGTGTGACTTTTTACTGGGAAAAAAAAAAAACAACTATACTTGTTGCGTATTTCTTTAAGACAACAAAAAAAGGAAATATTTCTATTGGTTGGTTTCTTTAAAGATGCAGGAACAGAGACAGAGAGAGAAGGTAGCAAGAAAGAACAGAGCCAAAAATTACTTCTTTTTTCAAGAAAAGAGGGAAAAATTGAAAATGCCTTTTGCAAGAGAAAGGCACAGTATGGGGTGGTTTGTGACAAAATTTTAATGAAAAGCAAGCTTCTTTATTGAAATCTAATAAATAATAGACCAGGAAAAGCAGGCTTAGCCATTTTATTTTTAAATGAGATGATGAAACACAGATAAATTGGTCCTCTGACCAATTTGAGTCAAGAATTTTTTTGGGTTCATTGGCCTTTTTTAGGACAGCTTTGACCTTTCCATAAAGTGTGAAGGGTCCCTATCTCCCATAAAGTTGTGCCTTCAAAGAATGAGCAGTATTCATTCTCTAATAAAGTTATAAAGGAGAAAAAGAAAGTGCTCTGACCCATCAGCTGAGCAGTTGTAGTGTCTGTCACACAGAATTCTCTCAAGAAAATAGCTTTAAAGGCTAGAACCTAGGGAGTTCTGAGGCCAGCATCCTCCTTTGATTTCTAAAGGAACAATTGTTACTCCTGGTTTTCCAAATTGCAAATTAGGGCACTAGAAAAGTATGTGATGTGAGTTTGCTGAATTCTCTTGTCAGCCAATCCATAAACAGAATTAATTGCCTACCATGTATCCAGCACTAGAAACAGCCGCTAGCCTCAGTATTTATGAGGATAGTGGGTGTCCATTTAGAATGCATAATACCTGTGCTCTTTTAATTTGATGCTTAGCCCATTTAGTTTCTAACTCCCAGAGGGGCAGATGTACAAATGCTTAAGTTTTCAGAGTTCTGATGCAGTAATTGGGTTTTTTGTTTTTGTTTTTCTGTGTTGTGAACATGACACAATCTAGGTATAGGCTGATGCTAAAGCAAACTTGTAATAATGATATTGATGTGTAGAAACAAGCTTTTCAAACCAAAGTCAGTACCTGGGCTGGCTTATAAACAATTTCTTCATAACCCCTTTGGTCTGAATTTGCAGAGTGGTAGCACCTTTTAGCCCCTTTTTGGTTTAAATGGCCGTCTTTGGGTATAAAACAACTTGAAGACACAAGGTACATTCAAATGCTGCATTCTTTGGACCTACCCATAAATCTTTGGGGACACTAATTTGTGGTAAAAGGGGGGAAAAAAAACAACAACTGGTATTTGTAGTTAGCTGGGCGAACCTGAACATTGTAAAAAAAAAAAAATCTTCCCATGCCTCGTATACAGTAGTTATAATTACCATCAAGTTTGCCCATTTCCTCCTCACCATGTTTGATATCCCAGGATCCACATACCTAGCACCTCCACACAGATGAGTTTGATCATATATTTTTTTAACGATTTTATTTATTTATATGAGAGAGAGCATGAGTGGGAGAGGAGAGAATCTCAAGCAGACTCCATGCTCAGTGCAGAGACTGACACGGGGCTCGATCCCAGGACCCTGAGATCACAACCTGAGCAGAAACCAAGAGCCAAATGCTTAACCGACTCCGCCACCTAGGCACCCCTGATCATATATTTTGATGTGGATGCTATTAGATGTATATTCATTAGCACATCCAAGGTAGAAGGTATGTTTTTCTTTTCCCAAGCCTGTGTACTGAGAAACCAGTTCTTAAGCATCTGAATTCTACCACCTCATCTGCCAAGGTTCCCTCTTCTCCCACTGCTGCCCCAAAAATTCACCACTTGGAGTTTATTACTTTCTGTCTTTTTTTTTTTTTTTTTTTTTACAATTCACAGCGCTCTCACCATAGCACATACCCTCCCCAATGTCTATCACTCAGCCACCCCATCCCTCCCACCCCCCACCACTCCAGCAACCCTCAGTTTGTTTCCTGACATTAAGAATTCCTCATATCAGTGAGGTCATATGATACATGTCTTTCTCTGATTGACTTACTTCACTCAGCATAACACCCTCCAGTTCTAGGCTCGCTTTTACTTGTACAAATTAGTGCATGGCTTAGGCAGGAAGGAGTAAAAAGCCTTACTTACTTGCCCTATAACCTAGTGCTTCAACCTTGAGGTTTATTTAATGTGACAGGTGGTGACAAACCACTGCTTATGACATCTCTTGCAAGGTAATCTCACCACTCAATGACAAATGCTTCTGACAAACAGAAACCTGGTACTATTCTAAAACAGGGGGAAAAAATGAATACAATTCAGATATAGGATAATAAAAATGGTTTCTCAAAACACGTCAAATAAATTAGACCTCTAAGGAGGGTCCATATTACAGGTGGCAAAGATAAAATACAAGGGTTTTTTTTTTTTTTTCTCTCCCTAGGATTTTGTTGTTGTTGTCAGTTGTCAGAGTGAATTAATACTCTTGGAAGCAGCCCTATTACCATGCCACCTTGTGCTGTTGTTTTTTAGTAGTTTGAACTATTAGTGCTAATTGAAAAACTATCTGGGAGAGTTAATTGGGGGTGACACTAGTTAGCTGTGACTGAGGACATAACCAGGTTAATTGTAGATGATGGGTCAGATAAAGGGCTAAGCTTTTCTACCTCTCGAGTTTTAGCTGAGTTCATGAGTTAGTTGTTTTTAAATCATAAAATTTTAGTGTAAGACAATTCTTAGAAGGCAAGGGCACTTCACACTTAATTGGGGGGCAGTTGGAAATGTTGGCGCTGTGTCGTTGGGCAGTTGGCATGTTCTCCTTAAGGCATAGTAAATCAGCAATGAAATTAGGTGGGACTCAGCACATGTGCACACATTTAGATAACAGCATTCCTCAGGCTTCAGCCAGTCACATGCCACCTGCAAGACTTTTACTGCCTGCGCTATTATTTGCTTAATATTTTTCTCTAAGCTATTGTAAATGTTTGCTTTGTTTTCACTTATCCTTGACACAAGCAATAATATCCACAGTAATTCAGAGGTCTGATATTATTTTTATATTATGCACTCAAGACACATAATCAAAACAAAAACCCACATAATCATTGCAATTAAAAAAACTTTAATTTTATAAAAATAAAAAAAATACTTATCGTTTACTACCATGACAGTCCTCCATATTTTGGGATACACTTATATGATCTATACAGGTACCATGCGTTTTCATAACTACATAATTTTATATCTTATACTTCCGGCATCATTGATTATGTTTTGCCCCTTTGTTGAACCGGGAAATGCATCTGTGTATGTGAAACATTGAAAAGGAGATGAAAATGTAACACACATTTTATATAATTACTTGTTAGTCTGTTCTGGAATTATAATAGCAAGTACTAATTAGAGTAGGTGCACTGTGGAACACTATATGGCAGAGGCTTTCTCTGGGCAAAGGGATGAGAGGCAGACCTGGAACAGAAGGTCCATTACAACCAGTCATAGAAGGTGAAGTAGCAATTCTGATCGATTGCCAGTGGTTGCTGGCTACTGGCTGCTGGCTGCTGGCTGCTGATGTTGAGAACTTTGAGACTGAGCATATACCCAGCAGGGAGGGAGAGCAGGCTTTGATAGCGATGTCTGCCCCAGGCTGGAGAGAGGCAGGAGTATTGATTATGTCAGGGATTTCCCATAGTCCTCCTCTGGGGAACAAGCACCATGGTATTTCCCCACTATGTATTTCTCCACTAGGGTTTTACATGGAAATTGAAAGTTTCCTTTTTGTCATTGGACCACTGGGTTTGTCATCTACATGACATCTTCCATCTTTATTATTTTTTAATTTGACTGCATGTGATTTTATTGAAACACGTATCTAATTTTCAATCATAATAATAGTTTTAATTGATTCTTCCTTTGCTTTCCTCTGATCATACTCTGACATTCAGTCTTGTCCTCCGTTCATATTTCCAAGGCCTGTCCAGCCTTTATACTAAATTGTATAAAGTAGCTGGGGATTAGATTTTCTGGGTTCTCTCTTATTGAATCTAAGGTCGGACTCAGTCACTGATTTTCTGCTGATAGGCGTATGTGTCATCGTTTGTATTTCCAGGTTCCTAACAGGCCAGGAACACCTGGATTCATGTGATTTACATGTACATTTTTGTACCCACGACATCGGAAATATGATGAGATGATTTATAAGTAATGAGAAATATCTTTTAAGAGTGGGAGGTTCTTGGCATTGGGTCAGGATAGCTTCTGGAAAGGTCCAGATATTCTGAGACACAGATGAGGCGATATGAGACTTTTTTTCTCTCCTTCCTCTTCAAATTCCTTCTTCTGCTTCCAGAGGTGGATGAGAAGACAAAGGGTTGAACTGGCAGATTCTACTCTAGTCTGAACTGGTAAACCAAGATTTGCATTTTTAAACCAAATCTTGGCACTCCCACCCGGTCTTAGGTTCTGTACAAGGGCCACTATTGTTTTCTTTGGCAATGAATCCACCATTAGAGCTTCTGGAAAACCTGCTAATTAGCCAGGTTCTACTCTTGCATATTCCCCATGTCCAGACACAATCCCTCAAGTATCCTAAACCAGTATGTGCAAACCACCCCCAATCAAAAATGTCAAATTTTGTATAGTAGGCCATTTCTCTGAAATACCCCCTGCTCTTTCTAAACAATGGTGGTTCTCAAATTTGAATCTGTATCAGAATCAACTATAGGGCTTGTTAAAACACCAATTGCTCAGCCCCACCTTCTGATTTCAGATTAGGTCGGCCTGGGGTGGGACCTGAGAATTTGCATTTCTAACAAGTTCCCAGGTTGTTGATGCTGCTAGTCTGGAGACTACACCTAAGAATCCTTGCACAATATTTCCCTTTCCCCTTATTTCAGGCCTCAGTGAACTGAGGCTGAATTTATGTAGGTGTTGGTCTGGTTGTCCTCCAAGTGATCTTTGTTTATCCAAATAGTTGCTTGAACATGTACAAAGCTCCACACGTGGAAAGTGTATGAGAACTGTCAGCAGTGGTTCTTCTGTTGTTTGTTTCCACCACTCCTACAGCACCACATTTCCACCCTAGCTCTCGCTCCCACCATCTTTTTCCTTCTCCTTCTTCCAGTCTCCCAGTACACATGAACCAACAAATTAAAGACCTAGCATACACACAGTCTAGAATAAAAGAGGATTAAATGCCTTGAATTGAGGTGCCATAGAGATGTAGAACTCCAGGGCCCTCATTCACAAAGAGAATCCACAAACAGAATTAGCCCCTAGCACCTTGTCTGGCCTCCAAAAAGCCGCAGCTAGAAAATACATTTGTAACAACTGATTTACTGCAAGAGGTAGCCTTGGTCCTAGACCAGTCTAGACGCTGCAGACAGCCCCACCTTCAATAAGAAGAACTCAGAAAACACTGTTTTACTTAGTTACTCACAGGAAAATTTTCCTGGTCCCACCCAGGGGTGTGCCTCCTGTCAGATTTTCCTTCCCAGAGAGACTAAGAGCTTGGGAAGAGCAAGGGAACAGAAGGCTCTAGGGGTCAACTCATACTTTGCTCACCATTCCTGATTCAATTTAAATCAGCTACCTTAATTTACATATTATTGTGTCTAATCCTTCCATAGCCCTGGGGTCTTCTCCAACACCACACCCTTGACTGGGAAGCTTTCTTCTTCCTTCCTCAGCCAGTCCCTTACCCCTCATTATTCAGCCTATGTTGAAATGGCCGCCATAAAAACTACCACTCCTGTGAATGCTTTGTTTTACTAAGTGAGAGAAAGGGTGGCATATTCTTTCCCCAACAGAAGATCCCCAAACCATTATGCTCACAGCCTTTCCAGGAGGAGGTCTTTGTCTCTTGCTTTTAAATTTAATGACTTGGTGTTTGGGACTAAATGTCCTTGCCTAGTCAGCTTTTGTAGCTCCTCTGTGCCTTAGAAGATAATGGAAAAGAAGATTTTTTTTTTTCTTTTCTAATCTGGAAGATTAATATGTTGCAATCCATCTGTCATTTTGTGTGCCTTTTCCACAAAGACTGTTACTGGAAAGGTAAATTCATAGACTGTCTTTCACTGTGTCCCTTAAAAAGTCCTCATCAATTGGCGGAGCAAGATGGTGGAGAAGTAGGAGACCTGGATTTCGTCAGGTCTCAGGAATTCAGCTGAATAGGGATCAAACCATTCTGAACACCTACGAACTCAACAGGAGATCGAAGAGAAGAATAGCAACAACTCTCTGAACAGAAAAGCGACCACTTACTGGAACGTAGGACGTGCAGAGAAGTGAATCCGAGGCGATATTCGGGAGGATAGACGGCGGGGGAGGGGGCCTCCGTCGGCCGCTTCTGGCAAGTGCTAGAGCCGCGGAGCACAAAATCGGAACTTTTAGAAGTCAGCTCCGCTGAGGGACGTCACTCCAGTGGCTACGTGGGGGTGGAAGCCTCATGGGACAGTGTGGTCTCAGGACCCTCAGGGTCACAGAAAGACCCGGGGTGCCTGAGTGCAGCAGAGCTCCCAGGTATCAGAGCGGGGAAGCTGGCTGCAGAGACAGAGCCGAGGTGCAGGCTCTTGGCTCAGGGTTGCCATAAACTGTGACCGGCGACACAGTCGGGCCACTGCTCCTCCAGCAGGGACCCAACAAGCAGCGGAGCTGGGGAGACTCCCCTTCCTCCCCCGGGAGGAGCGGCGTGGGAGCACACCACAGGGATCTGCTGGGTTTGGAGACTCCACACCAAGTCAGGTGCCAGAGATAGAAACGCTCGGTTACAGGCCGGGTGAGCATGGAGTGTGGCTGGAGAAAGTGGAGACGGGAGTGACTGACTGCTTTTCTCTGGGGGTGCACTGAGGAGTGGGGCACTGAGTTCTCGGCTCCTCTGGAGTGGAGATTGGGAGGCCACCATTTTCACTCTCGTCCTCCAAAGCTGTACCGAAAGCTTGCAGGGAACAAAAGCTCCTGAGAGCAAACCCGAGCAGCTTGCTTAGCCCGGACCAAAAAGGGCGGGGCAATTCCGCCTCCGGCAAAGACATTTGGGAACCACGGCAACAGGCCTCTCCCCGAGAAGATCAGCACAAACAGCCAGCCAAGACCAAGTTTACTGATCAAGGAGAATGGCAGAACTCCAGCACTAGGGGGATCCTGCACATAGAATTCATGGCTTTTTTATGAGGATTCATTAGTTTTTCAAAGTTAATTTTTTAACTTTTTTTTAAAATTTTTCTCTTTCCCTTTTAAAACCAAGATCTTATCAATCCCTTTTTGAAGACAAAAAAATTTTCATTTCTCATTTTTAGAGTCATATTCTATCGCTTCATAGTAAATACCCCTATTTTTGGCATATATATATGTTGTTATCTCTTTAAAATTTTGAGATACAGTTTCTTCTAACAGATCAAAATATACTCTAAATCACAAGTGTATGGCTTTCTTCTAGTCTCCTGCCTGATCACATTCTCCTCCTTTTTTTTTTTTTTGTTTAAATCTTCTTCTTTCTTTTTTCAAACAACTTCTTATCAATTCCTTTTATAAAATCTTTTATAATTTTCATCTTTACAGTCATATTCCATCCCTTCATTGTAACAGCCCTTATTTTGTACATATATAAGTCTTTCTTTCTTTAAGATTACAGGAGGCACTTTCTTCTAACAGACCAAAATACACACAATCTAGTGTGTGGCACTGATCTATGCACTAGCCTGATCATATTTGATCATATTCTGGTTTTTTTGTTTTTTTTTGTTTTGTTCTGTTTTTGTTTGTTTTTCTTTTTTCTTTTTCTTTTTTCTTTCTTTCCCTTTCTTTTCCCCTGGTTTCAGTTCTTTTCTGATTTGTTCAGAGTATATTTGCTGGGGATGTTGTTACCCTGTTAGCATTTTGTTCTCTCATTCATCTATTCTCCTCTAGACAAAATGACAAGATGAAAAAAATCACCTCAGCAAAAAGAACAAGAGGTACTACCATCTTCCAGGGATGTACTCAATGCGGACGTTAGTACGATGTCGGACCTAGAGTTCAGAATCATGATTTTAAAGATACTAGCTGGGTTTGAAAAGGGCATGGAAGTTATTAGAGAAACCCTTCCTGGAGAAATAGAAGAACTAAAATCTAACCAAATCGAAATCAAAAAGGCTATTAATGAGGTGCAATAAAAAATGGGGGCACTAACTGCAAGGATAAATGAGGCAGAAGAGAGAATCAGCGATATAGAAGACCAAATGATGGAAAATAGAGAAGCTGAGAAAAAGAGAGATAAACAACTACTGGATCACGAGGGCAGAATTCGAGAGATAAGCCATACGATAAGACGAAACAACATTAGAATAATTGGGATCCCAGAAGAAGAAGAAAGAGAGAGAGGGGCAGAGGTATATTGGAGCAAATAATAGCAGAGAACTTCCCTAATGTGGGGAAGGAAACAGGCATCAAAATCCAGGAAGGACAGGGAACTTATGAGTCTCAGAGACAAAGAGAAAATCTTGAAAGCAGCTTGGGAGAAGAGATATGTAACCTATAATGGTAGAAACATTAGATTGGCAACAGACCTATCCACAGAGACCTGGCAGGCCAGAAAGGACTGGCATGATATCTTCAGAGCACTAAACGAGAAAAATATGCAGCCAAGAATACTATATCCAGCTAGGCTGTCATTGAAAATATAAGGAGAGATAAAAAGCTTCCAGGACAAACAAAAACTAAAGGAATGTGCAAACACGAAACCAGCCCTACAGGAAATATTGAAAGGGGTCCTCTAAGCAAAGACAGAGCCTAAAAGCAGCATAGATCAGAAAGGAACACAGACAATACACAGTAACAGTCACCTTACAGGCAATACAATGGCACTAAATTCATATGTTTCAATAGTTACTCTGAATGTAAATGGGCTAAATGCCCCAATCAAAAGACACAGGCTATCAGACTGGATTTAAAAACAACACCCATCCATATGCTGTCTGCAAGAGACTCATTTTAGACCCAAAGACACCCCCAGATTGAAAGTGAGGGGGTGGAAAACCATTTACCATGCGAATGGACACCAAAAGAAAGCTGGGGTGGCAATCCTTAAATCAGACAAATTAGATTTTCAAACAAAGACTGTAATAAGAGATGAGGAAGGACACTATATCCTACTTAAAGGGTCTATCCAACAAGAAGATCCAACAATTGTAAATATCTATACCCCTAATATGGGAGCAGCCAATTATATAAGGCAATTAATAACAAAAGCAAAGAAACACACTGACAGCAATACAATAATAGTGGGGGACTTTAACACCCCCTGACTGAAATGGACAGATCATCTAAGCAAAAGATCAACAAGGAAATAAAGACTTTAAATGACACACTGGACCAAATGGACTTCACAGACATATTCAGAACATTCCATCCCAGAGCAGTGGAATACACATTCTTCTCTAGTGCCCATGGAACACTCTCCAGAATAGATCACATCCTAGGTCACAAATCAGGTCTCAACCGGTACCAAAAGATTGGGATCATTCCCTGCATATTTTCAAACCACAGTGCTTTGAAACTAGAACTCAATCAGAACAGGAAATTCGGAAAGAACTCAAATATACAGAGGCCAAAGAGCATCTTACTAAAGAATGAATGGGTCAACCAGGAAATTACAGAAGAATTAAAATTCATGGAAACCAATGAAAATGAAAACACAACTGTTCAAAATCTTTGGGATACAGCAAAGGCAGTCCTGAGAGGAAAGTATATAGGAATACAAGCCTTTCTCAAGAAACAAGAAAGGTCTCAAATACACAACCTAACCCTACACCTAAAGGAGCTAGAAAAAAAAACAGCAAATAAAGCCTAAACCAAGCAGGAAAAGAGAAATAATAAAGATTAGAGCAGAAATCAATGAAATAGAAACCAAAAGAACAGTAGACCAGATCAACAAAACTAGAAGCTGGTTCTTTGAAAGAATTAAAAAGATTGATAAACCCCTGGCCAGACTTATCAAAAAGAAAAGAGAAATGACCCAAATCAACAAAATCATGAATGAAAGAGGAGAAATCACAACCAACACCAAAGACATAGAAACAATTATAAGAACATATTATGAGCAACTCTATGCCAGCAAATTAGATAACCTGGAAGAAATGGATGCATTCCTAGAGATGTATCAACTACCAAAGTTGAACCAGGAAGAAATAGAAAACCTGAACAGACTTATAACCACTAAGGAAATTGAAGAAGTCATCTAAAATCTCCCCACAAACAAAAGCCCGTGGCCTGATGGCTTCCCAGGGGAATTCTCCCAAACATTTCAAGAAGAATTAACACCTATTCTCCTGAAACTGTTCCAAAAATAGAAATGGAAGGAAACTTCCAAACTCATTTTATGAGGCCACCATTACCTTGATCCCAAAACCAGACAAAGACCCCATCCAAAAGGAGAATTACAGACCAATATCCTTGATGAACATGGCTGCAAAAATTCTCACCAAAATACTAGCCAATAGGATCCAACAGTACATTAAAAGGCTTATTCACCATTACCAAGTGGGATTTATCCCTGGGCTGCAAGGCTGGTTCAACATCCCCAAATCAATCAACGTGATACAATACATTAACAAAATAAAGAACAAGAATCATATGATCCTCTCAATAGATGCAGAAACAGCATTTGTCAAAGTACAGCATCCTTTCTTGATCAAAACTCTTCAGAGTATAGGGATAGAGGTTGCATACCTCAATATCATAAAAGCCATCTATGAAAAACCTACAGCGAATATCATTCTCAATGGGGAAAAGCTGAGAACTTGTCCCCTAAGGTCAGGAACGCGATAGGGATGTCCACTATCACCACTGCTATTCAACATAGTATTAGAAGTCCTAGCCACAGCAATCAAACAACAAAAAGAAATCAAAGGCATCCAAATCGGCAAAGAGGAAGTCAAACTCTCACTCCTTGCAGATGATATGATACTGTATGTGGAACCCAAAAGACTCCACCCCAAAACTGCTAGAACTCATCCAGGAATTCAGCAAAGTAGCAGGATATAAAATCAATGCACAGAAATCAGTGGCATTCCTATACACCAACAACAAGACAGAAGAGAGACAAATTAAGTAGTCGATCCCATTTACAATTGCACCCAAAACCATAAGATACTTAGGAATAAATCTAAACAAAGAGGCAAAGGATCTGTACTCAGAAAACTATAAAATACTCATGAAAGTAATTGACGAAGACACAAAGAAATGGAAAAACGTTCCATGCTCATGGATTCGAAGAACAAACATTGTGAAGATGTCAATGCTACCTAAAGCAATCTACACATTCTGTGCAATCCCCGTCAAAATACCATCCCCTTTTTTCAAAGGAATGGAACAAATAATCCTAAAATTTGTATGGAACCAGAAGAGACCCCGAATAGCCAGAGGAATGTTGAAAAAGAAAAGCAAAGCTGGCGGCATCACAATTCCGGACTTCCAGCTCTATTACAAAGCTGTCATCATCAAGACAGTATGGTACTTGCACAAAAACAGACACATAGATCAATGGAACAGAATCGAGAGCCCAGAAATGGGCCCTCAACTCTATGGTCAACTTATTTTTGACAAAGCAGGAAAGAATGTCCAATGGCAAAAAGACAGTCTCTTCAACAAATGGTGTTGGGAAAATTGGACAGCCCCATGCAGAAGAATGAAACTGGACCATTTCCTTACACCACACACAAAAATAGACTCCAAATGGTTGAAAGACCTAAACGTGAGACAGGAGTCCATCACAATCCTAAAGGAGAACACTGGCAGCAACCTCTTCAACCTCAGCCGCAGCAACTTCTTCCTAGAAACATCACCAAAGGCAAGGGAAGCCAGGACAAAAATGAACTATTGTGATTTCCTCAAGATAAAATCTTTTGCACAGCAAAAGAAACAGTCCACAAAACCAAAAGACAACCGACAGAATGGGAGAAAATATTTGCAAATGACATATCAGATAAAGGGCTAGTATCGAAAATCTATAAGGACCTTATCAAACTCAACACCCAGAGAACAAATAATCCAATCAAGAAATGGGCAGAAGACATGAACAGACATTTTTCCAAAGAAGACATCCAAATGGCCAACAGACACATGAAAAAGTGCTCAACATCGCTCGGCATCAGGGAAATCCAAATCAAAACCTCAATGAGATACCACCTCACACCAGTCAGAATGGCGAAAATTAACAAGTCAGGAAACAACAGATGTTGGCGGGGATGCGGAGAAAGGGGAACCCTCCTACACTCCTGGTGGGAATGCAAGCTGGTGCAACTAGTCTGAAAAACAGTGTGGAGGTTCCTCAAACAGTTGAAAATAGAGCTACCATACAATCCAGCAATTGCACTACTGGGTATTTACCACAAAGATACAAATGTAGGGATCCAAAGGGGTACATGCACTCCAATGTTATAGCAGCAATGTCCACAATAGCTAAACTGTGGAAGGAGCCAAGATGTCCATCAACAGATGAATGGATAAAGAAGAAATGGTATATATACACAATGGAATATTATGTAGCCATCAAAATAAATGAGATCTTGCCATTTGCAACGACGTGGGTGGAACTGGAGGGTGTTATGCTGAGTGAAATAAGTCAATCAGAGAAAGACGTATATCATATGTCCTCACTGATATGAGGAATTCTGAATCTCAGGAAACAAACTGAGGGTTGCTGGAGTGGTGGGGGTTGGGAGGGTTGTGGTGGCTGGGTGATAGGCATTGCGGAGGGTATGTGCTATGGTGAGTGCTGTGAATTGTGCAAGAGTGTTGAATCACAGATCTGTACCTCTGAAACAAATAATGCAATATATATTAAGAAAAAAAAAAAGAAGATAGCAGGAGGGGGAAGAATGAAGGGGTGGAAATTGGAGGGGGAGATGAACCATGAGAGATGGAGTCTGAAAAACAAACTGAGGGTTCTAGACGGGAGGGGGTTGGGGGATGGGTTAGCCTGGTGTTGGGTATTAAAGTGGGCACATTGTGCATGGAGCACTGGGTGTTATGCTCAAACAATGAATTATGGAACACTACATCCAAAACTCATGATGTAATGTATGGTGTTTAACATAACAATAAAAAAATTTAAAAAAAAAGTCCTCATCGTCTCCCCTTGCTGAAAAATTCAAGGGAAGAACAACTTCTGGTTTCTCATTCTTTCTAGGTGTAGAATTCCACGTAGAATGTAGGAAAGCATCTTATCAATAAGGCTTTCTGTCTTCAGCAGATTCTTCTGTGATACGACCCACACATTATTTTAGTGACTTCTTTTCATCAATTAATATAAATTGGCAATATTAGAAATTGAGACTCTTGCAAAGGTAAACAGCTAATAAAGTCTACATCTCCACTCACATTTCTGCCTGCTTGATTCCTTTTCTGAGAGGGCAGTTCGGTATAGTGCTAGTCTTACTAAAAATTGCTGAGTTTTATTTCACACTAATAACACCTGGCATCTTTATGTGCTAAGGATAAATTAAGCACTCCATGAACACAGAGTAGACATTTTCACCATGATGTAGCTTATTCTATACTTGTTATATAGCAAGAACTCTGTGATTGTGACAGTATGAATATGTAGGTATACATGCACCTTTCAAAAAATATGAATCTTTTAGGCTGATTTCAGGTAAAGGCAACATTTTTTATATATTCTGCTTGGTTATTAACATAAGATCCTGAGAGTATTAGAGGTGAAGTGGCCCTTTAGAACCACTTAGTCTAAAAATCTCATCTTGCAGACTGAAGAAACTAAGAACCAGAGAGATTATTTTGAGTAATTACAGGATATGTCCTGTGAATTTGATCTGAATCAAAGCTGAGAGTCAAGGATTGTACACCTGGTCCAGGGCAGTCTCTACCATACCATGTTGCTCTTCAAATAATGAACAAATTATGTAAGTACATGAACATTTGGGAACAATTGTGTTAATTCTACAGGATTATAAAATACTGGTTTTAAAGGATACTAAGATACACTTTTTTTGGAGTTTTGGTATGTTTTATTTTGAATTAATTTTGGATTTACAGAAAAATTGCAAAAATAATTCCAAGAGGTTTTTTGTTGTTGTTGTTGTTTTAATATATTTCTCATCCCACTTCTTCTAATGTTAATATCTTAGAAAACGGTAGGACAATTATCATGAACAAGAAATTAACATTGGTATAATATCTACTAAACTTTAGACCTTATTCAAATTTTGCCAATTTTTCTTTTTCCTTCCTTCCTTCCTTCCTTCCTTCCTTCCTTCCTTCCTTCCTTCCTTCCTTCCTTCCTTTTTTCCTTCCTTGCTTTCCTTCCTTCCTTCCCTCCCTCCCTCTCTCTCTTTCTCAACGAACCTATCCAGGATCTTAAATTTATTTTATTTAGTTATTATTTCTTATTAGCCTCTTCCACTCTGTAACCATTTCTGTCTTTCTTTGTCTTTTATGACCTTGACACTTTTGAAGAGTACTGGTCAGTTATTTTATGCAATGTCTCTCAATATGGCTTTGTCAAATGCTTTCTTATGGTTGGTGTAAGGTTGTAAACAGCTCTGAAATCAGGACATATCTTGTGATTGATAGTATGCCTTACCTTAATGAATATCACCCACACATTTTTTAGTGTTTAGTATTTTTTTTTCTTTCTTAGTGGTACATAAAATAATGGTGCATCTTATGATGCATGGTGCTTTAGAATCTGTGCAATGTAGTGTAAGAGTGTGTGTGTGCATGATCAATATCTATCAAAAGTCTGTTCCTTCTGCTTTTAATTCACTGCCAAAATTCCTTCCATTTAAGAGTTGAATAAGATTTTTTTTAAGTAAAAGTCTAGTAAAAGATAGAAGAGATAAATACTAAAAGTAGAGAATTTTACAAGTCATTAGGTAAATATCCTGATTGAAATCGCATGCAGGAGCAAAGGTAGGGGAGGAGCTACAGAATCAAACTCTAAAGTTTTTGTTTTGTATGAAAATAGAAATAATTATTTAGAGTCTTCCTTCATAGTATTATGAAATTTCAAGAAATTCAGAAATACTTTCTGAGTAACTGAAGCTCCATGGGACAACGGGAGAAAAAGTTATACTATAACAGATGTGTGGGAATACCAAGCAAACAAAACTCTGAAAAGGATGCATCCCCTCCTCCTCCTATTTTCTTCTTCCTCCTTTCCCTCTTCTTCCTTTTCTTCATTCCTTCCTTCTTCCCTTTTTCTTCTTGTCTTTCTTCTCCTTTTCTTTTTTTTTCCAGCTCTTCTTTCTCCATCTCTTCTTTCTCCTCTGTGATGTTCACCTCCTCCTCCACTCCCTCCACTTACTCCTCTTCCTCCTTCTCCATCCTATGCTCCCTCCCACTTCCTCTTCTTCCTTCTCCTCCCCTTTCTACCCCCTTCACCTCACCTCCTTTACTTGCTCCTTATTCCTCCCCCCTATTTCTCCCTCCTCCACTTCCTCTCTTCCGCTTCCTCTACCTCTTCTCTTCTTCTTCCTTTTCTTCCTCCTCCATTTCCACCTCCTTTACTTCCTCCACTTCCTCCTCCCCTACCTCCTCCTCCTCCTCCCCTTCCCCTCTTTCCCCTCCTCAACTTCCTTTCTCCTTCTTCCCTACTTCCCCTCCTCTACTTCCATTCTTCCTTCTCCTCGTCTTCCTTCTCCCCCACTTCTACCTCCTCTACTTCTTCTTCCACTTCTTCCTCTCTTCCTCCTCCTCCACTTCCTCCTCTTCCTCCTCCCCTCTCCATCCTCACCACTGCTCTCTCTCCTGTTTACTTACCTTTTTTCCCCCCTTCCATAGCCATAAAACTGCTAACTGAAGACCAGGATAGAAAACTCAAGAAGCTTCATTGCCCAAATCATTTAACATCTTACTCGCTTGGAGAATATGCTGTGGGGAAGGCACATTAAGAGATGGTAGTGTGCTGTTCCAATGTGTCCTTTCCATCTTCAATTTATAGGATAGTATAGGACTCAGATTATCATAATGTCTTAGCTGATATTACTTCAGAAATAAAACTGAAAACCTGTACCACATGTGTTTTTTACCCCAACTAAGATAGAAACCCAGGGCACGGTATAGTGGGCATCTAGTCTTCTAGTAAATGAGGCTGGGTGGGCAGGTAGAGATTATTGAATAATACTACATCAGCAGCATTGAAGTTTGAATTTGGGGATCAGTGGCAGCTTAGAGAATCTGATTACTTCCACAGGCTGAGAGTTTCTGCAGTCTTTTCTGCAGCTGTCAGAAGTGCCCTGCTTTGCCCTTTCCTCACGCCTCCTCCCGATAATTCTATTACTCAGGGGAAGGAGACCTAGGAGAGTGAAATGACTCATTACTCCATTAGGCAATGGGATGCTTGGGTTTTGACTCAGGCCGCTCAGACTGCCACAGTCCTGGCTTCTGTGGCAACCTGGATGCATAGGAAATCTGAGATTTTAAAGTTGTGAATTCAGTACTGACATGAAAAATGCCACTTTGTGTTGTGCTGAAACAGGCATGCTGATTATGTAACAGCTTCCAACACATTCCCTGCTGGTGGTGGGTTTTGATTGACATTTTATGGGACTTATTACTCTTGAAAACAACACTAAAAATGCCATGACAAGCTCAAGATAGAAATATGAACACATGATCCTCTCCCTGCTGAACTAGAAAATGGCTTTTCAGAATTCTTCCTGGAAGAAGGTGGAAAAATAAAAGATAATCACATAGCTTCATAATGATAAGTCTTTTGTCCCCAGAACGGGGAAGATCCTCAAATCTTAGAGCAATTTGACATAGTCTAGATTCAAGGACTTCTCTCTGGGCTTCTTACAACTTACAAACAAATGCTGACTTTTGAAGTAGAGAGTGAATTGCATAAGACATAAATGGTTTGATAAATATTTTCTTTACAGTAGTGATTTAGTTTATTTTGTAACTCTTTGGTAGAAGGAGTTCATCATTTTACAAAATAGAGATGGAAATGCAGCAGAAATTCAGATGCCATGAATGAATGTAAGGATTTTTTTCTTCTTCTATATACAACAAAGTTTCAACATGGAATGGGGCTTCAAAATGTCAGTGAAATATAAATGGCATGTTGCATTTATTTTAATTGAATTATTCATTCTGTCCGAGTACTTTAGAATAGCAAACACTCTGAATTACAACTTTAGTCTCTCCAATTTCCTTCTGATTTTATATAACTAAAATATACAGGCTTAAAGATGCCAGCCAGCATCTTTGGATTCAGAGTGATAGCTATCTGCTTTGTTATGTAATTATAATATAATATAATATAATATAATATAATATAAGATAAGATAAGATAAGATAAGATAAGATAAGATAAGATTATGTAATATAGTAATAGCAACAACAGAAATAATACCATTTATTGATTTATTGAGTTATTTTTTAACTCTTAAACCCAAGCAGCCTGGCTTCCATAACCAATATGCTATACTTTAGGGTTATTTCTAAAATTGTGCTCAACTTAAAATGGGAAGGTGGTAGATTTGGTGTTATTTTTACCCAAGATGAGTGTCCTCTGCCCTCTGAAGAGGACACACATGGATGCCACACATTCAAACAGGTATGGGGAGAATAAGCACAGAATGAAAAACTATGTTTGTGACTTTGAAGGAAAGACTTTATGAATTTTTTTTTTCTTTTTTTTAAGGTTTTGGGTATATGGAGTTACAAATCATAGTACAATTGAGGCAGAAATTTTTCTGGAAGCACATGTTTGGTGTTGGCAAAGCTTAAGTTGTTTTTAATAAACCTGTTTTCATGTAGAAATTACTATAAATGGGCAGCAGATGTTTGCTTTTAAGGAGTCTGCTTTTGATTGGCCAGCAAGATAAGAATGCACATGGTGATTGTTAAGAAGCAGCTGGTGTCAATTTAAGGGAATGATGTTCTACCCTCTTCTGCCTTGACCAGTCTAAGAGGAGCAACATCAATATTAAAGTTATATATTCAACATTCATTTATATATGCATATACACTAAGAACTTGATTACAGTGGTGATAAATTTTACTTAATATAGAACTGTGCATACCCAGAATTTAAGAGTCTCCTTTTGCCTCATCATTATAAAGTAACTGGAGGCATGGCTATTGCCATCCTATTCTGACACACTTTAACATCCAAAAACTAGAGAGGAAATTATGGTGAGGTTAAATATGACCTCTTTTCAGATGGAGTATGTTTATATGAATAGTCAAGGGAGATGGAAGGTATATATATTTATAGCTATCTATATCTATATCTGTCTATCTGTATATAATTCCTCATTATTAAGAACTTGAGAAAACTAACGAGTTATTTTTCATGGGCAAATAATGAGACAAAATCCTGATGAGATCTTTTTTAGATTACTGGTTTTTAATTCCATAAGCAGTAAAGCTGCTGGTTATGGAATTATTTTAAATGCTGCCTTTTTGAAGATGGATTGATTATGCTTGTTCTTATCTCCTTTATCTTAATTTTAATTGTTATAGCATACCATATAGGGCACTAATCTTAATCAGTATGTACTTAAGATATAGAATATGTCCAACATCCCAGAATGCACCTTCATCACCTCATTTCATCTCCTTCACACAAGGCAATGCTTATTCTTATTCTAAACTCATTCACCATCCACTAGTTTTGCCTGTTCTTCATATGCATGGACTCAAACAGTATGTCCTTTTTTGCATCTGGACTCTTTTGCTCAACGAAACATTTTTAAATTTATTCCTTTTACTGCATATTCAAGTAGTTCATTTTTAAAATCAAAGTGTAGTATTCTATTTTGTGTATATGCTAGTATTTGTTTATCCATTCTTCTGTTGATGGGCATTTGAGTTTTTCCCACTCATAAGTTAGCTATTATGAATAAAACTGCTAAGGATATTCTTGACCCTGTTTTCAGGTAAACAATTGCATTCACTCATCTTGGGTATGTATCAGGAGTTCAACTGCTAGGCCACAGTGTAGGCATAAACATAGAATTTTGAACATGCTAGTGGGAGTGTATTGGAATCTCACTGTGGTTTTAATTTGGATTTCATTAAGAATGCTACTGAATAGTTTTTCATATGCTTGTCAGTCATTTAGATCTCTTCTTATGAGTGCTTCTTCAAGTCTTTTGCCCAATTTAGGATCAGGTTGCTGTTTTTGTTTTTGTTTTGTTTTTTTCCTCAATGATTTGTGATAGTTCTTTTATACGTTGGATATGAGTCCAATGTCAGATGTAGATTATGAATATTATCGTCTCCTAGTCTGTATCTTACCTTTTACCTCTCTTAATGTTGACTTTTGATGAGCAGTTCTTTTCTTTAAAAAAAATTTTTTAAAGATTTTATTTATTTGAGAGAGAGAGACAGAGCATGAGCCAGGGGAGGGGCAGAAGGAGAGAGACAAGCATAAAGCCCAACTTGGGGCTCCATCCCAGGACCCCAAGACAATGACCTGAGCCAAAGTCAGACACAACTGATTGAACCACCCAGGTGCCCCGAACAGAAATTCTTTATAAATTGGATTTCAATAAAATTATTTTTTCTGATATAATTAGTGATTGTGTCCTGCTTAGGAAAAAAAGAACAAACTTTTGCATATTCCATTTCTTGTTTTCTTATCCATTTTTCTTCTATGCTAGTGGTTTTTGAGTTCTGTAAGAGAAGTCTTTGACTATTTTATTTGTTCTGAAGCAAAATATTTTGAACAAACTTAATGTTCCTAATAACTTAGGGTCCTCATTATAAATAGTAATTACTATTTTCCAATAAATATTAAGAGTAGCCACCTTACAAGGATGATATATATGGTAACTGTAAGCTATTGCCTTATTGTTTATACTGTTGTACTATGATACTTCCTGGCCTTATTAAGGGAATAGGACTGTTACTTTTATGCTCAGTGGCCTTTGACACCTGTGTCCTAAGTTATTAGGTGGAAGTCCCAGGCAGGTAAGGTGCTTACGAAACATAATTGCAATAATCAGTTTTCCCTGTGTATAAAATTTTTAAATTTATGTCATAGACCAAAGTACATATTAGTTGATAATAATACTTATTTCTGAATAATATTTTAAAGGATTGCTCATCTCACATTAACATACAGACCCAGTGAAGTAAAACAAAGTAAGTGATACTCCTTTTAAATGTGCGTACTATCATGCAGCTACTATGGCCAAATATACTGAAGTTTCAGCCAAGTTCCTTCTGGACTCATCTCGCAATTTGTTGGGTGGATACATGTGTTAGAACAACAGTTCTCAGTCCTGGTTATTGATTAGCATCATCTAGGAAGCTTGTAAAAAATAAAGATGGTCAGCTACCAACCCTGGGGATCCTCTAAATTACTTGGGCAGGGGTAGGTCATCATTGTTTTGTAAAGACCCCCCAAAGATTCTGAGGGGCAACTTGGACTGTAGTTCTCCTAATTGTTTGCTTACTGCAGTGTTATTCAGACTTCAACTATTTCCTTAGGGCAGTGTGACTCAGAATTGCTCACCGGAAGGGCTTGTTAATGCATAGATTGCTGGGCTTCACCGGCAGAGTTTATGATTCAGTAAATCTGGATGGGCCCAAGAATTTGCATTTTTAGAAAGTACTAGATCATGTTGATACTGCTCACTGGGGACTACAGCTCAAGCTATTTATTGCCCTTCCTGCCACATGGCTACCCTGTTGGCCATCGTCATCCTTTGCATTTTCAGATCTGCTACTTTTAGCCCTGGCATTCCAATTCTGTTTTTGTTTTTCACTGTACTAAAAAATGTATTTCTTTTCTCACTTTATCAGAGAGAGCTTTAGGATTGACTATGTATTACTTGACCTCTTTTCAAAAGAACGAAGTATCGTCTTCAGTGTAAGCTGTGAAGTGACTTTTGCTAATACATTTGTCATGTCTAAGGGTGAATATATGTCAAAAGAGAGGGATTTGAGAATGAAACCGAGATGCAAATGTAGATCACCTTAGAGCCATTCAGCCAGAAAATCAGGTTACAAAATTATAACACATCTTCAGTTTAAAAAAAAAAAAAATCTCTACAGGAATAGAAAAAGCATGTGGTCTGCAAATACCAGATAGCAATAGAATCAAGGGTGTTTGGGGTTATTAATGATTTGATGGCTTTTTTTTTTTAAGTCTATATGTTCTAGTTATTTTTTCCTCTAACAAACTTTGGTCATAAAAATTAAAACAATTGAAATGCTTAATAGAAACAAGAAGCATTCATTCAGCAGAGATTTCATGAAATGACCTTTACCTACAACTATGCCGATACCAGTAGTCTCAGAAGGAGAATAAGACATTTTACAAACACAGGAACTTACAGTTCTGTTGAGTAGACAGGAACTCCAGTTTATATTTTCATAACATTTAGCAAGACGTTGAGTCTCCATGTAGTAGTAAGAAAAATATATAAAGACATTAATGATCATTGACTGTGGAAGATAATTTCTTAGGATGTTGGTGCCTTTGATTTTTTTTTTTTTTTCTAAAGAAAACTTGAAAGGATTTGGCCTGGTAAAAGTTGCTTTTAACTTGAATCTACACCTTTTATTTTTGAAGTCTTAAAGAGTTTTACTCATTTATATTAGATTCAGCTGGATAAGGATCAGTTTTTTTCATTTTGGGTGATGAGTCTGCTAAGAATGAAATGATACTTTGTTCACTGGAAGCATAGAAATCTTTTAAAAATAAATGAATTATGGCTTCATTAACAACACTTAATGTTCAGATCTCAAAAGGTAACAAGAACATATTTATAAATTAAATCTACTCTTCTGTTGACATACAATCCTTGTCTTCCTCCTCCTCCTCCTCCTTCATCATCATGGTCATCATCATCATCATCATCATTATCATATCTTCATCAATAATGTCATTATCATTGTCACAATATGTAGTATATGTGGCTATTAAATTCTAAAGTCACCTATAAGGTAAAAGCCATGTGAAGTCAAAATGAACCTTGCAAGTGTCTTAGGAGGCTCTGTATTGGAGATCTACATTTCTCAATAGGTTCAGCAGAGCTATGTAGGGGAGGCTGTTTCTTCAGTTGAACCCCAGATAAAATGATGGGGTTGTATTCATAGCCATGTTGTATAAAAAAAACAAAAAACAAAAACTAAAACTAAAATAAAAGCAAAACAGTGTCTTTAAATATTCTTAGGTTATTCTTGATGTATTATGAGATGCTCACAGTATGAAAGGTGCTTCGGAACTAAGTACCACTGAAACAGTTAATCCAGATCCCCTAGCCCATGCAGATTGAGCTGCAGACTCCAACTGACGCTAATAGGCAAAAAGGTGATAACGTAGCTAAATTACTTAATTCTCCTCCCCCACTCCTCCTCTTCTTGGGTCCAAATATTGATTACTATGTCATAAATCATCTCAGAATTTAGGAGCTTAAAGTAATGCAGCATTATATCTCAGAGTTCTGTGGGTTGACCGAGCTCAGCAGGGAGGTTCTCACTTAGCGTCAGTCATGCAGTTGCAGTTAGAAGGCTTCTGCGGCTGATGTCATCCAAAGGCCAAACTGAACAGGATACTCGAGTTGGTATTCTCACTCACATGTCTGGGATGGCTGGAACATGTTTCTCCACACAACCTCTTCACATGACCTGTTTGGGCTTCCTTACAGAATGGCAGTCTCAGGGTAATAGGACCTCTTACATGGCATCTAGTTTTGCCTACCGTGAACATTTTAAGGAGCAGGACACAGAAAGTGCCAGGCTAGTTAAGGGGAGTAGCATAGTGTCCCATCTACTGAGCTTTCCTAGTCAAAGCAGTCACAGGGCCCACCTTGATTCAAGAAGATGCAGAAATAGGCTTCTCTTCTTGATTGGGGTCACAGTGCAGAAGAACATGTGGGCTGGGGGGTGTTAATGCGGCCATCTTTGGAAAATACAGTCTGCCACCATCCACCCTTCCTTATTCCTCCTCCCTTTCTCCTGACTCCTCCCTTTCCTCTCTTCCCTAAGCATAGGGTTGAATCTGGGTAAAGTAAATGTATAGGTGATTTAGCATAATGATAGCACTTTCTATTATATTTAGTGCTTTACATGTATTTTATTTACTAAATAAACCTTTATTTACATATTAGAAGTCTAATGACCAGAAATAAAATGGAACTAATTTGTTTAGTGGTTCTATATATACTACAAGGAATTTGAGGAGACTTAGTAATTACAGTTTCAAAATAATCAAGAATATGCCCTTGAGGGGCGCCTGGGTCGCTCAGTCATTAAGCATCTGCCTTAGGCTCAGGTCATGATCCCCGCGTCCTGGGATCGAGCCCAGCATCAGCTCCCTGCTCGGCGGGAAGCCTGCTTCTCCCTCTCTCACTCCCCCTGCTTGGGTTCCTTCTCTCGCTGTCTCTCTGTCTCTGTCAAATAAATAAATAAAATCTTAAAAAAAAAAAAAGAATATGCCCTTGAAATATTCCCTGGTATTCCATTTCAATTCCAGGGTATAGAACAGAATAGTTTGGACTCATTTAGGAAGAGTGCTTACAATTCCCATCTTATTCTCTGTACACATGAAGAGAATTCTAGAGGCATGGATGCTTTATCAGTTTGAATGGATTCATCTTGACATGACTGACTAGGGAAGACTTTACTACTCATTGTCATTCAGGTGTGCTTCATTAAATGGTGTGTCATTTAGAACTTCAACAGCCAGAGACTTGCTGCTATTTTTTTATTCATTGAGACAAGTTGGTATGGAAGCTACCGGGATAATTGGGCAATGTTTTATATACTATTTGCAGTTGTTAAAGCAGTTATATATTATGTATTATTATATATTATATAATTAAATATATATTTTAAATATATTATTAATAAGTTCGATAATTAATAATTATATATAAAAATAATAATACAGTAATATACTAATTAGAATTACCTTTATAATAATACATTATATATTAAGAAATATATATTTCTTTGTTTATTCATCCCCATATGAACTATGTTATTTTTATCCCCATTATACAGTTGAAGAAATGAGGTTCAGAAATTCATCCTAGATCATACAGTTAATTAATGGTCATGTGTTTTGGTCAGTGTTATAAAGTTCTGTTATGTCCATTGACACACAAAATAAATATCCTCAGGATTAGCTAAAGTGCTTAAGAGGTCAGTATTTATTTTTATGAAGTGGCAGGGGAAGGTCTTTGCTTTGCTGTCTTTCTGTTTAGACAGTGGTAACTTGATTATGGAAATTATGCTCGAAGAGAAATCAGGGTAAGTTTTCAGAGAGACATTATTTGGGGACAGTGTGAATTAACTCTGAGTCCATGGGATTATTTGATGCTACTACTTATTTTCCTAGCATTTAGAATGCTCTTGTAGCTTTTGCTGCAAAAGAATATGCTTGTCTTCCTTACTCAAAAATAAATAAAAAGATGTAACTCTAAAAGGCCATGAAACTAGCACAGGAATTGTGAAAATTTGTTATCCTTACCAACCATAAAGCAGGGCAGTAAAATCATTGTTCCATTTAAGAAGTACTTACTGTGGCTTTCTGTATGGAGGACAATATCAAGTACTTTGGGAGTAACATATATGAAAAAGCACAGTTCTGCCCTTGAGAAACTTAATTTTAGTAAAAATAAAAGACAGTTTTATGGTTAAAACAGAACAATGAAAGTGACAGTTACCTATATAAAGTATATGGCATAGAATGAGATTTGTAAAAGGGGAGAGTTCACTTCTAGCTCCCAGAGAATCCTGGAAGCTTGCAAGGGGTGATGGTATTGGCTTTGGAAGTTGAAAAAAATAGAGAAGAAATTGGATACCTGAAAAAAATGTGGACATCATTATAGCAATAAGAAATGATAGATTGAACTAGAGCAACAGCCAGTGGGAAAGGGTCAGGAGGAAGTTTAAGTAAGAAATATGTGGAAGAAATTTCCATGGGACCTAACAATTGATTGGATATAGTGCTTAAGAGAGTAGAGGGTGGTAAATTTTTGGAAAGTTGTTGGTTCTGTCATGCATATAGGGAAGTGACAATGGATGGAAAATATATCACAGCAGAAAATATATGACCTACTTAGAAGCAGATAATTCAAGAAGTATTTATTTATAAAGGAATTGTTTCCAAATATTTGAGTATGGCGGCTACAAGGGATAGTGCAGTAACTGGGCCTTAACAACTGAGGTTTATACCATGCTAAACCTGAATGCACAAGGGACCAAAAAAGAAAAACAAAAACAAAAAACCCATTTCCCTGAACCTAGAAGGAGAGTCCTGTAGAGACAGCCATATTGCAGTAAGTGACTTCTAGTTAAAGAAAACTCACAGCCCAAGGCAACTTTCTAGGAAAGGAGCAAAGAGAATATTTACCTTGATATTACTCTTCATCCCTGCAATCTCTGTTGCTGAAGCCAGCTGGAGACCCAAGGACAAGGGAGCCCTGTTGATGTAGTCTGTATCCGCAACTTCCTGGTACACAGAACAGGGTGGGCAAACAGATGGAGGTGTGGTGATGCCTTGCAGATTGTGTGAACTGTGGAATTGAGCCTGGGTGGGTCTAGAAGAGCTGTTTGCACAAAGGTGTATTGCACACACACGCATGCACACACACACTTACACATACACAATGACAGGCAAAGCCAGATCTTGGAGAATAGGTTTATTTAAAGCAGATTTCTTAACTTTGGCACAATTCACATTTTGGGCCAGATAATTATTTGTTTTCGGGGGATGTCCTATGCATTGTAGGATGTTTATTTAGCAGCATCCCTGGCCTCCTCACACTAGATACTAGTGGCACCCACTCCCCCAAGTTTTTGACAATGAAAAATGTCTCTAGACATTGCCAAATGTCCCATAGCAGTGGGTGGGAGGAGGGCGGGGAGCAAAAATCGCCCTCCATTGAGAACCACCAATCTAGAGGAATCAGCAATTTGAGAGAAGAAATAGATACTTAGGGAGAGAGTGTTATGAAAGCCTGACAGAGAATGATCAAAGTAGGTGTTGCCAATCATGGAAATGCCATAGAAAATTCTATGTGGGGACTAGATTCTATCAAGAGGCAGAAAGGAGGGGCACCTGGGTGGCTCAGTCGGTTAAGTGTCAGCCTTCAGCTCAGGTCATGATCCCAGTCCAGGGATCAAGCCCCACACTGGGCTCCTTGCTCAGCGGGGAGCCTGCTTCTCCCCTGCCTGCCGCTCCCTCTGATTGTGCTTGCTCTCTCCCTCTCTCTCTATCTCTGTGTCAAAAAAATAAATAAAATCTTTAAAAAAAAAAAAAGAGGCAGAACGGATCTCACAGGCTGAGATGGGCAGATGGTGCATGGGGGCAGCCAGTGTGGCTCTAATTTGGCAGCAGACAGAAGGAGAGAGGGAGAATGGCAACTCTCAACAGGTGGGCTTATGATTTGTTTGGGGGTGGAGAGAATTGAACATCCTGGTTGGCTAAGGGGGGGGAACCAATGAAAGAGGGCGCTCAGAGGTCATAGTGAAACTAACACTGAGCGCAGAGCAGGTACCCGTGCATCCTAAGGGCTTTAATGTGCTAGGATGTTTGATCCTCACAGCCACTCCAGGAGGTTGTCAGGGTGGGTGCTCTTATGATCCCCGGTAGCAATGAAGGAACTGAGGCACACAGCATTTCCTTACATAGAGCGGTTATTAACACAAAGTCTTTACTTATACAACTAGTGTACGTGATAAGGTGGTGTTTGAACATGTGCTGCCAAGGAGGGAACATTCCAGTGGCAAAAGAGGGATGCATGTCAAACACACAGACATAAGGAGAAATTAAGCAAAAGTATGTACATATTTGATGTGTAACAGGAGGGGACTTACAGTTCCAGTTTTGAATCAAATGAATTGTCTCAAGAAAATGGTGTCTGAGGCCTTTTGCAAAGGCTAGAAACACGGAGGCCATAACTGATTTAGAATAGACCCTATAGGGAATATTCCCAGAGAGATGGCTCCTGCTTTAAAATGTTCCACTTGTTCTGATTGTCCACAAATGCTTCTCGGCTAAGTTCAAAGAATTCATTGTTATTGTGCAGTTGTTTTCCTCACTGCCATGTGTGTTTGCTTCCTGTAACAAACTACCACAACATTGGTATCTGAAAACAACACAGATTTACTCTCTTACAGTTCTTGAGGTACAGGTCTGAAATCAACTGAACTGGGCTGAAGGCAAAGTGTTGGCAGGGTTGGTTTCTTCCAGAAGCTCTGAGGGGAAAATCGGTTTCCTTGCCTTTTTCAGCCTGTACTGGTTGCCTATATTCTTTGGCTTGTGGTCTCTTTCTCCAGCTCCAAAGCATATTACTCCAGTCTGCTTCCATCCTTGTCATCACATTGCTTTCCTCTGACTCTGACTCTTCTGAGTTCCTTGCACAAGGACCATGTGATTGCACTGGACTCATCTGGATCATTCTAGACAGTCTCTCCATCTCAGCGCTCCTTAGTTTGATCACATCTGCAGAGTGCCTTTTGCCATGTAAGGTAACATTCACGGGTTCTAGGGGTTCGGATATGGGGGCGCTATTTTCAGTCCACCACAATTGGTTTCTCGAGGTTAATCTAAATGGATGGAAAGGTGTTTTAGCCTAGAGGTTAAGGACATGGTCTTTATTGCTTGGGTTCACATCTTAGCACTACCACTTCCAGTGTCCTTGAGTCAGTTATTTAACATCTCTGTGCTTCTACTTCCTCATCTGAGAAATGGGGATAGTAGCATTCTCATCTCCGTTGTTTCTTGGGATTAAGGAAATGAATGCATGTATTTTGTGTAAAATATAATGCTGACCCTAGCTGAGTATTCAATAAGTATAATAAATTATTATTCTCAATTATTTTATGCAAATGCATTTTCATAAAAGCATTTAATTAGAAGAGTACTGTCCATTTGATTAGTTATTAAATTAAGCCATTTCTCTAAAAGCAAAGGCCACATGCTCATTCCAGCTGATATTATAAGGAAATGGAAAAATAGGTTTTGCATCAATATAGTTCCCCTGAGTAAATACAGATAATTACCTTCAAATTAACCCAAGGTCAGAATTGGCATTATTTACAGTCTAGGAAAAATCCTGCTACATCTTTCTTTTAAGAAAAAATAGTAATAATGATAATAATAGCCTTCCCTACCCAGGGCAAAGCAAACAACAAAACTTTGGGCAAATCTTCAACAGACATAATATATCAGGTCAAGCTCTTTTTAACACGCCAAATGAAAAGAAAAATCACTATAGAAGCCAACTTGTTTTTTTCATTTTATGCTACTTTCCTTTGGCCTCTGATACTTTATGATCTTTCTAGGTCTAGGCTAGTAGGTAATGTATAAGAGCAAGAGTTCTGAAATTAAAAAAAAAAGAGAGAGAGAGAGAGTGATTCCAACACACACAAAAACACATACACACAGTATCTGGAATGACCTGAAGACCAAACTGGGCAAACTAGAATGGTTGGTTACCCTAGGTGTATTCTTGGGCAAGTCATGTATTCCCTACACCTCAGCTTCCTCGGCAGGAAACTGGTGATTATGATACCCATAATATAGGATATTGTGCAAAACAAAAGAGATGATGAAGATTTTATTTATTTATTTATTTATTTATTTATTTGACAGAGAGCACAACCAGGGAGAGGGGCAGGCAGAGGGAAAGGGAGAAGCAGGCTCCCCACTGAGCAGAGAGCCCACTGACTTGGGACTTGATCCCAGGACGCTGGGATCATGACCTGAGCTGAAGGCAGCTAGATGCTTAACCAACTGAGCCACCCAGGCGCCCAAAACAGATAATGAATGTAAAGTTGCCCACCTGTTCCTAGCACAGTATAAGTGATGACATGAAAAAATGGTGATGATGATGGTGGTAGTGGGGATCATGGTGGGAATGAAAAGAAAACAGTGAAATAACACATTCTATTATGTGAATAATGAAATATCTATTCTATTCTAACATGCAAACAGTGAAATAACATAACTGGCAAGCCTAATCTGGGGAGAAAAAAAAAACACAAGAAAATCATTAATTTTATGATTTAGAGTATGGCTAACAGCTAATTATGCTGTTAAATTTATTTTCATATAGCACCAATATAATGATATTATAGGAAGAAAACACCATTTAAAATTACGTTATTTTATGTGAAACAAACTTTCAAGCTCATTCTTGCCTATGTTCACGTTCAGGTCTCACATTCTTCCCTCATGCATGCTTGGAAGGAGACTGACATGGGGCCCGCTTTCCACATTGTGATTAAGTCAACCAAAGTAGACGAGCCATAACTAGAACCCAGTGGACTTGATTTTTCCCTCAAGCTGCCATGATTTTAAAGAAGAACCTAAGATCAGTTGTTACAAGAGAGAGAATTCACATGCAGCATATTTGATTTTGAGAGGTTTTTCCATTTTCGACAGAAATAAAAAGATAAAAAACATGTATAATATATATATCCATTCAGTACTAAATTATTCTACATTAGAACACAAGTACTTTGAAATTTCTATTGAAGTGGCCTTGCGTGTCCCTATCACAGAAGTAAACCATCCCCCCTTTTTCTCCCTAAGGTGGCTAATTCAACCAGATGTTTAGCGTTATCAGAAACCGCTAAGGAGTCACAAACCATTACTTCTACAGGCAATGGCCAGTGTAATTAAATCTTTTATCCTTTCTGGCTTCCCTACTGAGCTATTATCAGTCACTAGGCTCCATACATATTTGTTGGTCATCAGCCACCATCTAGTTATGTAACCTTGAAAAAGTCACTTACATTCTCCAGATTTTAGATTTTTCCCCACAAAAGGAGGAAGGAGGACACAGATGCTCCCAAGGGTCCATTTCACCTCCAGAACCCAATGCCACGGTTCTGTAATGGTGTAACAACCTGGTGAATGTGTGAAAATATATGAGAAAGAAAAACTCTTTTCTCCCTCAGGTTGCACAAAAACTGCCTAAGTTGCCCATGGTTTGCAAAGGATGGCATCACTATTGGTATTTTAATGAACACAAGATTATGGGACAATTTGTGGAAACATTTATTTCTAAATATTCTTCGGGGATTGATCTAGAATAGAATGTGCATGTGGACAAATACTGGATTCCAGTGAACTATATACTTCCATTGTATTTTGAAATATAAGTTTACATAAAAGAACTGACGAAAAAGTCATTACAGTTTTACTGTTCATCAGCAGCAAGAGGAAAAGAAATATTCTCTGAAAATGAACAAGAATGCCGTTAACAGATTTTTTTAAGAAGAGCATAGTTTAAATTGCTTATTCAAAGAAGTCTACCTCCTAATACTTTGAGTTTCGTGGAAAAAGAAATGATTTCTTGTTAAGTTATATGAATTCTGTTTTGACATACATGTCAATGTTTGACTGGAGTTTTTTTACAAATGTCACTCTGGGAGGTCACCTAGTTTGATGAGTCATTTGCTTAATGAGGAAACTTAAGTTGTCATTTTTATCATTTGCTCTCACATGGGAGATCCTTCAAAGAGAAGCTAATCATTCTGATAAAACAGAAGAATGTGAACTTTGGAACTAGACAAAACAGATTTCAGTTTGCCACTAAATTAACTGAGTGGCACTGGTAGTTCTCAAAACCCTCAGAGCTTCATCAGTGGGGATGATAATACCTTCTTTTCAGGATTATTGCATGGTTGAGGTAACACATGAAATCTTCGTACCAGCCCCTGCCATGTGACAATAATAATAATAGCTAATATGTATTGAGTGCTTATAGATGGCCAGGTACCTTTCTAAATACTCTCGATATATTACCTTATATAATCCTCACAACAACGCTGTAGATGAGTGCAATCATTAATCTCATTATATAATGAAGAAACAGGGGCAAAGAGAACTTACATAGTTGGCCAAGATCAAGTAATGATTAAAGCAGTAGGACCAGATTTCAAGTCCCCATAGCCCTTTGCTCTAATGACCATATTTGTGACATTGCACTATCCTGTACCTGGGCAGATTCTTAGGAATTGGTCACCATTTTTATTGACTGGGATAATGTACATAAAGCACTCAGTTTAGAACCTGGCTGGGAATCCAGGTGTCTTTCTGGTTTACTCTCTCACTCACTGAGGACAATTAAGCCACGAGCAAGTCATTCTATACTCTTCTCTTAGACCTCCCACTACCTCCCTTCTGTCTAATTTACTTTATATTCTCTGTCTTCACCCTAATCCGAGCCACCATTCTCTCTTCTTCCAGGCTAGGGCAGAAGCCTCCTCCCAGCAAGCCTCCTCAGCCCTGTGGGCTCCCTCCCCTCTCCTCCAGAGTATAGTCAGAGGGATCCTTGAAAAACAGAAGTGCATATATGTATGTGATTCCCACCTAACTTTAATATTTGGGGCAGCTTCCCATTTCCCATGGCTCTTAGGAAAAAGATGGGGGTCCCCATCATGGCCTGCAAGGTCCTGCATTAAGGTGAACCAGGTGAATAAATAAAGTTCTCCAATAATGGTAGGTAGTGGTGATGTTGACAGTCTGAATGGTGTTCTATTGGTAGTAATGAAACACTTCTTGGGGAGATGTGACTTTTGATAAGCAGCATTCATGTAAGTCATTGGAATGTACTACCATTTCTGACTTGTGGAAACTGGCCTGGTTTCTAAGGCACAGCGCACAGGCCTGACCTCCATTCAAGGGGATTCCCTCCTGTTATTAATATTAAGGACAGATACTGAGCAGATGTCAGCTACTGCTTAAAAGAGCTGGAAACTCAAATACCTACCCAAGCACAATAGCTCTCTCTGCTGAAAAGGCTTTGTGATTGCTTTGTTTTCTTTCGCCTTAAAGAACATGATTTCAATTTACCCCCTTTGGGTTTTAGAGCTGCCTTGGAGTTTAATTTTAATATAATTTCATGTGTATATTGTAACACCAGAGTTTGGATGGTAAGAGGGTACAATGGGTCTGTTAGGATGGGCCCCAGGATGGGCTTGAGCATAGAGCTAGCAATAGACTGGTGGTAAAAGAGAATAGTTGTTTTGTTTTGTTTTGTTTTGTTTTGTGGGGTTTCTGATTAATTTTTGTTTTGTCTTTTTTTGTTTGTTTGTTTACTGAAACTCAGATATCACTTCCCTATGGCTGGTTAACAAAGCCAAGAACATCCTGAGTAATAAAGATGTGCTCAGTTACCTCTGTGGCTTGGAAGCTCCCCTTTCAGTTTTTATTTCTCTACTTTTTTAAGTGACTTGTAATCAACTGCTTCTTTAATGAGAAAAAGGACAGTTCACATTATATCTATATTAGCGAATCTGCTGGATGGGCAATGTTGAGGGAGTTGTTCAGGTGGAATATGATAAATAATAATAAGTAATTAGTACAGATCTGATGTATCTGAAGGGAACTAAAAACTATAGGGTGGGGGAAAGGCAGTTTTGGAGCAGAGAAAAATAGCTTTGATTTGACAATAATGAGCCAAGAACCTGAGAAGGAAGTCCTGCAGTAATAGATTTGTGGGCACTGTGTTGGAGGCAGGTCTTGGGAGGCATTCAGTCAGGAAGGAGTAAATACAGTGAAGGAGCAAGAAGATTTTCTGTTTGTACACCACTTACCATGCTCCACTCCTCCCTCCAAGCTTTTTGGTTTAATGATCAGATTGTGTTGATACCAAAGGCCAAATAAGGGTAAAAAAGAAATGGCAGTTCCAGATTCTGCCATCCTTTCATTGTCTATGGGAATAAGTCACCTTTAAAATGCGACAGCAGTGACACTACCAATCATCTAGCATTATCTAACACATGACACTTCACTCAGTTGCATTTTGAGGTCTTCAGTCATTCAGTCACATTTTCACCTCGGGATGCCAAGGCAAACACTACTTCTGAACTTTGCGTCTTAAACTACATTTTCCTCCATAATACCCTTTTGAATTTTCTATGGGTGTCTTCACTATTGGCCTGCAGAGGAAGAAGTTCACCCTAATAACTGTCTCTGATTTCTAGTGGAGTGATCATTTGTCTTCTCTATTTGTCTTCGTTGGACCTGAGCAGTGGGGTATGTGTAGGAAGCTCTGCATCCACTTAGCAAGCCTTTAAGTTCCCAACAGCAGAGGACTGCTTATTGGGACCACTCATAAAAGGCTCACCTTCCAAAGGAAACTTGTCAAGGCCCAGTTGTTGGCAAGATGGATGAGCAAGTGCTTCCAGTTAATGGAATAGCTTTTTGGTGTTTTAATGAAGGTGGTTTGAAATCTTCAGTGGATTCACCTTTAGTGATTATTATATTTTTAAAGGCTGATAAATGATTATGGTTTTCCCTAATCTAAGAAAGACCAACTATCACAAACCCTGTACTAAGGTATTTGGGCGTGGTCATACCCTATGGCCTTTAGTTTGAAAATAACCTTTGGATTTTATTTTAATAAGGAAGTTGGAGAGAGACCTCAGTGGAGAGAGACCCCATAGTTGGCATAGAAATAGCTGCGGGGCTATTCCTGGGCCATTGAAGACATGGCACCTGGCCCAGTCTGAATGGCTGTTCCATCCTGGTTGCCTCTTTAAATAAAGGTCAAGAAAAAAATTTCCTTTCTTGGTCTAGACTTCAGGAAGAAATAAGGGGGCGACCACAATGTTATCTTAAAATGAGCATTTCCTTTTTCTTTAGGCATCTTTTTATGGCCCTAATTAAAGTTAATGAATGTCCCAAGTGTATGACAAGTGTTGAATGCAATATAGTTCACCTGAGGTTCCCTGTGGTTGCACACTTTTAGGGAAAATGCCCTTCAGTTCCTGCAGATCCATTGTTAGGCAATCCCTTAATTATAGACTTTATCTTTCCAAAGCATTCAAATCACATGTTAGCCAAATAACTTAGATGCCTTTCTAAGTGCTAGAGCTCTTAAGTCAAGTTAGCAAAAGAGGCTAAAGTTTAGGTAAATAAAAGGGCGTGTTTCACAAATGATTCTTCACCTTAGGTGTTTATGGAAAGGCTCTGCGAAGCCTTTGAAAACAACAAAGGCATTTTAAAAAAAATCTTATTCTGAGCTCCCAAATGTAAACATAAATCAGCTAAAAGGAGAGCTTCTCTGAGCCAGGGGTAGGGTTGGAAGGAAGAGGGAGAAGTTGTGGGAGCATCTGGGCTCACCTTGCCAAGTTGCCTCTGCTAGATGTTTTAGGCTCACCCCCCCGCTCCCCCTCATCACCTCCTCAGAATCTTAGGAGACCACAAAACCAAATCCTTGTTCAAAGGCACAAAATTTGTATGGCCTGCAAATATGTAAAATATGATTTGGCACTGAGTTCTTCTTAGGACCCTATGATCCTTTTAGATGGCATGGCTATATTAAAGGGTGAAACTGAGTATTCAACACATTTACCCAGAACTCCTGTGTAAAAAACAAGGGGTAGTATCCTTACCCTCAAGCAGTAAATATTCCATTCCTCTGAAACTGTCATTTTCCAAAGAATTTTGGAATTGCCTATGGCCTGTTTAAGAGCCATAGGAAAAACATTAATTTCATTTTCTTTTATAGTCCCACCTCATTTTTAATCTTTAGGCGTAGCAGTATTTCCAGGTGTTAAAGGAGGGATTTTTGAGTCTCAAATCTAACACCTGATTTGTGGCAATTGTTTTACCTCCTAAGGGCCTCAGCTTTCTCATCTTTACAATGGGATCATAATCAAACCTGCTTTAAGGGTGCCCTGAGGATTAACGATGAAGAACATAACCTGGTTCTTATCAACTAGTGAGCATTCAAAAGGGGTTACCTACTGTTATTATTGATGTTGTTGCTGTCGTTATTATTAAATAACTTGTTCACATACTTTTTCTCACTGGACTTGACTCTGAATTCACTCAGACTGTTCTGAAAAATCAAATGGATCTTCAGTGTGCAATTTTTAAAGTCACTATTCCAGAGGTTTTGAAGAATTAGTTACAGAGTCTGAAGGCATTTCCAAAAATAGGTTGATCAGAGAAGATGTGTTGAATGTTTTCCAGCCTCTGAAATGGCCATTTCCAAAGGAGATGATGCTGAGGAATATGTTGTAAAAGAACAAAATTTGGTTTACTTTGTAAAAACATTTCATAGTTTTTGCACCATTTCCTTGTTTCACTAACTTGTCAAATACGTGTTGAATATATCTTATATGCATGATATGTGCTAGAGTCTCTGTGAGATCCCAAGTTATATAACTCTCCAGAATGCTTTTAATAGGACTCATTCATGGCCAGGACTTAAGATACACAGTAACATCTCATGAGCAGAAGTTTCAGAAATCGATTCATTGCTAGTCTGAATTCAGGAAGAACGAAGTCTTCAGAGTGAATCTTGCAGCTGGGAGAGGTAGAAAATTCCCTCCTCCACTTGTTCTCAGGATGTGCTCCTGTGACTTCTGTGCCTGGAAATAGAAAGATCTGGGTTCATGTGGAAGATCTCGATGAGTATTTTCCAAAAGTTAGACTTCACAAATATCAAGGATACTCATCCCCCGGAATTTATGGTAACAAGGGCAAGGCAGCCAAAGTCTTTCCTGAGATGGGGGTTTACATTTTCCAGATGAATTTAATTCTCTTACTGTTTGTCTTTGTAAAACACCCGCCCCCCCCCAAAAAAAGAAGAGCTTCTTCAGAAGCTCCTGGAGGAATCTGTCTTCGAGTGACATTCATGCTTCATGTAATGCTTGTCTCCGAAGATATAATTTATTTTACTGCAGACTAAAAACTGCAGATTTGGTATATCTGAGTGGCCTGTCAATACCCACACCTGGGATTTGCACTGACCATTCTTTGCATGGGAGCTCATTTTCAAAGGCCACAAATCCAATATCGATGCTGGCTTGAAAACTATCTAACAAAGCTCATTTTCAAACATAACTTCCTCTGGTAGGAAGCTGGTGAAATACAGGGGATCATCTGTGAGTTTTATTTTTAAAATTTCATTTAAGGGATGCCTGGGTGACTCAGTCGGTTAAGCGTCTGCCTTCAGCTCAGGTCATTATTCCATCGTCCGGGGATGGAGTCCCGCATCGGGCTCCTTGCTCAGCAGGGAGCCTGCTTCTCCCTCTGCCTGCAGCTCCCCCAGCTTGTGCTCTCTCTCTCTTTCTCTGACAAATAAATAAAAAAATCTTTTTTTAAAAAAATAAAAAATAAATGAAACATCTATGTCCAGAATTCTTCAGAACATTTAAAAAATACTCTTTAATATTGAAATTATTCTAAATAATTCTGTGGTTTTTCACATGGTGGTATGCATTTGTAGAAAATAATAAAGTCTTCATAGATTTGAAGAAGGAACAGATACGATTGCATTTATTAAAATAAAAGCACTGCTTATACAGGTGAATTCATCAGTGAGCATTCTGTAACTACTTAGTATGTACAAAGTAATGTCAAGATATATGTGTATAAGTGTGTGTGTTAATTACATAACTTAAAAAAATAGTCACCTTATGGTAACATATAGAATTTTAGTCTTTTGGAAAAAAATTCCAGTTATTTTATATATATGGCTCTTCTGGATGCTGGAATGATATATAAAAATGTTATATAATGGAATAATCAGTGGACCAACCTGACAATGTTTTAAGAATAGAGAAATATCCTGGGTGAAGGAAACTCATCTCAATTTTGATTTGGATCTGATTAATAACTTTAAAAGAAATGATATTCTCTGGAGACCCTAATGAGCTGTGATCACAGCTATAACCATTTGGATCCAAAATCAGTGATTTAAAATGATTCTCAGGGGTGCCTAGATGACGAAGTCGGTTCAACTCTTGGTTTTAGCTCAGGTTATGATCTCATGATCATGAGACTGAGCACTGTGTCAGGCTCCATGCTAGTATGGAGTCTGCTGGAGATTCTCTCCCTGTCCTTCTGCCCCTCCCTCTCATGCTCTCTCTCTCTCTTTCTCTTAAAATCAATAAATAAATCTTAATTTTTTTTTTTAAATGATTCTCGGGTTGGGTCAGTTTAGATACATATTTGATGGGTTAGATGAGGCAGAAATTTAAACTGATCATTTCCCCGGGATCCATCTCTTGGTCTGGGGTTTCACTTGAAGCCATAAATCCTAAACTTCAGAGAGGAGCCAGCTTCCCTATGTCAATGAAAGAGTTTTGGAAATGTGATCATTGTGAGGGTTAATAGGTGGGAGATAGATAACAGATTTCTTAAAATATGAATTTAGACCTTTGGGAAAGATGCAGATTGAACAGTGCTAAAGAAGGAGGGACACAATTTGAGTGAGTTAAGAAGCTGAGGATTATTTATTTTGTAAGTTGCTTACAACTGCTTTATTCAGATACCTTTGGAGACAAGGGGTCAACTTTACCAGGACTTGGGATTTTCACTGAAAAAAAAACCCACATAAGGCCCTTGTTTCTGCAAGGACCAAGAGAACTGTGCACAGTATTCCTTAACTTTAATATGTAGAGTAACTTCAGTAGTCTGAAACTCTAATTAGTGACCTTTAGCTGGGGTGAGTAGGGAGGGGCTCAATGAAAGGTATTGGAAGAAAAAGAGTATCTCCTATTACTCATATGCTTTGCTCTGGGATCCCCTTAAATCACAGAGGGGGTGGGGTGAGTGAACATAGGAACATATCTATTGTTGAGATTGCCCAGGATTCTTGATTGGGCGCTCTAAAAAAAGGTTCTAAATTTTCATAGAAGTAGAAGCTGGGTAAATGAAATTAAAAAAAAAAAAATAGCCAGGAAGAGAGGGATCAGGAAATGGCAGGATTCTGTACCTTTCTGTGAGACTGGCCTTTTCCCCATATTTATTTAGTTTCAGTGTGAAATTTCTCAGGCAATAGTAAAGTAGCTCCTTCCCTGTGCACAGTTGACTGGGCTTGCTGCTGCTTTTGATGGCCCCCCAAGTAAGGGAAGTGACTTCAGACACCTCTGCTTTTCCCAATCCTTCTTAAACCTCGAATGATGTCAGTACAAACAGCAAGTGATAAAAAGTTTTACTCACCTCAATCCCTGGATGTTTGCTTACTGGCTGTACATGGATAGGTGTCCCTTACCCTGGGAGTCACTGAAACCATAAAAACAACCTGCATCATTTAAAAAGAAAAAGAAAAAAAAATGACTACACATCAAACACAGATACCCAGTTCTTGGGTAGACTCCAACTAAATGTTATCATAAAGAAAGTTCTCAACCTCCACGCTGAATATATTTAAGCCTTAATTTTTGCCAAACTTCCTTGAGAGATAGACCTTAGGAATTTATCTTTTTTACTTTGCAAAGGAGCAAACTAAAGCTTACAAAGACGAAATGCCCCTAATGCCTCTTAGCTCAAAAGACCTTATCTCCAGTACTCAATTTAATTTATTAAATTATTACTTGTGCATTGCGTACTTCAGAAAGGGATTTGATGCAGACTGCAAATCAAGTTTTTTTTCAAAATAGATCTAAATTTTGGGGGGAAGATGGGCCTGTAAAGGATAAAGGCAAAGTAAGGTGAAAAGTTTTAATTGGCAATGGGATGGAGTCTGGACTTGTTTGGGCATGGACTGGATTGGGACTCAGTTATCCTATCTGCTTTAATTAATGCTTCAAGTTGACAAATATGCAGTGAATAAAAGAAGTTAGGACTATTTGGATCAAAATGGTTTCAACTATGACCATCCACTTCTTCATCCATTCATCCATAAGACTTTATTGAGTTCTTGGGGCACCTGGGTGGTTCAGTCAGTGAAGTGTTCAACTGGTGATTTTGGCTCAGGTCATGACTCATGGGTCCTGAGATTGAGCCCCATGGCAGGCTCCACACTCAATGGGGAGTCTGCTTGAGATTCTCTCTTCTCTCTCTCTCTCTTCTCTCTCTCTCCCTCTTCCTCTGTCCCTCCCCCCCACTCGTGAGCTTGTGAGCACAAGCTCTCTCTCTTTCACAAATAAATAAATCTTAAAAAAAAGACACTTACTGAGTTCCTATTAGCTATCAAGTGCTCTTCCTTCTTTTGAAGAATGTACTTCTATGTACAAAGCATTGAAATCTCTGCCATACTGGATCAGGGAAGGAGGAGAGAGACCGTTTAACACACACATGCAAACATAATCACAAATTGTGGTAACGGCTGTGTTAAATTTGGCAGCCAATGTTTTTGTTTGTTTGGTTGTTGTTGTTGGTTTTCATTTGTTCTCTTTTGTGTTTTTTTTACATCTAGAACTTACTTGGGCCTATGCAATAGAGAAAATGATGTATTTCTTTCTGGATAAATGGCTTTAGGATCACTTTTCTGAAGTGAAATCTTTTCTTAAAACATGGATTTCTCATCTGAAACATTCTTCAGAGCAAGCTTGCAGCATTGTGTCAGAACTAGTTTAATGATCTTGCTTACAAAATAAATAAAACACAATGGTGTCTCTATCTGTAGAATTTAAGTGTTGTAATGCATCTGTCTAGAAGCTAGTTAAAATGCATACTGTCCTGACATTTCAATTAGAAGTAAGCTGCTGACTTGGTTGTCTAGCACAAAAAAATCAATTGCTTTATTATTTTATTTTTATTCCAGATGGGTCAAATTATCATCAAAACTTTATTATCATTGATAATACACTAATGCAGTAGGTTGACATAGAGATTGACTAGTTGACTGTTGAAGCATATAATTAATCTAAAGTAACATTATACATTTTCCCCGACTCCAGGCAGCCTTTCATGTAAGAGGATTTAAGCGGATTCTTTTGTCCCACCATTCTCAGAGATTAGATGTTACAGAACAGACTAAAAACATGAAATGATTTGATAACCCTTTTTTTTAAGATTTTATTTATTTATTTGAGAGAATGAGATAGAGAGCATGAGAGGGGAGAGGGTCAGAGGGAGAAGCAGACTCCCCGCTGAGCGGGGAGCCCGATGCAGGACTAGATCCCGGGACTCCAGGATCATGACCTGAGCCGAAGGCAGTCGCTTAACCAACTGAGCCACTCAGGCGCCTGATTTGATAACGCTTTCAAAAGAAGGCTATAATACCCTTACTGCAATATATGCCATAAAACAGAAGAATTGTGAGTTTTTAGGCATGCATCTAGTATATAATTCCAAAAGCCAAATGTATATACTTGAATATGTACAAGCAATGGTTCACAAAGGAAACTGTGAGGTTTCTTTCTTTGAATTTTTTTGAAAATCAGATTTTAAAAAACCCTTCTGCTATGATGTTTTAGAGATATTACTGCTTGAAAGCAAGAATCTGCAATAAATGCAAATGACAATAGCTTTCTAGGCTCTAATCCTGTGTTCCCACTAAAAAATATCTTTTGGGTGGGCATGACATTAACCATCCTATCTTACAAATACTGTAGAATATTTAATGATCTTCCATTGTATTCTGGAAAATAGACTTGTGTTCTATTTCTCTTTCTCTCACGCCACACCTCCCCCCCCAGCTCTTTCTGGTACTTTGCCAGAGCTGTCTGCTTTTTTCTCGGAGTCCAATAATTGAAGGTAATTTTTTGGAAGATGGTTTCAATTATCTAAAGCCAGTGGAATGTTTAACTGCCCCTTGCTATTGGTGAACTTGTTTACATTGGGATTTCAGATTGAATTCAGATTACATGCAACCAGATATTATCTGCTATAGTAGCTTTAAAACACACACACACACACACACACACACACACAAATTGCATGAGGGAGGGGACTTTACTACCATATTTAGGTCAATGACCCTCAAACTTTATAGAACTGTGCCCCTTTGGGCACATGACAAACAGTGAATATTCAACTATGAGAATATATGGCCTGTGTACAATAAATAGATTTAATTTTCCACATGTCTTTATAAATATGTGATACTGATCAGAAAATTCTGTCTCACAAAAACGTTTTGTCATGGGTGCCTGGGTGGCTCAGTTGGTTAAGCGACTGCCTTCAGCTCAGGTCATGATCCTGGAGTCCCTGGATAGAGTCCCACACGAGCAGGGAGCCCGCTTCTCCCTCTGACCCTCCCCCCTCTCATGTGCTCTCTCTCTCAAATAAATAAAGTCTTAAAAAAAAAAACATTTTGTCACCTATCTAGTTGGAGATAGTAAAATTACAAATTAAAATTAATTCATGTTCATATTGTGCTTAAACTTCACAGATTTAATGTCATGCTACCCAAATAATAGAAAATAAATATTGGGATATTTAACAAGGAAAAAAAACTGAAGCAATATAAGTTGCTTGTAAAACAACAACTAAATATTCTAGTCTGTAGACAATTGAAGACTTATTTCCTTAACTGACAGCTTAAATGAAGGTTTAGTAAGATATATTATTTGTACAAGTTGAACTTTAAAATCTAAAAGAAAAGCTGAATACACAAATTTAACTTAGAAAACAGATAAATTAAGGTGGAATTAATCTTTATGAAAGAATTATTTGCTTTATCAAGGGATCCAGAATACACTTAAGTTTTTTTTTCTTTAAGTTGGCTTTCAAAGTGATTAAGATATGATTTAGCCTTCAAAGTTTAATTGCATATAAGTCTTCAAAAAAGAAAATATCCTCCTTGAATCTTCAAGTAGGCATCATGTATGATGTCTTCACTATAGGTAGTGGGAAGCCATCCAGGAGTTGTTTTAGGAATTAAATAAGAGAATACATACACACATACACATATAAATATATACATAAATACATGCATGCATGTGTATGTACACATATATAGAATACACATGTATCTACACATGCATGCATGTAATTTTTTTTTCTTAGCCCTTAGTATACTAACTAAACATTGTTGACACTCAATTGAATGAATAAGAGAACAAATGGAAGTTTCCAGGATCTTCACAAAATAAAAGAAGGGATACCTGACAGGAGTTGTCACCTTTGAGGGTTGTAACCACTGTCAAAATCATGGTCAGGGAATAGCCAAACTATGGAAAGAGACTAGATGTCCACCAACAGATGAATGGATAAAGAAGATGTGGTATATATATATATATATATACAGCTGAGTGCTGTGAATTGTGGAAGACTGATGAATCACAGACCTGTACCCCTAAATAAATAATACATTATATGTTAATTAAAAAAATAAAGTTAAAAAAAATCATGGTCAGGGAAGAAAAAGTAGATCAGGGGAGGAAAAAAAAATTCTTCACCTGTCTTCCTACCACCTGTTCTATTAGGGCCTCTCATTACATTCACCTAACTAGAAGCCATGTAGATGGCAAGGGTGCCAGTTTAAACAGTAGTTAAGGGGTCAATTTCCAACTTCCTTCCAGTCAGAAAGTAGGGCAGAGAAGTATGGAGATGGATATGGAGGAGCAGAGAAGGAAAAGCTCACTGGTATCTCCCATGGTTCTACCCAGGGCAGTTCTCATAATTTGAACCTAGTGGGAAAATGCCATTGACAGTTGTTTTATCTCTGTAGATTATAATTATTCTAGGCAATGAATCTAATTAGTAATCCAAACACTATTTCTGTTTGATTCAGACTTGTGTTTTTTTAAATGAGAATTCTGATTATGAACCAAATATTTAATGAATATTAAAACTGTATAATAACGTTTATTTTATTTCTTTTCAATATGTACTGTATATGGCCCCTTAATGGTCAACTGTACACAAAAAACACACTTGACAAATCAATGTTAAATTATAGAATAATTTGAGAGATAAAATATGAAACATCAGCTGTCATTTTTTGTTTGGATTTTACCCATCCTATGGATTCATATTTATAAATAAAACTTTAAAAATGAGACTAATTATTTGCTAAGTTATAAGAGGAACTAAAGCTTTTTTAAGACAATTTTATGGAAAAGAAGTTAGACAAAGATAAATTAATTGAAAAAAAAGTGTCAAGTCTAAAATAGTCATGTAGGGTGCCTGGGTGGCTCAGTTGGTTAAGTGACTGCCTTCAGCTCAGGTCATGATCCTGGAGTCCTGGGATCGAGTCCCGCATCGGGCTCCCGGCTCAGCGGGGAACCTGCTTCTCCCTCTGACCTTCTCCCCTCTCATGCTGTTTCTCTCTCTCTCTCTCTCTCTCAAATAAATAAATAAAATCTTTAAAAAAAATAAAAATAAAAAAATAAAATAGTCATGTAAAGCTCATTAAATTTCAAAGGGTTAAATTCATATAGATGTACTGCTTTAAAACTCATAGAGAGTATATTCTCTGACAGTAGAATTAAGCTAGATATTAATAACAAGATGTTACATTAAAAAATATCTAAATTGTTAGCAATTAAGAAATGACCTAATCATGGAATTAAAATATCTTGGTGGACATGATCGTGAAAACATCCATATCAAAACTTGTGAGATACAGCTAAAGAAGTCCTTAAAGGGAAATTTATACCATGACAGGTGTGTATTAGAAGGTAGGGAAGGCTGAAAATCAACGATCTAAGTATTCAGCTCAAGAAGTGAAAGTACAAGAAAGGTAATGAAGATAAGAGAAGAAATTGTTGCAATACAAAACAAAGACATACTAGAGAGCTTCAAAACAGACAAAGATTGATTCTTTAAAAGATTAATAAGATTGCAAACTTTAATATAACTGATGAAGAAAGAGAGTGAGCAAGAAAGCACAATCTACCAAATATCAACAATCATTACCAATCTTATGAAAAAGCTTAACAAAGAGAATATATATGGATAACTCTATGTGAATATATTTGAATATTTTTTTAAGTTCAATAAATTCCTTTGACTTAAAATATCTAAATACTCACAAATTTTTAAAGGAAATTTAAAGCCTTCCCACAAAGAAGACACCTAGGTATCTTTATTATACTAGATATCTTAAATTATACACTGTTGGTGGAGATGTAAATTGGTATAGCTGTTATAGAAACATATAGAGTTCCTCAGAAAACTAAAGATAGGGGCACCTGGGTGGCTCAGTTGTTAAGCATCTGCCTTCGGCTCAGGTCATGATCCTAGAGTCTCAGGATTGGGTCCCCCATGGGGCTGCCTGCTCAGTCAGGAAGCCTGCTTCTCCCTCTCCCACTCCCCCTGCTTGTGTTCCCTCTCTCCCTCTCTCTCTCTGTCAAATAAATTAAAAAATCTTAAAAAAAAGAAAAAAGAAAACTAAAGATAATACTGCTATATAATCTAGCAATTCACTTATGGGTGTATATCCAAAGGAAGTGAAATCAGTGTTTTGAAGAAATATTTGCACTCCCATGTTCATTGTAGCATTATTACAATAGCCAAGATATGGGAAGTGTCCGTTAATGGATGAAGAGATAAAGAAATTGTGATATCTATCTATCTATCTATCTATCTATCTATCTATCTATCTATCATCTATCTTTCCATAATGGAATCTTACTCAGCCATAAAAAGTAGGAAATCCTGCCATTTATGACAACATGGTTGAGTCTGGGGAAAATTAAGTAAAATAAACCAGGTAGAAATAAATACCGTGTGATCCCATATTTGAAATCTAAATAAGTCAAACTCATAGAAGCAGAGAGTAGAATGGTGGTTGCCAGGGAATGGGGATGGAGTAAATGGAGAGATGTTGGTCAAAGGGTACAGTCTTATAAGTTCTGAGGGTGTAATATATAGCATACTGACTGTAGTTAACAGTAACATACTATACACTTGAAGTTTGTTGAGAATGAATCTTTTTTTTTAAGATTTTATTTATTTGAGAGCAAGAGAGAGAGAATGAGAAAAAGCACAAGCGGTGGGGAGGGGAAGAGGGAGAAGGAAAAACAGACTCCCCACTGAGCAGGGAGCCCAATGTGGGGCTCGATTCCAGGACCCCAAAATCATGACCTGATCTGAAAGCAGATGCTTAACTGACTGAGCCACACAGGCGCCCTGCTGAGAATGAATGTTCAGTGTTCTGAGCACACACACAAATGGTAACTATGTTACATGACAGACATATTAATTAACTTGATTGTGGTAATCATTTCACAGTATATAGGTATATAAAATCATCACATTGTACACCTTAAATGCATACAATTTTTATTTGTCAAAGAACAAAATAAAACTAAAAATAGCCAAAAATTAAGCCAGCAGAATTAAAATATATATATACACATATATATGTTTTAAAGAAAAAAAGTTATGCAATTTAAAATATCTTCAGAAAATAGCAAATTTTTAGGAATAATTAGATTTCTAGGAATCCAACAAAATAGATACAAGAACTCTATATAGAAAATTCAAAACATTACTTAGAGAAATAAAGTAAGATATAAATCAATGAAAAGATATGCCATGTTCAATGATTAAAAGACAGAAAATAAGACATTGGTTCTTTCCAAGCTGATCTTTAGTGCAATAAATAAAAATTTTCAGCAACTAATGTGTGTGTGTGTGTGTGTGTGTGTGTGTGTGTGTGTGTGTGTGATGTAGCAGGATGATTCTAAGAAACATATGGAAATGTAGGGACCCAGAATTGCCAGACAGTTTTGAAAGGAACAAACTTGGTGGACTTACATTCCCAAATATTAAGATCTATTATAAATGATTGGGAGTAGGTATAAATTAGGTTTCTGGGATTTTGGTGATGTTCCATTATTTGTTCTTGGGGGGTGATAAAGGACATTGTTCATTTTGTAGAATTTCACCCAGCCATACAACTTAAGATTTGTCTACTTTGTTATATGTGCATTATATTTGAATGAATATTTTCAAAGTCAATATGGCAGCATATTAAAATTTAACATAGATGGGTGGGAAATAACAGATTATTCTCTCTGGGTTTCTACATCCTTATAATACTTTAATAATTTCAAAGAGATAGTTTATAAAATATTTTTGATTTAGGCTGTACTTTTATAACTGATTTGTATATAGCAAAACAATCCCAAACCTTGCCTCCACTGTACTATAGTGCAATTTTCCCTTCATTAGACCCTAGCAAAAATGATTGCAGAGTGAGAAGATATGGAAAGTCTGGTAAATGCTGCAGATTACAAAATCCTCTACACCTATGATCTGGGGAATAATGGTGGGGTTCTGGACACACAGGGTTAGATTGATAGCCAGTAAAAAGTCTCAACAGCCATAGAAAATGGGTGTTTGGGAAAGAGGAGGACCCAGAACACTCTGAGTACTACAGCTGTCAGTGAGTAAATGTTCATTTGATAAACTAACAGATCACCTCTAAAAGTGCTTTTGTCGAAGGGCAGTTCACTCAACACTCAATTACTCAGGGACTCCATATCCAGGCCTTCAATTTTTCTCCTTCATTTTAAGAGCCACTATCTGAGGGCTAAGGGAAGAAAGGAGTGCAGCGCTCTGCTCCTTCATACTTGTCGTCTGCTGTTGGCTAGGGAGGACTTTTGTCCAGGATTTCCCTAAAATGTTTAAGGACAAACGGTCAAATCCAGAGTCAAACTTTCCGTGTTTAATTATGTTTTAATATTTCTTTAAACTATACTATTATTGTTGTTAATTTCTCATTGGCTTGTAGTGCAATGCAACATGCTTTGTCTATTTTCAGTTTGACTAATTTGAAAACAAAAGTTTAAGAATCTAAAATTTGAATTTTCTAATGGGATTTATTTTTTGAGGAGTGATGATTATGTCTAGGACATGTTACCTTACTGGTTGGTTTTCATATCGTTATGATGAATGATCATTATCAACCAGTAATTATTCATTTTCTGGTGCATACACAGCCTAATATTAGACACAGAATGGGAAAAGAAAAATGTTTAGGTTTAATGTGGGTGCAAACTCAAAGGCCTACAGGGATCAGGGACATAACCTAAGAAGAACAAAGTGGTTGTGGTGTGAGACAAACAAGAAAGGGTGTGCCATTATAAATGGAGCCTGATAATTTGCTCAGTGCCCTGAAGACCATGGAGGTTGGTCTTAAACTGGAATTTTCTGAACAGGACCAGCTCTACTCAGGTCCAGCCAGTCAGAGCCATGCAGGAATTTGGGCACTCTGCTGCTATCAAATCCTGATTTTTCAAAAAGAAACCTGAGATTTCTCTTTCTCTTAAATAAACAAACATGAAATCTTCCAGTTTCAAAACCAATCCAGTTAGAAACTAACAAACACTATTGCAATCACCATGCACCAAGCAAAATACCTTTTAAGGGCTGTTTATGGTGTGGACCTGTGAACCTCAGCCTTCCAAGGTAGTCAGGGGAAATAGGACACACAGTTTATATAAAAGGATACAAAACAATACTACATACTACGTGCATTCATGTATTTCTTCACTCATAAAATAGTATTTACTTGGAGCTGTCTAGGCCCCATGCCTTGTGTGAGTTATGAGGGTTACTAGGATGAACAAACATGTCTCCTATTATCATGTATCCCCTGGTCTGGGAGAAAAAAACAAATCATTAGATTAGTTATTAAACAACTCTAACAGTAATAGGAACAGTTGGTGTGGTTGAATTTCAGAGGGTGGAGGCTTTGCTGACATTTTTCTTAAGGCCACAGGAAATAACTGGGAAATAATGAGCCCCCTTTTTGCTAATTTATAAGTTCTATGTCTCATCTACCTGGGCTCCACTTTAACCAAGTCACAAGAAGCAAAAACAAGTCATAAAACTACCTCACAGTCAACTTCTAAAGGAAGTCCTGTCACAGAAGTGTGAGAATGATGGGGAATCTCTCATTAACTAGTAGTTTCAACATTTTTTTAAGCCTATCTTTAATTACACTAACGAAGCAGTTAGTTCTTCTAACTGGGTATACTATCAGCTAGTTAGCTAGCTGTTTGCACACACACATCCACACACACACACACACACATATCCTCATAGTATTTATTTTTTTGGCCACTGAAGACAATCTTACTTTAGCTTCAAATTAAATAACAGAGACAGCCACTAGTTTTCCCACCTCCAAACTGTGGTGCAGTCGCAAAGAAGGCACATAAGTGAATAAATTGTCATCAGTTCTAGAGCTTGTTGGTTGTGATAAACGGAAGCTGCATTTGCTGGGATTTCTGAGTGGATTATTATTCAAACCACTTACTGTTAAATGTGTTTTATTCACCAACAGAGGCAGTGAAGGTCCCAGGGCTCCATTTCTCTGAATACCCTTATAAACATTCACTCTGGCATATACAACTTTGTAGACTTGGGAGAAGGAGTGCTTGATTCCTACATATCTTCAGAACTTCGCTTTGGGTCTCCCCCAGAGTTATAATATTGTGAAGAGTATGGAGGAAGTTAAGTATCTCTATTTGAAAGTTATTTTGTCTTCCTGGATGGAAGAACAATGTATTCATTTGTGATAAAAATCTACATATGAATGATGTAATGAAGTATCGGTTTAACTAATGAGATGGGAAGCTCCAAAGACCTCCTGGCTGTTTTGCTAAATAAAATAACTACCTTCAAACATAAAAACAATTGTTGAAAAAGCTTCTGTCAAAAGTAAACCCCTCAGTATCTTGTGGCAGGTGTTACTGACAGAGGAGAAGAGACAGGAATTTCCTATAACTGTGGTTGGCTTTAAGGAATACAATTTTTAGCATGTCTTTCATCATTGTAATAATATGGTAATGATTAAATTCACCTGCAGAAGCCCAAGGCGTCTGTTTGTTTCATGGGAACTTCCAAGTGTCTTGTGTACAGACTTGTTCAAGTGGGAGTTGGTGAGTGTAAGAACAGTAAACTCCACCTTATCTCACATGGTGAAGGAATGGTATGTTCTGCCTAATTGAATATTCTTGTTGTTGAAGAGCTCTTGCCCATACCACACATTTTAATTTTCGAAGATACCACACATTTTAATTCTCGAAGAGCAAGCTTTAGTTAGCATTAAAGTGGCACGCACATGGCTTATGGCTTGCTTTGATGCAGTCGTAGAAGTCTGTCTCCTTTATCCCCTATGCTGTGGTTCCTCTATCTTTAGGTACTTCCCCAGCTTTGGTTAGAATTTAGCCCCACCAATCAGAGAAAGACATGTATCACATGACCTCACTGATACGAGGAATTCTTAATCTCAGGAAACAAACTGAGTGTTGCTGGAGTGGTGGGGGGTGGGAGGGATGGGGTGGCTGGGTGATGGACATTGGGGAGGGTATGTGCTACGGTGAGCGCTGTGAATTGTGCAAGACTGATGAATCACAGATCTGTACTTCTGAAACAAATAATACAACATATGTTAGGAGAAAAGAAAAAGAAGAAGATAGCAGGAGGGGAAGAATGAAGGGGAGTAAGTCGGAGGGGGAGACGAACCATGAGAGATGATGGACTCTGAGAAACAGACTGAGGGTTCTAGAGGGGAGGGGGTGGGGGGATGGGTTAGCCTGGTGATGGGTATTAAAGAGGGCACGTTGTGCGTGGAGCACTGGGTGTTATGCACAAACAATGAATCATGGAACACTATATCAAGAACTAATGATGTCATGTATGGTGATTAACATAACAATAAAAAATTAAAAAAAAAGAATTTAGCCCCACCTATTGTAGTTCTTGTATAATGGAACCATCCCAGCCCAAAGACGTCCCCAGAATTTGTGCTCTCCTTCAGTCAAGGCACCCTATCAATCAAACTTCCATTCCTTAAGGGCTGTTCTGCTAACTGGCTGGTTCCTTGTTGAACCAGTTTGAGCTACAGTGTTTTGGTTGATAATTATGTAATCTGTTGACCTTCCCTGAATAATATTTGATTTAAAGGGCTTGATTTTGCCTCTTGCAACTTGATTAGAATAAAAAATTTGGAATCATACAATTACTACAACCTTTTGCAATACAGAGACCTTACATACCATCTCTAGATGAAATTCTTTATTTCTGTAAACACAGTAGTTGTATTCATTCAGTGCCTGTGGTTATTCTGGGCCCTGTGCTACATGCTTTGTAAAAAATTATTTTCAGTCCTTGTGAAAGAACACATAAATAAACAAAACAAAACAACTGCAAGATTGGTTCAGTAGAAGTTTTGGAAATTATCATCTCCTAATAGAGTCAAGAGAATGAACATGCCTTCTCTCTGTAAAATGTCTGTATTATGATCCTAGCATGTTGATCTTGGCCTGGCTGGCTACTCTTTAGGAAGGCTGGGTGCTTTACTTCCACCAACTGTAATGTTCAATTAGTAAGCGTCAGTTTTCCCTCAAACCTGTTTATGACAATTGATTTAACATTATGTGAACAAAAAGAGTTGTTGTCTCTATGAAAGTAAAGTCTAAGATGCTGCAAAACTTTGATGTAAGCCAGTTGTAGCCAGTTGCTTTAAAAAATGTTGTCAAAGTAGATATGGCTAAGACCGCTACAGAAGATTAGGGGAAATCATAAAAAACTAGAAAATTTTCTACTCAGATTACCTTGTCATACATTATACTCTGGTTCAACTTTAGAGAGACTAGAAATAATAATAATAATAATAATAATAATAATAATGATAATAACAACAACAACAATAATACATTATGAATGAGGTTAGCGCAAGAAAGACAACTTGGAATTTCATCTAGTGGACCCTACTAGTCAAGGTTCAGTTGCAAACAGAACTGGAAACAGAAACTATCTATCTAATCTATCTCTCTCTCTATGCATCCATCCATCCATCTTTTTTTTTTTTTTTAGTAAGTATGCACACCTGCTCTCTGACATCCAGGAAAATGTTTGCATCTGACCCTCCATTCAGTCCTTAATTTATCCCTTGTCTTATTTCACTAATTACTGAGAAATATCACTTAAATGAGGACCTCTAAATGGTAAATATGGCACAGAAAGCACCTTCCATATGAAGTTGCAAGTAATCCATATGATATGTGTGAAGATGAATTAGGCAGCTGGGAGCAGGAGCTGTTAAGGGGCTAAGGGACTGAGATGTGGAACCTGAAATGAGACCCTAAACCTCTGGCGGGGATGGAGCTCCAAGATGTAAGGGAGAAAATGCTCGATCCATCCTGCAGATGGGTGAGAATATGAATGAAAATGAGGAAATGGGATGATGAATAAAGAGAAATAAGACATGGAAATATCATCTACTGAATTCTCATAAGAATATGAAGGAACCATTGAAATGGGTTCTAGTTTGAGGAAAATGAATGGGTTCTTAAACTAATAGAAATATTAGTCAAAGTCAAATATTAGTCACAGTGAACAGAAAGACAAAGCAGGGTTGAAACATCTAATGTCGAAAATATTCAGAAAAGTGTGTTGTAGAAACTGATTTAAGAGCAAATAAACTATGCAAAGTTTGTTGAAATTTCGTCATATCAAAAAAGGCTTCTTTCAGATAGTGATATTTCAGGTATTGTAAGTTGAAGAGCATGTTAGACAGGCAGTCAGGTGCTTATGACATAGAGGAAAGGAGCAGGGAGATGAGGCTCTCTTCTGTGCCTCCAGGAATGATAATACATAGTAACTGGCCCACCTGGGGAGTGCCACTTCCTCCACAGGCTCAAGACAGTAGGGAATCAGGAGGCTTCTGCCACCACCACCACCACCACAACTGCCTTTTAATGCTCCCGAAGCAAGCAGCTCTTCTTGGGATGATGATGCTTCATGAAACCCCTGTCAATCTGGAACGAGGCTTGCCTGTCAAAGACAGCCCAAGAGTTTCCTTCCTCCATCCTTCCTCCTTCCCCAAACATGTACAGGCAAATCCAATGGAAGAAACCCAATTTGCATTCAGAATCCTCGCTGCAAGGAAATCTAGAAACTGGAAGATTTGCAGTCTGTCCTCCGCAGTACAGGATAGGATTGATATTGGTGTCAAACTGACGATGAGATTCACCCACCAGTGACTAGGCTTTGTCCCCATGAAAAGATTGGCAGATTAAGGTGCTATTATGTATTTAGTTAAAATAAAATATTTGTTTTATAACATATTTCACCCACCAATTGTAAGACTCCTTAGAGTTTTATAGAAATTTAAAATAAATTGTTACACTGTTCTTTTTAAGGTGTATCTTAGAATCAATGAAATATAGCATGAATTGCTTTTCCATCTCCACTTTCACTTTGTTCATTAAACAGCAAAATTCTTGTCACAATTTTCTAGAATAGGAGGAGTTTTAATGCTTTATTTTTCTCCCATTTTTCAGATGAGTTAAAATTGAAACTCCATGAGGCTGTGACTAACGCCTCATAGCCAATAAGTGAAAGAACCACAACTGTCTTAGCTAAAACCCGTATCTGCCCTGCCACTGTGTTGTTCTTCCACATCCTTTTGACAGTATCATTAACTATTAGCTTTTTGTTATCAGGTTTTTCTTAACTTGGCCACGTTAGAAAAGCTGTGGTTTAAAATCAGTCACTTGATGCCCAGATTAGCGCATTTCCCACTTGTTCCCTTCAATCCAAAGAGGAACGAACTCTGGGAATTTGAGTTATGATAAAGGGGACTGTAGGTAATTATTTCAGGGCAGCGATCAGGTCACACACCCCCGCCCCTGGAGAACAGAGTTCCTCGACCCTGCTTCCTTCTCAGTCTTCCTTCTCAATCCTATCACTGTGCCTCACATGAATATCAGTTTATTCAGCCACACACCAGCATTTACTGGACTCTCATGTACCAGGCACTGTGCTGTGACAGGCTCTTGGAATCCAACAGTCAGCAAAACAGAAGAGATCTCCCTGTCCTCATAGAGCTTATGGTCTAGTAGGGTAGAGGGAAAAAAGTAAATAAATAAATAAATTTCCTGTTGGTGATAAATAGCATGAAAAAAATTTAAAGCCAGGATAAGGACAGCAATTGTCACTATATTGTTTGCACGCATCAAAATATTAGCAGCTGAAGACTTTCCCACCATTACGTTGAACCGATCTGATGGAAATAACATATACTTGGTAAGTGTGGGAGGAGAGGCAAATTCAAGGATGTATTTTAATTACCGTAAATTGCTATTAAATGATTTAACTTTTACTTTTTAGGAAGGGAGAACATCTCAGGAGTGTGTATCCATTTCCTAGGGCTGCTTAACAAAGTTCCACAAACCTTGTGGCTTCAAAGAACTGAATTTTGTCTCACAGTTCTGGAGACCAGACGTCCAGAATCAAGGCATCAGTGGGGCCATGTTCCTGCTGAAACATGTATAGGAATCCTCCCTTGCCTCTTCCTAGTCTCTGGTGGTTTGCTGGCATTCTATCACGTTCCTCGGCTTGTAGCGGTACCCTGTCTTCACACGGCATTCTCCCTACGTGTGTGTCTGTGTCCATGTCTACATTTGTCCTTTTTCATAAGGACACCAAGCACATTGGATCAGGACGCACCCTAATGACCTCATTTTAACTATATCTGTAAGCCCCTGTCTCCGAATAAGGTCACATTCTGAGGTTTTGGGGGTTAGGACTTTGAAACAGTGTTATAAATTTGGCATTTCTCTAGTGAGAAAGACAGATGTGCATGCAGATAACTATCTTATTAGGCAGAAATAAGTAAGTGCTAGTGTTCTTTGGTGTTGAAAAAGGAGGACCAATTCTCTCTTTAGAAAATGGGGAAGTTCCACATACACTGGAGGGATTCAAACTTAGTAAAATGTACATCAGTGGGTAGATCGCATGACTGGAGCCAGTTTATTTAATACTTTTTTATTTAATGAACTATGCTCATTACCACCTTATTAAGACAGCTGTCTCTTAGCTCCCTTAGTTGAGAAGTGTTTATACATTTTATATCATGCTTGGATGGATTTTTTTCCCCTTCCTTTTCCCTATTCTGTTTGGTGGAGGTGTTGGAGAGCTTAAAAGTCTGACTGCCAGCAAATGTAGTCGTGATGCGTAAATTGGCCCTGCACTTGGGCAAACAGGAGAACCCGTGGGGTTGAGCCGGCTAGCCTGTGACGGAACAATGATTGTCTAGGAGGCAGTTGGTCCCTTGCTGCAAAAGCTGATTGCACAGCTCCAGCATAGGAGGAGGCGGTTTGTCTCAGGATCAAGTTAGCAATTTCCCTGTATCCTGGTCCATTCATTATGGGTACCACTGGGGACAGCCTCGGTCAGGCTGATCCTGGGTCTCCAGA
>NW_027397091.1:12140773-12212980 GCF_003265705.2 Callorhinus ursinus
GTTTTGTTTTGTTTTGTTTTGTTTTGTTTAAGTAGGCTCCACGCCCAGCATGGAGCCCATCCTGGGGCCCAAACTCATGATGACCCTGAGATCAAGACCTGAGCTGAGATCAAGAGTCAGACTCTTAACCACCTGAGCCACCCAGGGGCCCCTGCCGTGTTGTGTTTGTAAAATAGGCATCAGTGACTTAGCTGCTGTATCTGAAAATGTCTTGCTTTTATCGGGAGCTCCCAGAAAAGTTCACACCTAATTGCACGATGAGTTGAAATACCTATTATTAGTTTGTTTCTCTTATGGGTTTCCTCCAAAGTCACTGAGTGAATTTACTGATTTTGGAGTGAAATCCTCAGCCCGTGCTGTGGACCACCACTGCCGCACATAAAGATGGAAAGAAGCGATGCTGTCCGATGCTAGTGACAACCAGTTCCGTGTGTGGCAGACAGATCCAAAATGGATTAATGTTTAAGTCAGGCCCTTTCACCTGTGCTCTCTCATGAGGATTGACAGAGCAGTGACTGTGGCTTGTCCACAGACCTCCTGACTCCTCTGTCCCCTTTGAGTTGACACCACTTTCTGATCTGAGACGGTGTGTCATTTGGAGTCAGGGGTTTTGCCATTTGTGAAGTCTTGCAATGGATTTCCTAAGTGGTGGGAGGAAGAAAGGTAGAATGAAGGAGGGAAGGAAGGAGTGAGAGGGAGGGAGGGAGGAAGAGAAAGAGAGGGGGAGAGAGAGAGAGAGAAAGAGAGAGAGAATCTACTAAATGTCAACTGTGCCTTTTTAATTGGTATTTTTAGAGCCATAATAACTTTTCCATATCAACAGGTAAACCTTTCTTCTATTATCTAATCAGTGTGTACAGTATGCTCACACCTGTAAGGGCGATGAACACAGGGCTCTTTGTTTCAAGTTCTTCTTGCTATTTTCCCTGGCCATGGTCTCATCAAAGCACTTGGGAAAGATGTGGCTGTAAACTTTGAGGAGGGCACAGACACTGGTATTTGCTGAATCAGCATTTAAGCCATCAATTCTCTTATGACTTAGTCCTTCATAGAAGAAGCTTTCTTTGTGGTAACATCTTCTGGAATTTCCTTTGGAAATCCATCTCTGTCCATTGTCAGCCATGTGGTCTGTGTTGAATTGACCATGCTCAGCTGCAGGGGAAGGCTTTTAATGTGTTTAAGCGTATTATTACTTCCCATCCCCTTGGGTGTAGTATTTGGTTTAGTGATGGTCATGTGTTTTTAACAAGAGAACCTCAGGGCTTTTTGTGACCTTGCCAGACTCTGGTCTCCACCTCTGGTTATGAATGAAGAAGCATAGAGCCCTCATGCTGTTGGCAGACATATTACGACCCAAAGGGGACCAATAACAGCATGAAACAGATAAAGTATAAGGCAGAGAGAAGGGATGGAAGGAAGTAGAGCCTTTATCTTTAGCCCATTCCAGTTCTGTCTCTTCCAGTTATGTGAGTAATAAATTCCTTTTATTATTAGAATCATTTTGAGTTGGATTTTTCTTACTTGCTACCCATATGAACCCACAGATCCACAGTGACTTGATTGAATTCCAAAATATTTTGTCATTCATTTTTAATTGGGAGATGGGAACTAAACAAGGAGAACACCAGCTATGGGAAACCATCAAGAACAGTGAAAGTTTGACAACAACAGTGACAAAAATAACAATAAAAAGCTAAGACCACTGAAGTCCTGTGTTGAATCATTCAAACTTCTCCCTTTCTCTCAACTGAAGAACAACAGTCTAAACTCATGGCAGTTGGTTTTAATTTAGAGTGTCTGTGAGTAAATGAACATCCAGACCCCAAGCTGCAGTAAACAACTCATTCAAGCAAATTACCTAGGACAAAGAAAACACCTCTGACACAATTTGGGGGGCCAAACATGAAAATAATAGGGTGCCTGAGAAGCCACAGAGTCTCTATGAACAGCCCAGTAGTTCTAATAGCATTTGGAGCTGCTCAGAAGGAGCAAACCTTTTTAATTTTATGCAGCTGGTACTGCAGTCGCTTTACCCCGTTGAGTTTTCTTTTCCCTTCTGAATAGGAAAGCAGAGTTAGCTCTGTCATATTGAGCCAATCACTAATGGGCCCTGCCAGGCGTGGAGAAGATAAAAGCCACCACCTGCCTTGCCTCTGCTCCCCCCACTCCATTCCTGGTCTCCAGTTGTCTGCACAGCTGCTGCAGCTGGTCATTGTTCTACCCCAGAGCTGCCTTGGGAGCTCAGCCATCCCAGTCTCAGCAGCAGCACAATTGCACTTTGAAGGAAGCTCCTGCATGGAGCTCTGCATGGGTTTTGCTCTGCACCTTGGCCATGACCTCTTGCAAGGCTGTTGCCTGTGAGTCCCAGTGGACATGGCTTATGTGCCTGCCATGCACTTGGGCCTGGGAGGAACACACACAACACTCCAGAGAGGGTGAAGGGTTTGAGCAAAGACAAAAGACGAGAGAGGTATTGATGTTGATATTTGGTGGGCATGAATTCCTTCTTTGGCTTCCCGATGTCCATTAACCTGACTCTCAGAGTAAAGCCCCTTTTCCTCTTGGCAATATGTCACCCAGGCCTCACCAGTGAAAGAATTTCATTCCCTCCTGATAACTGTTGACTGTGTTGGAAATAGGCACATGACTTAAATTAGGTCAACTTAAGATAGCCCCTGAGATTCATACTGCAGACCTGGTTTTGAGAAATAAGGGAGTTGGTGCTCTCTTTGTTGCCAGATTTGAAACCTACAGGATATGGAGGCTTAAAGTTGCTGGCATCTCTGTCAATATATCATCGCTGCAATAATACTGCATCATAATAAATTGTCCCCAAACTCAGTGGATTAAAACAACAGGAACTTCTTTATTTCTCAGTCATGGGTAACAGGTTGGCTGGGACTTAGTTGGGCTATTTGGAGCGGACTCCAGTTTCTGGACTCTCGGTTAGGTTCACATCTGCTCATCATGAGTCTCACCTGCCTTGGACAAGCAGCTACTACCTGACAGGCTGGTCAATGACAGATGCTCCTGAGGCAAACCTAGCCTTGCTGGCACTAGCCTCTGCTACGATCATGTCCAGTGATCTTCATTAGCTAGAGGAAGCCACAAAATCAAGGAAGCAGAAAGTACACTTCAAAAACCACAAAACCATGGCAAGGGCACAGATACATTATTTTATTGGAAGCAGGAGTGAAGAAATTGAGGCTAGTGATGTAGTCTATCAGACCATCTTCCTAGTGCATGGAACATGACAGAAGTCAACACACACAGTGAGAGGCAAGAGCTGGGGGCTGGAGAGAGATGGAGGCCTGTGGTTTGCATTCTGAACTCAGCTGAAAATGAATAGACTTTACTCCTGGACCTTTTAGCCACAGGATTCCTTTTGGTTTAAGCCTTTTCAGATTGATTTTTTGTCACTTATGAGCAAAAGAGATCTAACTTTTATAACCTAAGATATTATCTTAATATTTCCAATAATCTAGCAGCATCAGTACTGCGATTCACATTTCACAGATTAGGAACCCAAGCTGCAGAGGGATCAGCTGAACTGTTCTGACCCATCAGTCAGAAAGGGTCAGAGCAGGAATCTGATCCCAGGTCAGTCTAGCTGCAGAGTTGGTCTTCTGTCCACATTGTCCACTGACTCTGTTTATGCAGGTGTGTTTGGGGAGAGTTGGCACAACAGGCTAGTTAGAGAGGAGAATCCATGGAGAGGAATAATTGGAGATAAGACAAAAAGAGAAGTTTGGGATGGGCAGAAGACATGAACAGACATTTTTTCCAAAGGAGACATCCAGATGGCCAACAGATACACTAAAAGATGCTCAACATCACTCGTCAACAGGAGAATGCAAATCAAAACCACAATGAGATATCACCTCACACCTGTCAGAATGGCTAAAATAAAAAAATATAAGAAAAGTGTTGGCAAAGATGCAGAGAAAAAGGAACTCTCGTGCACTGTTGGTGGGAATGTAAATTGGTGCAGCCACTATGGAAAACAGTATGGAGGTTCCTCAGAAAATTAAAAATTGAACTATATGATCCAGTAATTGCACTACTGGGTATTTACCCAAAGAATATGAAAATGCTAATTCGAAAGGATACCTGCACCCCTGTATTTATTGCAGCACTATTTACAATAGCCAAATTATGGAAGCAGCACAAGTGTCCACCCATAGATGAATGGATAAAGAAGACACACACACACACACACACACACACACACAAACACACGAATATTATTCAGCCATAAAAAAGAAAGAAATCTTGCTCTTTGCAACAACATGGATGGAGCTAGAGAATATAATGCTAAGTGAAATAAGTCAGTCAGAGAAAGACAAATACCATATGATTTCACTCATATGCAGAATTTAAGAAATGAGCAAAGGGGATAAAAAGAGAGAGAGAAACCAAGAAACAGACTCTTAAATATAGAAAACAAACAGATGGTTACCAGAGGGGAGGAATGGTGAAATAGGTGAAGGTGATTAAGAGTATACCTATCATGATGAGCACTGAGTAATGTATAGAGTTATTGAGTCACTATATTGTATACCCAAAACTAATATAACACTTACTAACTATACTGGAATTAAATTTTTTAAAAAAGAAAAGAGACATAAACAAATTAAAAAATAGTAATAAAAAATAAAAGAGCAGTTTGAAGCCAGTCTAACCTTGCATGTTGGGTGTGGTGGGTGCCAAGATGTGTAACTCAGAGCCCCCCTTAGGAAGAAAGGACTCACTCTCCCTGCTGCTGGGATTGAGGCTGGCAGATAACCTACCCATTAGCCGGCTTCTGGAACTGCCTCAGCCAAAGAAAACATCTTTCTCAAAAGTTATGCCATCTCCCCGGGGTGGCCCACATCTAATAGCTCATTGAAATGCCGGACCTTTATACCTCAACTCAGGACAGCTCTGACAGGTCAACCCATTTCCAGAGCTCCTGGAGACTTCTCATGAGGCTGCATCGCAGCCCTTCCTGCCAGATCCAGCTTCAGCCCCTTCTTTCTACAGACTTGGATCCCAAGAACCCTTCCTAATAAAGTCCTTGTATGCTAGCCTGCTTCCACGGGAGCTCAACTTACAACACGACACTAAATAGTTTGTGTTTTTGCCTAGTGGTAAAACTGAGTGAAATGAAAAGCCAATCACTCTGAGCACGTCTGCAACGTGACTTAAGAACGTGATGCAAAATCATGCATTCCTTTGAGTCTAGCTCAGAATCTAAGCAAAACTGAAAACCTTGGCCATGCCTCTCTCCTTTGTGGCCATATAGCCTTCACTGTACAGTTTGACCATTCACCAGATTGCCCAGTTGTTTATGATATTTTGCAGGCACAACCTCATGTCGTGGTTTTCTTGTGAACATCAAATACTTTTTAATGGTGCTTGACAATAAAATTATCATCTAGTTCCTACTCCCCACCCCCCGATTGTCTGAGGTGAGGCATCTTCTGAAGAACGTTTATGGTAGTTACCTTAATCACAGCGTAACTCTTACCAAGTTTAAAATCAAAATGTTATCACAAGTGGCATTTCCCATCCCATTTCAAATGTAGAGCATTGCAAGAATTCTCAGGAAATTAAAATATTACCTTTAAAGCTCTGCTTTTATAGGAATAAGAAGGAAATTACAGCACAATAGCATTTACCCAACTGTCAGGATTTTTTATAGTCTATAAAATATTTGCCAACATATTCCACACGTGAAATCTATTTTACAGAGCAATTAAAAACAAACATCATGTGCGCTATATGTTGGAGATGCTTTTAGTAACCTGAAGCCAGAGCAAGTGATCACCAGGGCTCAAAGTTAATAACAGATAGAAAAGATGCCCTTAAAATTGTGGCAGTGGCCTTGTTTTAAATCTGTGGTTTGCATGCTTCTTTCTTACTGCCTCACTAAAATAATAATTAAACTCTAAACAGGCAAGCCTGCAATTAAACAATTGTGTGTGAACGTTAAGTATGTGCACGACAACTATACATACATTCCATATCGCTCCTGAAGGATCATTTTATGTAGATGATTGCAATAAACCAAAATCTAAGCTATCTTGGTACCTAGTATATAATCTGTTACAGATTTAGCAACCCTAAAGCCTAATTCTATCTGTAAACAAAATTTCATACATTTGATAAGATGTATGAAATGTGTAAACTCCATAAACTTCTTTGAGGACATTTAGCTTTACACAAATCCAATATTCATTGTGCTTTATTGTAATAATTGTAATTTTTTGTCACTTCAAGAAAAACACCAACTCCTATTTTTAAGTCCCATTATAAAGTACCATATGGCATATTGAAGTGCTCCTTGAATCTTTTTATAATGAATAAGGATGTCCCAAAAACCTTTGTGCAGTTTTAAGCTTCTAATAATTTTAGAAATATAAATGCTATAACTTACAAATAATTATATGGATGTTTAATTATGAAAACTTCTTTTATGTTAGTTTTTGAAATTTTAGAATCAATTTTTTAATTTATTATTTTGTTTGTTTCACTCCACATTTGGCTGCTTCAGAGGAACTGAAACCAAAAATGTAAATTATGAGTTCATTATTCAGGAGTCACAAAACTATATAAATGTTGAAGAAATTTATCAAATTGAAACTTCAAATTATATTTCTATAAGTTTGTACATTATACTTCTAAAGTTAATGCTTACAAATGACCAAGACTTGGTGTCCCAAAAGTCTAGTTGTTAATTATCTTTCTCTATGTTCAACTTTTAACTTTTGGTGTTTTGTTTTGTTTTGTTTTTTGAAAGAGCACACATTAGACAATTTTCCCAGTAATTAAAATCATGTAAAATGTGATTTATTTGCCAGTTTATGTTCCATGTGCTCTAATTGTGAAACCCAATGTATTTAATGACAAATTTAATCCCCAGTCCTTGGAAAAAAGCAGGGTGGGTTATGATTGCCAAAGGCGGCATGACATAATTGTTAAGTTCTAAGTATCCTCAAGTTTTTTTTTTTAATTTATTATTTTTTTATTAAAAAAATTAAAGATTTTGCTTATGTATTTCAGAGAGAGAGAGAGAGCATGAGAGGGAGGAGGGTCAGAGGGAGAAGCAGACTCCCTGCTGAGCAGGGAGCCCAATGTGGGGCTCCATCCCAGGACCCTGGGATCATGACCTGAGCCGAAGGCAGATGCTTAACCAACTGAGCCACACAGACACCCGATAAACTTCTTGTTAGAAGTACAGCAGGGAGTAAAATGAAATGGTTATATGAAAACATGTGACTTAGCCTCAGGATGGCTGTTTTAGCATATAGCTTTCCTCTTGGGTGTCCTTGAATAGGCTGATATTGGGCTAAAGGGAGCCAATATCATAAACCAAAACATAAAGGACTCTAAGCACAAGGTTTAGAAAATGGGAGGTCCTTGGAACCATGTTCTGTTTGGTAGAAACAAACCCTGATTCAGCCTTTTCATTTTTCCATTCAAAGTACATTGAATTCTCTGTCTTGCTTGAGGTGTGGATCTTTCTGGAGAAACCTTAGAGATGAAATCTATTCTTTATGTTTGCAAGACTTAAAGGTTACAGACTCTTGTTCCTAGACCACAAGGGCAGTTCACTTCCTGTGTCTTAATAAAAATCTTCCTTTTTCTAATTCTTTCTGAGGGATATTAGAGTATTATAGCAGTCATGGAAAAAATGATGACAGTTTAAGCACATGTTTTTAAGAGTCCTGAGAATTGGAACTCTTGATACCAGCCTGGATGACACTAACTGTTGTCAGGACAGGTGCACTGAACTTAAAAATAAATGTTCATGGAATACACATTTTCTTGGCTCTTGTTCTGTTAGAACATTTTTCCCTCAGTCTAGCCATGAAGTCCACAAGCTTAGGAATGGCTGAGTCCCTATAGCATTAGGACTGATAGAAGGAAAGGATAGAAAGCAGGGACTGAGGAGAGTATGACTTCTCAGTTCAGATCACCTTTCAGAGTCCTTTCTTACTGCAAGTGGCCTGGGCTTCAGACTGCTAACTTCCCTTTCCTTTTCTGAGCTGCCAAAATCCATCCCTTGCTACATTTGCTTTCCTCCAAGTCAGGTGGCACCATGGGACAATCATTGCAGTTCTTTTCCTTTCTGCTTTTGAACAGACAGATACACAGAAACACATACACACGTGTGTGTGTGCACATGCATGCACACATACACATACTCTCGTGGATGGATGAATGGATAAGAGGAAAGAAGGAGGGCAGGAAGGAAGGGAGGGAGGGAGGAAACATTTAATTCCTGTTAGGACCTAAGGTATTACAACTACATGAAGTTATGAGCTTCTATTATGGATGATAAGAACCATATAATTTAGTCATTGAAACAACCCTTTTACTGAATAAAACAAACAAACAAAAAAAACCCAAAAAAGTAGTTACAAACCTTGAAATGCACAAAGGGATAAGCAATTTCCCATAGTTAAAAAGCTGACCGGTAGCAGATTGGTCTGACTTGAAAGCTCTTTTCCACTACACCACTGTTGACCAACAAGGGAAGCAAAGAGATAATAATAGACAAAAGTAGATGGGGATTTCCAGAGTTACCAAAGTCTAGCAAAGTTCAGATGGTACCATTTATATCCTCTCCGTCGATTCTCTCTCTCTCTCTCTCTCTCTCTCTCTCTCTTTCTCTCTCTTTTAGGGGTGGGAGGGTCAGAGGGGAAGAGAGAGAGTCTTAAGCAGGTTCCACACCCAGCCCGGAGCCCGATATGGGGCTCTATCTCACAACACTGAGATCATGACCTAAGCCAAAATCAAGAGTTGGACGCTTAACTGTCTGAGCCATTCAGGTGCCCCAAGATTCTTTCTTTCTTTTTTATAAGATTTTTTTTAAAAATTATTTATTAGAGAGAGAGAGAATGAGAGAAAGAGAAGCAGACTCCCTGCTGAGCCAAGAAAATGTGTATGGCAGTTAAGATATTGCCTCATTTCTCATGCAGCTGAATCTTTGTATTAGTCGAGGTTATTATTGCTGGCTGTGATAACAAACCTTCCAAAATCTCAGTGGCTCCATAAAAAAAAAAAAAAAAGAAAAGAAAAAAGAAGTTTATTTCTCACTTAGTCTACAGCTCTATGTAGGTTGGGAAGCTCTCCTGGGGCAGCCCTCCTCCCAGTGGTGACTTGGGGACTGGTTCCTTCTACCTTGTAGCTCTTTCTTGGAATCCTTTGTTTTCAACCATGTAGAGAGAGAGAGAGAGGGTGAGACCGAGTAGAGGATTTGGGGGAAGATTTTCAAGGCCAGGTCCAGCTGCACATCCCTCTTACCCACATTCCTTTGTCCAGAATTCAGTCACATTGTTCCAAACCTATTGCAAGGCAGATTTAGAATTGTGGTCTGGCCAAATGCCTAGGGATAAAATATCATTCTATCACTACTTCCTCTCTCAAACAAAATGGCCCGTGCACTGTATTTTTCTAGACTTTATTGAGTTGTAGGCTCTACTCTCTCTATCATGGTATTGAGATTGGACACAGTTATATGCCTATTTACAATTTATCACGTTCCCCACTGTATGTCTCCATTAGACTATAGGCACCTAGGACAAATTCACTGCTATCCAGAATATACGAAGAACTCTTATAATACAACAATAAGAAACAACTCAATTAAAAAGTGAGGAAAGATCTGATCAGACACTTCACTAAAGAAGATATACAGATGGCAAAGAAGCATATGAAAAGGTGCTCAACATCATATGCAATTAGGGAGTTGCAAATTAAAACAACAACGGGATACCATTATATATCTATTAAATGGCTAAAATCTAAAACATTGACAATACCAAATGCTGACAAAAATGAGGAACAACAGAAACTCTCATTCATTGCTAATGGGAATGAAGAACTGTACAGCCACTTTGGAAGAAACTGCCAAACTGGCTTCCAAAGAGGCTGTATACAATTTTGCATTTACCAAAACTGCTCTAAAAAGTAAACTCTATTAATTAAAGAAGAAAATAGAAAAGGCCCACAAATCTGCAACTATATATACAGCCAAGTACTATCAGGAATAACTACTGCGTTATATGATCCATGCTAAATTATTCCAATAATGTTTTTGTAGAGTCTAATGTATTTATCACTAAGGAATTATCTTGAATATGGACAGCCTTAGTAATTATGAGGCTATTATTAAGCATATGTTGCTGTATACAATGTTGCTTTTTATCTCTGTGTTGCATAAACATGACAAACATTTTAACTAATCAACCTTTAATTACAGGGTCCCTACTAATGTAGACAACTCCACATTAAATATCAATTCACAGTCTGAAGTATTTAGGATCTAACAGCAGAAAAGCTCCATTTCCAGGCTTCCTTTTTATTGTTTCCAGTATTTTTTTTATGTTTTTATTGGTGATAGACTATTATCTTGAATCATTAAAGTTGGACAGGACTTATTTTGTGGAATTTTACTTCAGAGAGACTATTTGAAGTGGAATATACTATACAATGTATGAATATGTCTTTACAATCTTGTATTCGTGTGACAGTCTCATACACACTTAATCTCTAAATCAGACATCCACAGAACAATTTCAGAGCGTTTCTGTAGACACTGGTGATATCTTCTAAAAAAGATAAGTACAAGACAACTTGGTTCTTTACAATGACAAGAAAGCAGCTATTAACTGGTCACTTTTATCAGGCCCCTGGAGGATGTGTACTGACTACATGCCCAGGGTGGTTTCCAGTGCTCTCCCCTATACTCTGGATTTGCTGAAGGTGGCATAGAGTATAAAGAATGTAGCTAAAGAAAATCTTTTGGCTGAAATCCCAAGAGATCATCTGAACTGCTATGATTGGACATATTAGTTCATTCAAATACTTTTGAGTACTAAATGGGCATTTACATCTCTGGGAAACTGTGGAAGGTTTGCTCAGGGCCCTCATTCACAAAGCCCCCCGTGAAGGGAGGTTAGGGGTTGTAATCCAGCCATGACTCCCTAGATCAAGAATGTGTCCGCCTAGAGAGGTTGTCCTTCCCTAATTACATAAAAGCACGGGACAGGCTAGCAGTACCCGTTGCTCATCGCCTGAAGGAACATGTGAGTGATCACTTCTCATAACTTTCACTGGAGCACCCAGGCAAACGTCCCTGGACCACAGTTTCTTCACTAGTAAAATGGGAATAATTATACTACCACCTTTGAGGGCTATTGTGAGGCTGAACTGATTTAACATACTAGTTTTCAATCAGTGTTACTCATTACTATCAGCACATTCTAGAATTGTCGCAAAGATTAAAGAAGCAGCCTTCTACTGTGCCTGGCACCTCAGAGACTCTCTGTGGAGGGGGGGCTTTTATTTTTGGTAAAATACAATGAATTTATCTCTCCTACACTACGTTGTTTGGGTCCAAAGAACAGGAACTGTGGAGAACTCAGTTTAGTACCAAAAGAGATTTATTAAGGTCTACCATATTCTAGACATTTAAAAAAGTATTATTAATTATTTAATACATAAATTTCTCTTCAAGGTTACTATTTTATGCCCACCATTCGGATGAAAAAAAATTGAGAGGCTTCAAAACCATGAATCTTACCTAGAAGGAGAAATAATAAGAGGAAGAGGTAGAGGAGAAAAATAAGAGGAAGGGATAGAAGAAGGAAATTATAGTGTATTCTGAGCACTATCTGTAAACCTAATTAATTTAATTAGTTTGAGTATACGACTAACTTAGGAATGATTTGTAGGGTTGTCAGGCAGTGTTAAATATATTAAACATCATAGCTGAAGACATTTAAAATGTATATGAGAATTTTTTGAAAAATAGTCTGCATTGCATTTTATATTTGTATTATACATTAAATTTTTAATGCTCAAAAACTCAGATTTTTTTGTCCTAAACAAATGAAAGGTATGAAGTTAACTTCATGATTTTATACCCCAAACTATTTCTTCTATAGATTACAGCTAACACTGAAATTTTTTCCCACCATTTGATGTGAGAATGGCAACAGAATATTGAACCGGTTTTCATAGATTTAGTGCTGTAGATATTTTCTTGAAAAACTATATCCACTGATCAAGAGATTGTTCTTCCCTTAAGGGAAATGGTCCCCTGTCTAAGGTACTAACTTCCTCATAAACAGAATTTGTAGGGAGTTCTTATTTCCCCCAGTGAGGGTACCATCCAGGTTTGAATTATGTTCTTCATCTAGAGAAGATTTCTCACCATTAGCTAAATGAAAAACATTCATCCTGAATGAGTGAAAGCACAGAATCTTGAATTTTCAAGAGTGTCACTTCCCTAATGTTAGGCTTTTTTGCTTACACATTTGGGGCTTTTTGAGATACATATGACTACATGAAGTGAAAAATATTTTTTCACAATGGGAATATTATTTTCACAGTGAAAAATCCTCCATATTATTCCCGGTTGGAGAATGTGAAATCAAATTTTGTAATTTTTATTGACTAGCAGCTTAAAATTTTTTCTTTATGGGAGAGAGAGATGTTGGTTATGTGTGTGTAAACTCTGAGGTGACTGTCCTTACTTAACTGATGAGGAAGTTGAGACTCAGAGAGATTTCATATGTAATATGTATATGTATGTATGGGTATGTATATATAAATATATGTATGCATGTGTGTATATATATGTATATGTATATGATTTGCATTTGGAAAAGGACTTATATTTATATCATAATGTTAAAAGTTATCTTCTTTGTATGGTTGATATTTCAGAAGGTATGTTCATATATATTTATAAAACATGTATGTATATATCCTGAGTTTCTGGAGCTATGTTAAGAAGATAACTTTTACTTGCTAAGGGAGTAAACTTAAAAGTTCTTAACAGAGGAAAAAAAATTCTGTAACTGTGTATGGTGATGGATGTTAACTAGACTTATTGTGGTGATCATTTTGCAATAGTGATCTCCCTTGACTTATGACGGGGTTATGTCCTGATAAACCTCTCATAGGTTGAAAATATCATAAGAGGAAAATGCATTTAATACACTCAACCTACCAAATGTCATAGCTTAGCCTAGCTTATCTTAAACATGCTCAGAACACTTACATTAGCCTGCAGTTGGGTGAAATCATCTAACACAAAGCCTGTTTTATAATAAGTTTTGAATATCTCATGTAATGTATTGAATACTTGCAAACCAGATTTTGCTCCCAGGTGGCAGTTTCTGATTTCTGGGCTATTTAAATGGAAAAACCCATATAAGAAATGGATTGCTTCCTGAAATGAAAAGCATGGGTCCTTCCCATGAGGTTAGCCAGACTGTAAGCATCATGAAGGCAGAATGCATGGCTGTCCTTTCTAGCACCATCCTCAGTGCCCTGTGTAGGGCCTGGCACATAGTAGGCTCTTAATAAACATTGTGTTGAGTGAACCAGTACAGCGTGCCTATATTTGTGTCAGGATGGTGGCCACCTCTTTGCTTCAAAAGAGGCAGCTCTGGTGGCCTCATCAGTGGCTTTGGCCAGACCCTGAAGCATGGGCCAAAAGGGCACAGAGCAAACTCTTATTTATCTATGCCCTCACCAACCCTCAGGTGATCTATGTGATCTATATTATCATTTCTGATAATGCAAGTAACCCCAAATTGCTGAATTCTCTCTTCCAGAGATCCACAGAGCAGGGTTTCTCAACCTACATATTATGGACATTTTGGGCTGAATAATTCTTTAGTCTAGGGGGCTGGTCTGTTCATTGCACGGTGTTTAGAAGCATCTGTGGTCTCTACCCACTCCATGCCAGTAGCACCTCCCAACCAAAACTGTGCCCAGATATTGTCAAATGCCACCCGGGAGAAGGTTAAAAGCCACCTCTTCTCCAACCCACTGAGAGGCACTGAATAAAGTAATGCACTGGTAAGAAGCAGAGAAGAGAAAGGTTGGGTAATAAGGATAATAAATTCTGTGTGCAGCCATCTATTGTGATATTTTTGCACATTTATATGTTCCTCTATTGTGGTGAATTCTCACAAGAGCCAAGTCAAGATTAAAAGTGTGTATGTAATTTAAGTGCTTACTATTCCCTAGCAGACAAAAGATTTGTAACTCCAGAGTTTTGTTGGGGTAGACTAATATCTTCTGAAAGTCTCCCAGGGGGGACTTTAGTTGGTGCTCTGGAAAGCAAACGTGTCCTTCGTCTTTTTCTTCTGAATACACCTAAGTGTATTAACGATCTTTGGACATCAGTGGCTAAAAACAAACATTCACTGTTATTTAAGGTTAAATAAAGTTCTTTAAGGAGACAAGATTCTTTCCTTACTAATATCCATCCAAACCCTTTTGCTTTTCACTTGTTTGGGAAGTTCACGAACAGTGTATATACCATTTCCTCAAAATGTAAGGATTTCTAGGTATTTTCTTATCATAGATTCCCACACCAATTTAGTATTATGTTATGGGAGCCAGATTTAATTGGGACCTAGATAGAATTTTACTTGAGAAAGTAAGTTGTTTGTAAATAATGGAATAACAATTTTTACCGTCTTCCTCAGTTCAACGGCCATCATTAGACTTATGGACGTACTCACTCCTTTGACTCTCTCAATCAATGGCTCATTTGCCTTCATTTCAATGTCCTTCTGAGTATTTATTTATGTATTTATTTTATTAATATTTAAAAAAAATGTACCCAGGGAACTCTGCCAATTGCTGCAGTGCTTTGGAGGTATCAATAAAAGAAAATGATCTAGCACAGTTGCATGAGGCCTAGCCAATATGTGGAAGGTGCCAACATGAGTTCAGAGCCAAGCTCATCAGCTTGGTTTAGCACTCAGTTTGGTGACAGCCTGGCCTAGATGGGTTGATATCTAAGTGAAAGCAGGCTCAGAATAAAGTGCAGCCTGGAGAGCTAGTGAAAATGTTCTCTGCAAGCTCATCTTTACATGATAATAACAAAACTTAATTAAAAATCACTAGTATTTTTCTCTATTTGTTTCCTCGGCAGAAAATTCAAATACCAGACTGTCTGGTTCAAAATTGAACACCTGGCAACCCTAATGATTTGCTTTGCACAATGATTTATGTTGGCAGATTCAGAACTGTGGAGACAGTGGGGGTCGGGGTGGAGAGAGCCCAGAAAGACTCAGGAAAAAGAAAAAAAAGGCCTTTTACATTATTTTTATATTTTTACTTGGGTTAAAGATATTTCACAGGGGAAGGAAATATTTTCACTTACTATTCTATTTTATTGTGGGCCTGTCCATCTCTTCTTCTTTCTGTAATTTTACTTCTTGCCGTAAATGCTAATTTTCATTGCTTTATTCTTTTACAGTCTCTGATCCCTGTCAGATTTGATTTTGGTGTTTTTGACTTGGGGCTCTGTCCTGACTCTGCAAACAGTCACTGTGGTTCATTCGCTTGGGAAATATAAGACCATAGGATATGGGTCAGATGACTGTGAATCATACCTGCACCACTTCTCAGTTGTGTAAGAAAAAAAAACAAACAAACAAACAGATGTAACCTCTTTTTGCCTTCATTTACTCAGACATAAATGGGGGTGATGATAATATCTATTTTTTTAAAATTTTGTTGTATGGGATACAGATGGCCAATAGACACATGAAAAGATGCTCAGCATCACTCATCATCAGGGAAAGGCAAATCAAAACCACAATGAGATATCACCCCTTCCCTGTCCGAATGGCTGAAATAAAAAACACAAGAAACAACAAGTGTTGATGAGGATGTGGAGAAAAAGGAACTCCTGTGTATTGTTTGTGGAAATGCAAACTGGTGCAGCCACTGTGAAAACAGTATGGAGTTAAAAGTTAAAAATAGTTAAAAATAGAACTACTACCCTATGATCCAGTAATTGCAATACTAGGTATGTACCCCCAAAATATAAAAACACTAATTCAAAGGGATACATTAACCCCTATGTTTATTGCAGCATTATTTATAATAGCCAAATTATAGAAGCAGGTCAAGTGCCCACCAATAGATGAATGGATAAAGAAGATGTGGTGTGTGTATGTATAATGGAATATTATTCAGCCATGAAAAAGAAAGAAATCTTACCATCTGCAACATCATAGATGGAGTGAGTATAACGCTAAATGAAATAAGTTAGTCAGAGAAAGAAAAATACCATATGATTTCACTCCTATGTGGAATTTAAGAAACAAGCAAAGGAAGAAAATGAGAGAGAGATAAACCCAGAAACAGACTCTTAATTATAGAGAACAAACTGATGGTTCCCAGAGAGGAGATCGGTGGGATAATGGGTGATATAGATGATGTGGCTTAAGGAGGGCACTTGTGATGAGCACTGGATGATGTGTGGAAGTGTTGAATCATTATATTGTACACCTGAAACTGATATAATACTGTATGTTAACTATACTGGAATTAAAAACTTAATAAAATACGTAAATAAATAAATGTTACTTGTGTAAGTGAAAAAAAATTGTTGTGAGGATAAATAGTCCCATCCCTCATTCTCATGGATTCCAGTGGAAGAACGCAAATGGAGGCCTGCATATTCTATCTAAATGTTCCAAAATTATAAATTATCCTAACAAGCTGTTGAATAAACTGCATTTTGTCCACCTTACTTTGGCAATTATACCTTCAAAATCTAGAAGTCTGGTTTAAATTCGAATTCTCAGGCTCCTTAGAGTTCCATGTTAGAATATGGTGGCCCAGGGAGAACTGGCCCTCATTTCTCAGCTTACCCCCTTCTCTTCCTATGCCCAGCTCTTTTCCATAATTTAAGGGCCTCCAAGTCTATGTGTGCACACCCCAGGCCACACACCCAAGCTATGTCTACATCTCCATTGAAAGACAGGCCAAAGCCACTCCTGATGTACAGAGGTGTACATACTAAGGCATGGACTGTCCTTGGAGGAAAGACCTGTGGAAGATATCTGCGAAGGTCCTAGAAGTAGATTTAAAGCCATTTTGACAGGGAATTCTTGGACCCTGAGAACCCAGAGAATGGTCTTAGGGCTGCACGTGGACAGATAGAGGTCAACCTGCAGACAAATTGGCCTAAATGACCAAGATTCAGAGTTGTTGGGATCCAAAATGTATCCAAAATACTCAAATCTATAAGGTAGCCTGAACTGGCAGAGCTCCCCCAGTTGCTGGAAACCTAGTGAATTTTGGCTTTTTCTCCATCTGGAAGTATACATTTTTTAAGTATCCCTTCCATAGCTACTGTGGAAAAAAATAGTTTGGTGCTTCCTCAAAAACTTAAACATAGAATTCTCTTTCCTTCAGCTGGACCAGGTTGCATGGTATGGAGAGGAAACACAAGTGGGGTAATTTCACAGAGTCTGCTGTCCTGCAATTATACCTTTCACTCTCTGCCTGGTATATACTTCGTTCGTTTTGTCTGCCTGGGACCCAGTTATTTGCTCTTTCTCTTTATACACTTGAGGTAACCTTGGAAATGGGATCTAGTACACAAGCTGAAATGAGGTGGTCTTCATGTATCATGGGAGTGGCGGTGGTTTGTGCTTCCGATAAAATAACTTGAGATAAGCAAAACACATCCACTGTAACTCTCTGACTTGTGAAATCTATTGCTTCAGAATCATCATTCATCATTTTTGTCTTCCCAGACACTAATGGAAATTAAAATAAACAAACCCGTTCGCATTAAGAAAAGATACTCTACGGTGACAAGTTTCACACAAATTGTAACACGAATAAAATATCCCCTGTGTTTTTAAGCAGGTCATCCATTAAGGTTCCCCAGACACAAGGGAGTATTGTAGTTAAAAGGTGGATAGGCTGTTGTTTAACCAACGTTTCATTAATGAATGAGAGTTCAAATGGCAAATGATAGTCTAACAACATCATTTTATATTTGGGAAGATTAAACAAGACTCATGTTTCCCCCGTTTGGAGGTTTGCAAACTAAATCTGGCACGAAACGTACAGAAAGATAAACTCAAGAGGAACGTAGCCTGTCACAGTGATTGATGGGGCTGGTTTCCACCCAACAGTGTTTGAAAATGTAGATATCCTTAAATAAATGATGCTGCATGAGACTTGCCAGCCTAGGGAATTAAGAAGACATTATTATATTTTGCAGAAGCAGTATAAAGCTCTGCTACCAAATTTGATGGTTGTAATTTTATATACTTTCCATAAGACCTCACGATGCATATGCTCTATAAGAATGTGAGTGGCATCCTCTTTAGTAATGAGGTTTCTGAGGTGTTACAAGGTGAGACAAATCATTCTCCATGCTGTGTTCCTGAAGGTATAAACTGCAAAATCAGCAGTATGACTTTCTGGAACACTTTAGATTCCACCCACATGACTTTCCTTTCCTGGCCTCAGTTTATACCCGGCTCTGAAGAGGGACTCAGTCTATAGTTGATAAAATTGTGTGTGTGTATGTGTGGTGGTGGGGGGATGTAAATTATAAAATACCAAATGTACAGGTGATTTATTAACAAGAAAGAAAAGTACTCTCAAAAGGATATAAATTATAAAATGTTTTTTTGGTCAAAATCAGCAAGTTACAGCATTTGTTTTTGTCTTTTGATAGGCTGTCACACTCATATCAGCAAGATCCAAGAAGCATGTTTTCCTACTCTTGCCACTGCTGAATATTGTCATTTAATTTTTTTAAAGATTTTATTTATTTATTTGACAGAGAGAGTGAGAGAGCACAAGTGGGGGAGGGGGAGGGCGGCAGAGGGAAAGGGAGAGACAGGCCCCTTGTTGAGCAGGGAGCCTGATGCGGGACTCAATCCCAGGACCCTGGGATCATGACCCAAGCCAAAGTAAGACACTTAACCCCTGAGCCACCCAGGCGCCCCTTGAATATTGTCATTTAAAAAAAATAAAATTGGTAGTCAATTTGGTAGGTAAAAGTTGACATCATGTGATTATTTTAATTTTGATTTATTTAATAATTTGTGAAGTTGAACACCTCACCAAGGCTTATCTGACATTTATATATTTTCTCAAAATAATTACCCATTCTAATTCATATTTACTTATGGATTTATGAGCCCTTTATTAGTAATGAGATTAATAAAGATAGTTAATTCTCATATGTGTGGCAAACAGTTTATTCTCATTTTTCTGTTAGTTTTATGTATGTTCCCTCTCCCCTTTGGCCTGTAGATATGACATGTCTTATTGTAATCAATTTATGGTTTCTATTACCTGTAACATCGTTTCATTTTTTGCATTTGTATTTTTGGTCCCTCTGAAAGTTATTTTGGTCTTATGATAGAAAAAATATTGTTTTTTCCTCAAATTATTAGTTAGTTTTATATATATTTTCCCTCTCTCTCTCTCCCCCTATCTCTTTATCAAGAGATTCATATATTGATCCATTGGTATGTTTGTTGTTTCTGTAACAGTATCGACTGATTTAATGATCTGATTTTCCCAAAGAAATTTAGAATTTCTTTGTCAAGTCTCTCCATTCCCCCCAAAATCCAGCTGGAATTTAATTAAATTCATATATTGAAGAGAATTGACATCTCTCTAATATTGACTTCTCCCACATAGTAATCTAGCTTTATCTCTCTATTCAAATCTTGCATTTTTGTGTGTATGTCTTTCTTAAGGTTTTGCAGTTTTCCTCATGTTTCCTGCACGTTTAAAAAAAATTAGTCTTAGGCGGCACCTTGGTGGCTCAGTCCTTAAGCATCTGCCTTCGGCTCAGGTCATGATCCCAGGATTCTGGGATCGAGTCCCTCATCGGGCTTCCTGCTCAGCAGGAAGCTTACTTCTTCCTCTCCCACTCCCCCTGCTTGTGTTCCCTTTCTTGCTGTGTCTCTTTCTGTCAAATAAATAAATAAAATCTTTAAAAAAAATTAGTCTAAGTATTTTGTAACTTTATTGCCTTGTTAGTGGAATTATTTTCTCATCATATAGGAACGTTGCTATTTTTTTAATATAGAATAAGTATGGACTCATTTTTTTTAATATAGAGTAAATACAAATTGGTAATCAAACTTGGGCATACAAGAAATATCCTTATTTCTTTATTTTCTTTAAATCAAATTTGGTATTACCTCAGGTCTACCATCCACCCGTTCCCTATCCCTCTGCACTATTAGGAAAATAAATCAATTCTAGTAGTTATGGAACTTTCTGTCCTTCTCTAAGGTCACTGAGGTACATGATACCTAGAAAATGGGGTATATCTTCAGGAGGCTGCTGAGACCATCAGTATCACACCCTTATGGTCACAAGAAGATGTGGGCATTGCTACTGTGCTAATACCAAAGGGCCATGGGGCCTTTAGCCAGGCTGAGAGATACTAGTACAAGAGTTGATCCTGTTTCAGCCATTTTCTCCACCTGCCAGGAATCCTCAGGATTTGCATTGTTTCCCTTCCTAGCCATGGGTACTTTTCTCTCTTGCACTGCCAGCCTTGCTTTCCCTTTTCTTCCTACCATAATTCTTTTTTAGGATATCAGGCTTCAGTGAAAAACAAACAAACAAACAAACAAACAAAACAAAACTGGACAGCCCAGCTATCTACAGGCAACTTCTGCTTTCAGTGTAGCAACTCCAAGTCTAAGGCAAGGGGAGCAGAGAATTAATTGACTCCCTTCCAGTAAAGAGGAATAGATGAGTGAGAAATGGAGGAAAAATAAAACACAAATAAGTACTTCAATTGATTTTCCTGACCTATGTGTATGATTTTTATGTGTATTTATACTTAATCAACTTACCAATCTCTTATTGGTTCTAATTTATTTTCTTTTTGTTAGAACTTGCTTCTAAGAAATGATACTGGGAAAAATTTTTTTTTTCAATATTGAAATATGATCTATTTTCTTGAATCAGTATTATCTCTAAAAAGATAATGAGTAAGTGGAGAGATAATGATTTTAAACAGTAGATAATTGATGATTCCAGTAGACTATGATGACCATCTACTTCCCCTTCTTCTACTTCAGTGATTCTCAAAGTGTGTCCCCAGATCAGCACCATCAGCATCACCAGGGAACATATTAGGTATGCAAATTATTGGACTCTGTTCCAGACCTAGGAAATCAGAAACTCTGGAATAGGCCCCAGCAATCTGAATTTAACAAGTCCTGCAGGTGAAATCTGATAGATACACACTGAAGTTTGGGAACTACTGCTTTACCTAATAATCAGGACGCACCTAGCTCATGGGGTCTGTGCCCGCTGTGATTTAGGAGTCAGGTTATCTCAACAATACAGTAAAGTCAGTGTTAAACAAAAAAATCAGCATCACTATTTTGCACCCAAAGTTGTATCTTTAGAGAAACATCCCATTACTGACAAGTAGTTCCAGAATTTGGCACGTAGAAAAGCAAAATTCATTTAGCACTTACTATCCTGAAATTGTAAGCATTAATAAACCAAAGCTTCTCTTCTTTATTGCTAATCACGAAGAACAAAGTTTCCTGCTTATTTACATGTGGTTTACTGTCTAAAACTTTGTGAACTTTTACTAAACTATAGTACTAGAAATAACATCTTTATATTTTTTAATCCAAGTCAATTGCCACTTTGGGAAATTAACTTAATTTTAGGGGCTCAATCCTCTAAGAGGGATATAAGAAAAATGGATGATTTCAGTGGGTATTAGTGAGAGATCTTTAAAAGCCAAACTTTACTCATTCTCTTCTTGAAAAGTTGCTGGAAAAAAGATGCATTTGGAGAATTAATGCAGAGTTTTATTATGTGGCATTTTAAAATAAAATTGCTCACCTAGCAGAGATACCACTCTACCTGGACCTTTGTAATTCAGTTCTCTAGGATGATACTTAGACAAAGACTGTCATATTTTTTTTTTTTGCTTTTTGTTTTTAATGTGCTGGCCTGTTAGTGTATTGGGGACAGACTCAAATTTCCCCACTTTTGGTCACTTTTTTCTACCTCCTTGACACTGCTCCCTGCCTTTATTTTTAACTGTTCTAAATATTAAATTTTTTGAGCCATACTTGATGATAATCCAGGTTGCAAATTTTGGTCTTACCATAGGATGATCTGTTAATTATTTTCCTACCTTACAGGGTTGTCAAGAGTAGTAAATGAGATAATGTATGTAAAGTACTTAGAGTATTTCTCACTTAGTAACACATTATTAAGACATAAGAAATAATCTTACCCCCCCATCATTCACTAATTCTTTGGTATGATTAGAAATAAAAACATTAAGATTTCAAACCACATTTATATCTCTGGATAATTTTCACCTCAAAACTAGGTTATGTGTAAGATTGACTGATCTCCAACCATTTCAAGAAAAGAATATGTAGCAAAATATTATTTATAAAGGAGAAAACGAGGTCTTCTGGTTGTAAATGAGGTTTTATTTACAACCTGGTGATAGCTTCCAATTTATTCATCAAGGAATTCTTTCCAAAAGTTCTTTGAGGTTAGCAGTGTATTTTTCTTATGTTCTATTTCTGGTCTCTGTTATTGATTGTGGCCAAGGATATTGTAAAATATAGGATAAACCTATCAGGAACTTCCTAAGTATGAATGGCCAGAGGCCACTTGTTCATGTACGTGACTCTACTATGGCTGACATGAAAAGCTATAACCAGCAAACCCCAGCATTTCTAGAACACAGGTTTCACTCATTATTTAGGTTCTATGTTCAGTGGGTGGAACCAACACATACCTCATAAAGACAAGGTCAGGACTAACCAATCTGGAGACCAGGTGATGGTCCCTAGTTGGCTGGTCTGAAGACATCTTTGAAAAGCAGCCTGGGTTAGGCAAGGCAAGAGATATACTGATACTATCTCATGTGAGTGAATCAGTGAGGTAAAGGCCATGATGATATGAAGTAGAGCCTCCATTCATTACAATACATGTATGACTTGATCATACAAATACGCAGGCAAAGAATTAATTAAATTCCAAGTGTTAATTAATCAATTAATTAGGTCAACAAATAATTGAGGGCCTAGTAAAGGCAAGCCACTTAACAAACCAACGTGCCATCTTTCAGGGGGAGGTAGAAGAGAGTGGAGGAGAAGGATGTGACAGACAACTAAGCAGAAAGCTACCAGAAGGCTTGTTAAGGGTAAGAGACAAGGCAGCAACTGAATGAGGAATTAACTGGAGACAGGGAATATTTATGTCTGGCATCCCATCTCAGGTTTTACCTCCATCATCACCTTTCCCCCCCACAAATCTAGGAGTAACTTTTCCCAATGTGAGAATGTCATCTGAATCTAGTTGTTGTAAGCTTTTGGATGCTCTCATAGTTTCTTGAGGGTTTTGCTGTCTCAGAGTCCTTGCTGATACCTTTAATGGCAATGATACCAAGGTTTCCATAGGGGTCTTCTTGGATGTGAAGTATCGTCCATACACTGTGGGAGTGAAGCATGCCAGTTTGCTGGGAACCATGCTGAGATGTGGTTCTCTCATCACTTACAAGAGCCCTAATGCAACTCTCCTGAATGGAACATTTGACCAGGTCCATTTTTTTTCCCCTCTACTCCCCAAACTTACCTTACATCATAGCGACAATGGTTTAATATGCCACCTTGTCACTGTTCTCTACCCTGTATCCCAATGTTATAGCCTTTAGCCAAGGGTCTTATAAAAAGACTCTATTTCTTTAAATTTTTTTATTGTTACGTTAATCACCATACATTACATCATTAGTTTTTGATGTAGTGTTCCATGATTCATTGTTTGTGCATAACACCCAGTGCTCCACGTAGAACGTGCCCTCTTTAATACCCATCACCAGGTTAACCCATCCCCCCACCCCCCTCCCCTCTAGAACCCTCAGTTTGTTTTTCAGAGTCCATCATCTCTCATGGTTCAAAAAAGACTATTTCTACTGCTGGGATTGCACTAAAGTGGGCTACTGGAGTGGCCAATTAGGACAAAGATGAGAGTGTGTCTGTAGGGGACCCTTGTCTCAAGTTTCACTTCCCCTCCTCTCCAACCATAGATTGCTGCTTCCTCTGTCTTTTTAGGTTGCCAACTGCTCACGTATAGTTTTCCTCTGTGGGTTTAAAATGGTGTTTTTCTGACCCCATCATATCATTGTCCAGCAAATGGCTTTATTTTCTTTCCTACTGAACAACCTCTTAGCTATGCTCAGTGTCTTTTTCTGGGCTGACCTGTTCATTGTGGCAATTTGTAATATATTTAAGTAACTCTAGATCCTTGGCTTTTAACACTCTTATCCAATTATGAAGTTCAGTTCTTGAGGTGAACTAAGTGTTTATGGTTGTTACTTAGCTCCTTGGGTAGAGATCAAGTCTGCAATAAGTATTAATGATTGATCGAAGTAGGTGAAATCTTTCATTTTTTTTCCATTCTTTTGGAGCTCACTTTTTGGTTGAAATTCTTGCAATTCATCTAATTTATTGGCATGGCTTGTCATATGCACTCTTGACATTATGATTAGTTTTTATATTTGAGCTTTGTTATTGACTCACTTCAGTGAATTGTGTGGTTTTAAAAATTGGAAACCGATAGTTGGTGAAATCCATTTGAAGAAGAAAAAGCCAAAAAATGGGAACTTTCTTTAATTCTATAATGCTAGAGCCAGAAAGGACATGAACAGAAATTTATTTGCAACACTGTTCACAGTCATTGGAGGGCATCTCTTGGCCAGAATAATTTTCTCAATAATATTACCACCTGCTCAATATTGATCAAAATTCCAAATGTCTAATCTGGCCACATTTCCAACTTCAGACAAACATCTACCTCTAGATTTTTCTTTTAAGGATACCACTTCTAGATTTTGCATGTTTTTCTTTTCTCAGATTTGTAGCCTTCTTGCCACTGAATACTTAATTTCTCTGCCATTGCCTCTTTGAGTTTTAATATTGAAATGTTCCATGTCATTGTTCAATAATACAAAATGTTATAATTTAACAGAGAGATTTTTTAGCCCCATAGACTAAAACAGATATTCAAATGAGAGAAAAACATGTGGTGCTGAACCATATTATGCATGCCAAGAGGATTCTAGGAACCTGGAGTGCTTGAAGCAATTCAGGGACAAGAGAGTTGGTGGGAGGATTTCAGAAAAGTTTGGAGACTCAAATCATGAGTAATAAACACGTGGTTCCTGGTCTTAGACTCCACTGGTGAAATTAAAAGAAAAGGAAGTGTTCTCTTTCCTTGGGGTATAAATTAGTCCATGACAAATAGAAAGTGAAATTCTGTAGGTTATTTTCATAACCTATCTTCCAGAGAATATGCTGACTGCTGAAAAAGAAGGAAAATGCAGAAGAAATATACAAATTCCAACATTTCTAAAGTATTCAAAAAAGGCAGGGAAATGGGTGCTAACCTCATTCTATAAAAAGAAAAGCTGAATTTGTTTGGAAGAATCAGTTATGCAAAAATAATGATAAGCTTTCTCATTTATGGAATGCTCATTCATTTTCAATATGCCTCCACTTAATCACCTATAGAGTCCTTTAATGGAATAAGACCTCAGTGTTCAGCTAGGGTCTCGGTCCCACAGTGAATTATGCCTACCCCAGGGCCAGAGTCTGGATCATTTCAGTGTAGTATTCATCTTTTAGCCATGAACCCCTGCTTCACTCTGGATGATCCAGAAAGTTTCTCAACTTAGCACCCAAAATTTCAGCAGCCGCAGCTCAGCAAGGTGATAGTCATATAGAACAGAAGCAGGAGATCCCAGTGATCAACTATTCTCACATTCCTCTAACAGGCTGGTAGAATGGGTATGCAGGAATCTTAGATTATGCCTTGCAAATTTAAAGCCAGATCTTCTGAAGGGAACCAGGGAATATAGATGAGCAGAGATTGCCTTATTTTTCTACAACACTATTTTTTGGGGGTTCCTGATTCTATAGACATCACACATAACACATTCAGCTTAAATTTTGGACTTTCCTTTCCCCTTCCCTGGGTTTTATCAACATTCTTGGAAATTGTGTTGAGTCAGGCCATGTGTAGAAGTAGAATCCACCTGCTCCTTGGTCCTAAGTATACCTTCATATAGTCTTCATTCCAGTCTGCATGGCCCCTCAGGTCTAGCAAATCTCCCTGCTGCTTTGGTGCCTTGCTTAGGGCACAGTATACCTCTAGGACTCCATCTGACTAAAACCAGGGTATGGACTGAGTCTGGCCCACAAACACATTTTATTTAACCCATAAAATTTTGAGAATCTAGAAGTTTTACTTGGATAATCTAGTTTTCTGGTGTTCGTTGAACAATTAGAAATGCACTGACCCAGTACCTGTATTCTTGCATGGGTGTTCCCCATGCAGCTGGCCGGTGCTGCCCCACCGCCACCCCACCTTTAGATGGGACATGGGCTCTCCAATTCTGCACAGTCCCCACCACTCCCTGTTGTACTGCACTTGGTCCCTTCATCCACTTGATTTTCCTGTACCTAGCCTCAACACTGCATGCTCACATTCTTTCCCTGGGACTTGACTCTTCCTAAGTAGTTCACTTTGAAAGATTGTCACAGGCCTCTCCACTCCTGGGTCTATAGGTCTTCCTTCACTTACCACTTCTCTTTCCTCTTTTCCCCAACCAGAGAAAAGTTGGCCTGGGGATTGTGGAGGGGAGCTCTGTTTCCTCCACTCTGCTTCTCTCAAACACTTTGTACACTTGATTCTAGCCAGGACATTTTGACCATCCTCTAAATCTTCATGCCCCCAAAATACATGGTTTTGAAATTCAAAATCCCATAATCAAGATTATTTCCTTGCTTCTGTACACATACACACTTCCCCTAAATCAGTAAGTACATCTCTGCTGGATGTGTTTCATTTGCCCTCCAAACCACTCTTCTGCTCCTTCCTATTCTCCCTGCCTTGGAAGGTGATCTCTGTGGACTGTCTTAATTGGTTTCCCTGCCTTCTGGCTTCTTACTGGGTTTGGGTGGTAGGCAGCACCATCAGGCAGTCTGAGGAGGGGAGGAGAACAGGTGAGGTGTTTATTTCTTGTTTGTCTCCACATTTGGTAACTGCTCCTCTTCATGCTTATTGGCCTGTGGATAATGACAATGCCATGCTTCCTATCCTGAGGGAATGGCACTAGCCCTAGTATTTGCTAAACCCTTTCCATGACTTTGTAAATAGTCTCTCTACTAACCATTTTCAAATTACTCAATTTGAAAATGCCATCTGTTTCTTCTCAGGACTCTACCGGCTATAATATTCTATGCTGTTGTTTATCCACAGACATATTCAATAATATTTATGCATATTTTAAGTTTTATCTAAAAAATAATTCAGGGTTAAAATGCAGCAATCTAAACTAAGAAGCAGTGTAAGAATTTTCTACAAAACAGAGTCATTTGTGGTTCAAAACAGTCAAGAGTAACTGAACTGAAGCTTTGAAACTCCTATATCACAACCTTTTAACACACAAGGAATCCCCAGGCAACCAGTTTCTAAGAGAACCTCATAATATTTAAGCTTATATAGGACAGAGAAAAGAAAATAGGGGTTATTTAAGGTCTCCAGCAACTGAGGAAGATATACCAACAACATGTTTATCATGGCCTTCACCATGCCCTGGATCATGTTAGCAGGTAACAGAAGACCTTAATCAGAGCACACAAACTTCACTCATTTAAATTTTTAATACTCTTCTAAACAGTGTCTGAGGTTAAGGCCCAAGCTTGGGAATCCTAAGCACCCAGTAACACTGGGCACTTTTCCCACTTCCGGAAGCGTGTTCTGACCTTGTCTGTCTTTTTCTCCCCTCAAGTTCTCTCAGCTATGACAGTAGGTGTCATCCATGCTGATGGCCTTTGTAGAAAATGTAGTGAAGGATTTGCTGGCACGTATTTGATACCTAGGGGAAAACAGTATTTACAGGTATTTCTATATGCTACCCAGAACACATTAGGTCTAACTTGTCTGGTGAAGCTGTTGTGAAACCTGGCTTCCTTCATTCTTTTACTTCTTAAGTAAATTCATAAATCAAGCTCTGATTGATAAATGCATAAGTCACATCTGTGCAGGTGTTCATACATGTGGAATCATGTGGTTTCATTCAGGTAAGAAAAGTTTCCTGTTACCCACAGATTTGTTTTTTACTCAACTGCTTCAAGGAAGTTGGTTCATTCTGATGTTCCCTTGGTTGATTTGTCTCCAGTTTTGTTTTGTTTTTTTCCCTTCTTCTTCTTGCTGATGACACAACACAATTATCTAGTGTCTACTAAAATAGGTGTGAAAAATGATCTTATTAGAACTGAAGGAACTTCATTATATTCAAGTGCTTCTTTGAAAAATATTCTGAAACATGAAAAATAGCCATCAGAACAGAAAGCAAGATTTCTGAGAGAGTTCTGTTCTTCTCTCTGTTCCGTGACCTCTCTTTCCGTTTGCTCTGCCTCTCCCCATTACTTCCTGAACAAACAGCACATTTGGTAAGTCCGGCCCTTCCCTGTCCTTGGTGTCCTTTCCCCAGTGTCCTTTCTTTTGGAGATTACCTCAAGACTTCAGCTACTCAATCGAATATACATTTAAATGTCTTTCCCTTTATCTCTTCTGTTTCATATGGTTTTAATCTTTTAGGCCTTCTCAAACTCCTTCTAGAACAAGGTAGAATAATGCCACATAAGGCAAAAATTTAAAAATTATATACAAAAAATTCAAATGAGTTGATTTATAATAAGAAAGAATCTTTATTTATGGATAATTTTTTAAAAGTATCACTGAACATTCCCACACGTATGACTTCTGAAGCTAGAACTCTTACCTCATGCTTTCTCTCTCTTTTTTTATTATGTTATGTTAATCACCGTACATTGCATCATTAGTTTTTGATGGAGTGTTCCATGATTCATTGTTTGCGTATAACACCCAGTGCTCCATGCAGTATGTGCCCTCCTTAATACCCATCACCAGGCTAGCCCATCCCCCCACCCCCCTCCCCTCTAGAACCCTCATTTTGTTTCTCAGAGTCCATAGTCTCTCATGGTTCGTCTCCCCCTCCGATTTCCCCACCCTCATTTTTCCCTTCCTGTTATCTTCCTCTTCTTTTTTTTTTTTTTAACATATAATGTATTATTTCTTTCAGAGGTACAGGTCTGCGATTCAACAGTCTCACACAATTCACAGCGCTCACCATAGCACATACCTCCCCAATGTCTATCACCCAGCCACCCCATCCCTCCCACCCCCCACCACTCCAACAACCCTCAGTTTGTTTCCTGAGATTAAGAATTCCTCATATCAGTGAGGTCATATGATACATGTCTTTCTCTGATTGACTTATTTCACTCAGCATAATACCCTCCAGTTCCATCCACGTCATTGCAAATGGCAAGATCTCATTCCTTTTGATGGCCGCATAATATTCCATTGTATATATATATATATATGCCACATCTTCTTTATCCATTTATCTGTCAATGGACATCTTGGCTCTTCCCATAGTTTGGCTATTGTGGACATTGCTACTTTAAACATTGGGGTGCACGTACCCCTTCGGATCCCTACATTTGTATCTTTGTGGTAAATACCCAGTAGTGCAATTGCTGGATCGTATGGTAGCTCTATTTTCAACTGTTTGAGGAACCTCCACACTGTTTTCCAGAGTGGCTGCACAAGCTTGCATTCCCACCAACAGTGTAGGAGGGTTCCCCTTTCTCCGCATCCCCACCAACATCTGTCGTTTCCTGACTTGTTAATTTTAGCCATTCTGACTGGTGTGAGGTGGTATCTCACTGAGGTTTTGATTTGGATTTCCCTGATGCCGAGCGATGTTGAGCACTTTTTCATGTGTCTGTTGGCCATTTGGATGTCTTCTGTGGAAAAATGTCTGTTCATGTCTTCGGCCCATTTCTTGATTGGATAATTTGTTCTTTGGGTGTTGAGTTTAGAAAGTTCTTTATAGATTTTGGATACTAGCCCTTTATCTGATGTGTCATTTACAAATATCTTCTCCCATTCTGTCAGTTGTCTTTGGTTTTGTTGACTGTTTCTTTTGCTGTGCAAAAGCTTTTTGTCTTGATGAAGTCCCAGTAGTTCATTTTTGCCCTTTCTTCCCTTGTCTTTGGCGATGTTTCCAGGAAGAAGTTGCTGTGGCTGAGGTCGAAGAGGTTGCTGCTTGTGTTCTCCTTTAGGATTTTGATGAACTCCTGTCTCACAGTTAGGTCTTTCAACCATTTTGAAAGTGTGGTGTAAGGAAATGGTCCAGTTTCATGCTTCTGCATGTGGCTGTCCAATTTTCCCAACACCATTTGTTGAAGAGACTGTCTTTTTGCCAGTGGACATTCTTTCCTGGTTTGTCAAAGATTAGTTGACCATAGAGTTGAGGGTCTGTTTCTGGGCTCTGTATTCTGTTCCAGTGTTCTATGTGTCTGTTTTTGTGCCAGTACCATACTGTCTTGATGATGACAGCTTTGTAATAGAACTTGAAGTCTGGAATTGTGACGCCACCAGCTTTGCTTTTCTTTTTCAACATTCCTATGGCTATTCAGGGTCTTTTCTGGTTCCATACAAATTTTAAGATTATTTGTTCCATTTCTTTGAAAAAAGTGGATGGTATTTTGATAGGGATTACATTAAATGTGTAGATTGCTCTGGGTAGCACTGACATCTTCACAATATTTGTTCTTCCAATCCATGAGCATGGAACATTTTTCCATTTCTTTGTGTCTTCCTCAATTTCTTTCATGAGTATTTTATAGTTTTCTGAGTACAGATCCTTTTCCTCTTTGGTTAGATTTATTGCAATTATAAATGGGTATTCTTCTGAAAGTGTTCCAAAAAATAGAAATGGAAGGAAAATTTCCAAACTCGTTTTATGAGGCCACCATGACCTTGATCCCCAAACCAGACAAGGATCCCATCAAAAAGTAGAATTACAGACCAATATCCTTGATGAACATGGATGCAAAAATTCTCACCAAAATACTAGCCAATAGGATCCAAGAGTACATTAGAAGGATTATTCACCACGACAAAGTGGGATTTATCCCTGGGCTGCAAGGTTGGTTCAACATCTGCAAATCAATCAATGTGATACAATACATTAATAAAAGAAAGAACAGGAACCATATGATCCTCTCAATAGATGCAGAAAAAGCATTTGACAAAGTACAGCATCCTTTCTTGATCAAAACTCTTCAGAGCATAGGGATAGAGGGTACATACCTCAATATCATAAAAGCCATCTATGAAAAACCCACAGCAAATATTCTCAATGGGGAAAGCTTGAGAGCTCATGCTTTCTCTTGAGCACAAATTCTGCAAAGAGAGTGGTTGGAAGAACCGTTTCATGCCCAAGTCCCTCCATCATCTCAGATTCAGCATGATCAAGACCAAACTTCCTCCTAGCAGCAGGAAAATACAAAACATTTTGAGATTTTCTGTGATATGAGTACTCCCTGTAAACTAGTGTTACATCTGTGTGTGTCTCTCTGTGTGTGCGTGTCTATGTATGTGCACACACATATGCTTGTATGCATCAGGAAGGGAGTTAGACTTCTTTGTACTGCTCGGCTCACTTCTCTGTCCACATCCACTCAGTTTCCAAATTCTGGATTCCTCCTTTGAAATGACCCTTAATACTTACCTGGCAGGGGAGATACCATGATCATGAAATGACCCTTAAAGACACCTTCTCCAGCCCAGTTGTTGTTATCGTTTTCCTTTTATCCCAGGCCACTCTCCCCTTCCTCTGTACTATCATAATGCCTGCCCAACTTGTCTTCTTTCCCCACCTGGATGGTAAATTACTCAGTTGCAGTCCTCACGTGTCATAACTTTCCAGTCTTGGTGTATGCTTCCTTTATGAAAAGGACTTTTAATCTGCATTCTTGGTCCTGATATTCTTAAAATTTTGTCAACTAGGTTTCAATTACCTGCACCTGATTAGCAGCTGCTGTGACATTCACTAAGGTAGACTATCTTTCTGTACATCTCACTGATAGCTAAATCACTGCTTTCATTGTTGCCCTTGGCTGAAAAGCACATGGCTTAGAAATGTGTTTTATTCACGATTATCTGGCAGTCCAAGCATGATGTTTAATGTAATTGATGTCTCCTATTTACTAATGGATGTTACATCATCATTATTTAGAAAATTTGCTACTGAATTGACATCTGATTAAGGATATGTGATTGAGGTTAAGAGCCTGTGAATGTTTGGAGATACTTGTTTATAGTATGTGCCATGCAGTGCGGTATGCTATCTACAGGCTGCAGCTGCTTTTCCCTTCTGTTAATATTCTGCACTTGACAGGGCTAAGTGGGCATTGAGATGCTCAGCTTCTATGGTTCTTCCTACCTACGAAAGGACAAAACATTTATATATCCTAAGTGTACAATACAATAATCTGATGAAATGTAAGTGAGTAAAAAAGTAAAACAGGACAAGACTCTTTTACAGAGTCACATAAGATGGATGAGGATGAAACAGACACACACATGCACCCAGTTCTACATATATTGTAAATCATCTGTATCAGGGTGGTTTTAAATGAAAGTTCCCTTCTAAATATGGGGTACTTAGAGTTTCATGTAGCTATATTAATTTATAATGACAGTCCTGGAGTGAGAAGCTTTGAGGTCTTAGTCATTAAGACCATTTACCAATTATTATATCCATCCCCCTATCCCGCACCCTCAGTTCTGGATATAGAGCAAGACGACATTTACTGGAGCTCTCGTGATTGCATGAGGGTATGATCAGTTTGGGCCAGTGAGTTGTGAGGAGAAGTTGCCAAGGCTTTCACTGCAGCATAGAACCTGTCCTTTGCCATGATGAACAGCAATAATCTAGACGGTAGCTGGCATCCCAGAATAAAAACAACATGGAACAGAGGTATAGCCAATCCTTGTTGGACAGGAAAACAAAAACAAAAACAAAACAAAAGCCAAAAAAAAAAAAAAAAAACCTTTGTGGTTTGAAGCCACTGACATGGGAGTGGTGGTTGTTACCACCTAATAATAACCTGTCCTATCCTGACAGGTACCCTTGGTGTGATTCTGGCTTTATATCTTTTTGGCTATAGGATCTTATTATGTAGGTTGATTAAGCTTTTCATTTTTTTTTCATTTTCTAAAAAAAAAAAAAAATGAGGGGCACCTGGGTGGCTCAGTCGGTTAAGCTTCCAACTCTTCGTTTCAACTCAGGTCATGATCTGAGGGTCCTGAGATCGATCCCCACATTGGGCTCCATGCTGGGCATGGAGCCTGCTTAAGATTCTCTCTTCCTCTCCTTCTGCCCCTCCCCACTGTGCTCTCTCTCTCTCTAAAAAAAAAAAAAAAAAAAAAAAAGAGTATTATCTAGGTGCTTTCTTTATAAGGTTATTGTAAAGATATTAGATAACAATGTATGTGGAAATGTTATGTAAATAAGATGATATACATATATAAGCTATTATTTTTAATTTTTTAAGTTTTTTTTAATGTATTCATTTTAGGAACTTAAAAATCATTCTTAATTTTAAGGATAATTTCTGCTGATGGTAAATCTAAACAGTAAGGAAGGGTAAAGTGTAAATAAAAATTTTCTTCTCTATACCACCTCATCACACACATTTCCAATTCCAGATGTATCTACTATTAAGTGTCTTGTGACTAACATGGAAGCATATTTTTATGCTTAATGTTTTTCAACTTTTTTTGCCACTTAATATATTTTGAACACTCTGCTCAGTTTTCCTTGTAATGGTTTTTTAATACTCTGCTGGATAAATGAACCATGCTTTATATAACCTATCAATCAAGAATTATTTTTTCTTTAAAAAAATGAATATCCTGAGGGGTACTTAACACAGCTTCAATTATTTTTAAAATTGTACAAAAGAAAGGATGGTATAGGGTCTGCGATCATAACATATGCTGCTGTCTTTGTGGAAAGAATTAAAAACAAAACAATAGTAATATTTATGACCCAAGATGGCAAACGCCAGTGCCTACAGACACCAGGGAGATAAATTAATAAGATCAGAGATGAGGGCTCAGTAAAGACATTAAGGGAGAGAGAGACGGGATGAGAGGGAGGGAAGTAGAGAGAGAGAGAGAGAGAAAAGAAACAGGAGAGAGAATTGTTGCCACTGAGAAAACACATGCCTTTCTAAAGATGGCAGGTGATACTCAGCTGAAGCCCACTATTTTCACCATCAGTTCTATCCCAGCAGTGGCAGACATGATTTTTTAAGAGAATTAAGAAATCCCTATATATATCATATATGATATATATGATCTTGATTTTTAAAGTCAGAAACTAAATCAGAAACTTTATTTTTAATACACAAGCCAAGTTAAATTTGTTGGGCAGGGAGCAACTGGGTATAGTCAAGATAAAGTTTGTCGCCTTAGGGTAAAAAGTACAATAGAGGCACAGAGTTTGAACATATCTTAAAGAGCATAACTACAATTATGACCATGTTTCCATGACGTAAGTGTGTTCCATACCATGGAAATCTTCCTGACTGTAATTATGTTTTTTAAATCCATACAACCAGCCAATCACAGGAATCCTTGAAGAACGCTTAGTGTAATTTTATTTTTACCTCTGTCTTATGCTCTAAATCATCATATGAAAAGAGCTTTCAATGGCTCTTTGACCTGACATTTTTCCAACTCGGGATTAAAATGGAATTAGGCGTATTAATTTGGAGGCAACTTGCCTTCTGTATGGTACTGACTACAAAACACTGTTGATACAGCACTTCACTTTTGTTTAAAAACAAATATGGTACTGAAGTGTTTTGATTAACACACAATTTGTTTCTATATTTGTCTCTTAATTGATTAGTTGTGCAGTGTAAATTTTGATCAATTCAATCAAAATAATGAAAATACTCATGAATGTAAATTGGCCTTGGATTCTAACCTTGTTGTCCATACATACCAGTTTTTTCTTTGCTTAAATGTGACCTAAAATTAGGTAGATAGATAGATAAATATATAGATAGATGCAGATTGCACACTTTTTAAAATGTGAGAAGTGGATCTGCAAAGTGTTTTGAAGCCTAGGTTTCTTTAAGTAGTAAAAACTAATCATATATCTTAGAGAAAGGGAAGGCATTTGAAGGTGAACCCACCCCCCAGAAAAGAAGGTAAAACCAAATTCATCCATGTTGTCAGGTTGAATGCCTACTTAAAGTATGTATACTTATTTATAAGTTATACTGAAGGCAACTCTTTGTTGACTCAAAGTGTGGTCAAAATTTGGAAGTTGGTATTTTATATGGGGATTCCATTATGAAATATGAAATTATGGTTGAACAAAGAGTTTTTGTTCCATTTGGTTCAGATGCGAGAAAACTCTTCATTTTTTGACATGTATGAATATCTCCTTCTTTCCAAACTTAGTTTTCTGGAGTCGAATAATAACTGAAATTTGATTTTAAAAACCTGCCAAGAGGACCCACTTTTCTGTCTGATTTAACTAATGTAACTATTAGATTTAATCTGTTTAGTTGGGGAAAAATTAGTTTGTGACCACAAATGGCTGTCTACATTAATTATATCCAAATGAACAGAGTAATTTTTAGAACTTTTTTTGCTATTAATTTTTCTTTGGTTAAATTTTTTCACATCTATCTCACAACCAGTAGGATACAAAAATGTTTATTATATTTCATATACATATTATCTATATGCACATCTATAGTAGAATATATATGTATGGAAGCTATATATTATATATAATATATATTATACCTATATGTATTATATATATTATATATATATATATCACTAGATGGGCTTCTCCCTATGGTCATCAGAATAATTCAGAGATCAGATATATTCTGGCTTATTTGGCTTATTCTGGCCAAATGAATAGGCCAAGCTGTACCTCAAGGGTTGGCCAGTTTCTCGGAAGCCATATATGACTTTCTACTGATCTCTCCCACAAGTAGCTTTTACCCTTTTCCCATCATGACTCCAATCATATTCCATTTTTATGTTTGCATATATTATGCTGTGGTGCGTAAATGAGCTCAGCTAGACCATGGTATTCCATAGTGGAGACGTGTTTGCTTAGAAAGTGGGGGAAGGGAAGGAAAAAATAAAATAAGATAAAAATAGAGAGGGAGGAAAACCATAAATAAGGAACTCTTAGCTATAGGGAACAAACTGAGGGTTGCTGGAGGGGAGGGGCGTGGGGGCATGGGGTAACTGTGTGATGGGTGTTAAGGAGGGCACTTGATGGCACCTGGGTGGCTCAGTCATTAAGCATCCGCCTTCGTTAAGCATCTGCTTTCAGCTCAGGTCATGATCCCAGGGTCCTGGGATCGCTCCCCGCATCAGGCTCCCTGCTCCGCGGGAAGTCTGCTTCTCCCTCTCCCCCACTTGTGTTCCCTCTCTCGCTGTGTCTCTCTCTGTCAAATAAATAAATAAAATCTAAAAAAAAAAAAAAAAAAGAGGGCCCTTGATGTAATGAGCACTGGGTGTTCTATGCAACTGATGAATCACTAAATTCTAACCCTGGGGGACAAAAAAAAAAAAAAAAAAGGACGTTAATGTCTGGTTGTAATTAGGACATTTGTATGTCTATTAACTGCCATTCCCTACCCATCTTATCAATTCCCCTGTGCTCTTTTACTAGTATAAATGTTGGACAACAGGACTCCTGGGACAGAACAGAATCAGAATCATAATGTTCCTCCCTCCCTCCCCCCCACTTCTTGTCTCTCACACTGCCCCTTAAGTTTCATTCATTGGAGAGGCTTTTCCCCCTGCCCCTAGATGAAAACTTGATTTCTTCCATGACTTTCTATGACTTGTAGAGAATAAAATATCCTAACATCACTTGATGGGACAATCACAGTCTCAATTCAGAAATTACAATACCAAATTGTGTTTACCAAATCTGAATTGGATTGAACATTTCTTCTTCTTTTTTTCTTTCATCTAGTTTTGGGCCTGGTATGGACTGGCCGCTTAAGGCGGAAGAAGGGCACAATCTTTCTACTTTCTTTTTATACCTCCCATTTTAACTCCTTCAGAAGCTTGAAAACTGAAGTCTGTGATTTTACCAGAGGGAGGAAGGAGAGGTTGCAGATAAGGGGTGTAGGAAAATTCTTCCTTGACAGTTGGCTGTATGCTTTTAAGATTTCTTCAGAAGTTTCAGAACTATTCATCTATCCCTTGAAGTTTAATTGCCTTAGGTTGTTGTATTCTATCTTTTTTTTTTTTTTTTAAAGATTTTGTTTATTTGTTTGACAGAGAGAGAAACAGCGAGAGAGGGAACACAAGCAGGGGGAGTGGGAGAGGGAGAAGCAGGCTTCCCGCTGAGCGGGGAGCCCGATGCGGGGCTCGATCCCAGGACCCTGAGATCATGACCTGAGCCGAAGGCAGTCGCTTAACCAACTGAGCCACCCAGGCGCCCCTGTTGTATTCTATCTTAACAGTCACTCATTTCCTTCTCAATAAGATTGGGAGATGAAATACAAGATTCCAAACAAAATTTTAATATCAGATAAACACTGAATAAGTTATTAGTGTAAGAATGTCCCAAGTATTTCATTGGGGCACACTTACACTAAAAAATTAATTTTTAGCTGAAATTCAAATTTAACTGGGCATCCTGTTTTTCCATTTGCTAAATCTTACAACTCTGGGTGGAGGGGCATTTTCGAAGGCTGTCTGCTCTTGTGAGCCATCCAAATCTGGATGTTTTATTATGCTATGCTTTAGGAACAGAATAATATTTTTTTGTCTATGTCATATAAACTTTTTATAAACATAATCTTTCAAAGCTGGATGTAGATTGTAAATTTCTCATTTTTTTACATAACTCCAAAATGCAACTCAATTGTTAAAAAATTGTACTAGTAACTGTATGTGATAGAGTTATTTAAGCCAACTAGATCATAAACTCATAACAAGCAGTAGTTATAAGGAAGTAACCTTTCCTGCATCTCATAGATGCATCTCATAGAAAAGCAATTAATTTGTAGATAGTAGATGCTTATGAACGCTTAGTGATTGACTTATATCTTGGTTATCTGTGGTTCCATTATCTAATAATTTTTCCAGATTTAAAATTCTAATATTGCTGATCTATCACTACTATATCTGGACAGTATTAGAATTACAAGCACAACTAAAGGAATCCTGAAAGTACATGATGGCAAGCGGATCCCAGCAATTAATGCATTTTGAGGTGGGCTATGAAAATTTAATAACAGTGATTATTAAAGCACACCATTGTTTCCATTAAAGAGGCAAGAGAATTTTGTTTCTCTCAGGATCATTAAAAAGGCAGCTGTGCATCTTCTCTTCCTATTCCTGTCAGGCTCATTCTGAATAGAGTCCATTCCAATCAGTTTGACTCATTATTCCTCACAAGATTGAAAGCTGAGTATTTTTACTCAACAGAGAAGAATTTCATGTGATTTCTCAAGGTTGTACAGAAAATTTACAACAGAGAACAGAATTTCTTAAGAGAAACAGTTTTAAAGCTCTTTGTCTCTCACACCACTTTCTTGGCTAGCCAATTTTATGTAGCCAAGAAGGTAAAATGGATGTAGTTAAGTAATTTGTTTTTAGTGAATTAAAATAAAGACTGCCTAAAGCTGTGGGATGCCATGGTAAATCAGAGAAGGAAGAAGATAACACTAACAACACTAACACTTCTTTCTATTATTATAGATTAGAGGTAAATATAAATATGACTACTGCCATCTCCCCCAACAAGAGTGCAAACTCTTCTAGTAAGAGTATGTGAAGAAAAAGATGAATATATACATATCCCCTATGTTGTGTAATGTTGTTCGTTTTGCATCCTTGTGAAGGAAGTAGCTAGCATCACTCTCCTTAATTCAGTTATAAGGAAACTGAGTACTGTGTGTAATGTTTCAACTTGGTTAAACTGGAATTACATTTCCCAGAAACCCCTTCCCTGTATGATTTTGGTTAAAGTTGGCTAAAAGAGGAATTTGGAGGGTAGAAGTGAAGCAGCAGTCATTGCTCTCTGACGTTTTCATTATTAGGTGTGGTGACAGTCAGAGAGATACCAGCAAGTCCTTACTTGTCCTCACCTCTCCACTTCGTATCTTGTTCTTCTTCCCACCTGCTTACCCTGTTGACCAAGCATGGCCGAAGCCTTCCCAGTCAGCGTCCTGCCTGTAAGCCTACAAAGGCAACAGCCACATAGAAGCGGGTTTCCCTTTCTGCAAGCCAACTTTGACAGTCCTTTTTCGGTGGCTGGGCATACATGGCCTCTCAGACTGACTACGTGGTGACTTCCCTGATCTTCCCACTTTCCCCTAGCACCTTCGTTCTGGTTTCTCCAGCTTTTTCCACAACTGTATAAGGTCTGCTAACTATCATGAATCCTGTATCCCATAGCTTCCCGTGCTAAAGGTCAGAGTATCCCTGAAGCTCTGCTCAGTTGAACATCAGAGCTCCCTTTTAACTCCCTGCACACATTCAAAGTGACTAACTCCACAGGGTGTAATAGACTATGCCTTTGATTCAGGTAAACTTGAGAAGTTGTTATGTGTTATGTTTACATTTGCACATAACAACCAAATATACACTAGCAGTGTATCCATGAGTAATGGGAACTTCTTGGGAATGAGAATCTCATCTGAGGAGTAAATTCATACACAATGAAGCCAGCTCACAGAGCTTGGCTTCATTAAAATACAGTGATTTCAACTCATGTGGGGGTGTTGCTGCTAAAATTGAGTAGCAGGCACCTTGTATGGGTGAAAGCTCAGAGAAATTAATCCAATAAAAAATCAGAATGGTATGAAATTGCTGGTAAAAGTGGGGCAGAATGTCTTTATAGCATGTAGTTTAATAGACCCTGATGCTTGTGATGGCATGCCCTTGGATACCTGGATTATTACCTTCTTTGGACCTCTAGAATCAACACTGCAGACAACCCTCATTTCTCAATGTTCAGGATGCTGTCAGTGCCTGCCCACACCCTTGGCACTCATCTGCAAATGCTGCTTCCTAGAATAGCTGTGACTCTGCCCCAGGGCTTTTATTTGGCAGCTGGAGCCTATCACCCCCACACAAGCAAGACCTAAATGCTGGGTGCCCTGAAGGCACCACTCCATGACAACCAGGAGTCAGTGGATACTTACCTTAGCTTCCTCCACACCTTTCTGGTGGTGGGATAACTCTGAAGTGCATGTCCCACGTTGTCTCCCAGAATTCCCCAGTGGGATTGAGTTTGAGTTGCTCGCAGGGCAATATACTTGATAAACACTGTACTGGCTGCCCTCCCTTGCCTGTCTCACTTCCCTGGTCCTCTACTACTGTTTCCTGGAATCACCCTCCAAATAAACCACTCCCATGTGTGAATTTGTTTCAAGGTCTGCTTCCAAGGGATTAAAAATAAGGCCTTTTCCACAGCTCTTGGTCAGGTATGTCTCTTTCTGGCTATTTGGTTTTGCTGAGGATTTGTTTATGATGTTAAAATTTGTATGCAGTAAAAAGAGAAGGGGAAGCGACTTAGAAGGTAAAGCAAGATGTCCAGTTATAAAATACACTAAGTCATTAAATTGGAAGTTTCCATGGAAGCCTCAAAATGAATTTCAATTCCCAGAGTGTTGTGAGACCCAGAGGGTAGGAAGAACCTATTTCTCATTCTGATCCCAACAAAAGTCTTCAGTGGGACACCTTGTGGGACCTGATATTTGCTTCTTCAGGTAGGGGAACATTATGAACTGTGCCTGCTTCCTGTCTAGAAAGTGAAGAGCGTAGAGAGTAGGCAGTTTTCTCCTGTGAGGCAGAGCAAGGATTAATACTACAGTCTTGGGCTTGCCCAGCATTCTGGCAGTAACTTGATAACATACCTTTTATCACCTGACAAAGAATGTGAGAGTTTCTGGTGAAATAGATGTTAGCCTTGTGCATGGGAGAGAAGCAGTACACATATTCTCATAGATCCTGAAAATAGGAACAATTGAAAGGGTAAATGGCCTCAGCAGAAAGAGGCTAAAGTGAATAGCTGGATTTTTTGGTATTAAGAGGTAAGATTGCTGGATTTAGCAAATACAAATAGAGAATGCCCAGTTAAATTAAAATTTTATCTTAAAAAACCCAAATATTTTTAGTATAAAAATAGTATAAACCATGCACTATTTAGTATATACTTATGTTAAAAAAAGTTATGCATTGGGGTGCCTGGGTGGCTCAGTCGGTTAAGTGTCTACCTCCAGCTTGGGTCAGGATCCCAGGATCCTGGGATCGAGCCCCGCATCGGGCTCCCTGCTCAGTGGGAAGCTTGCTTCTCCCTCTCCCTCTGCCTGCTGCTCTGCCTATTTGTGCTCTCTCTCTCTGTCAGATAAATAAATAAAGTCTTTTAAAAAAAGTTATGCATTGTTGAGCTGAAATTCAACTTTAACTGGGCATCCTGTGTTTTATCTGGCAACTATACTTCCACAACCCTGCCACCCCCCCAATTCCCAAGAGTACTAGAAGCAAAGTGATTGTGAAGATTATGTACTTGGTGTGATACTCCTAAAATAAATTCTTGGAGTAGCAAGTGAAGGCTTTGCTCTGCTCCCACGCTGAGCTAAAATGTGAACAATAACTTAATGCTTCACCTAATTATTTTTCCTTTTTAATTTATTAATCCACTCAAGATATGTTTATTGAGTGCTTACTATGTGTCAAGCACAGTTCTAAGCACTGGGCAAACAGCAGTGAACAAAACAGACCAAATTCTTGACCTCACAAGTATTTAATTCTAGTGATATATGTTCTTGGCAAACAGAATAGAACTTGGGGCCAAAGGGTCCTATAAATCTTTAAAGCAGGTGATGATTCCTTCCTCAACCCTTGTAATTCTTGCTTTCCTGCCCTGTGGTGTCTAATGTTCTCCTGGGACACTGTCAAGAGAAAAACCTTGAGTGTTACCACCCCTGCTCCAACTCAGATGGTGTTTGTTTGTAGATGGTATTTGAGTGAAGAATCTTCAGCTAGACCTGGTGGTGTATAATTTTTTAATATCCTACTTCATTTCTAAAAGGATATGAAGCAGCATGACTCATGCAGTTCTGTCTGCTTTACTCATTCATTCGCTTTATTCAGCCAAAACAGAGAGATAATGGTATGATGGTAGTGGCCCACAGCTGATAGGACCATGGATCTGGACATGGTAGAGTCTTTAAAGGAAGTACAAGGTCCTCAACATCAGAAGCTATAAAGTCTGAGAACTTAAAATTGTAATATCATCATATATGATGCTGTTAGGGAAAAAAAAGAGAGAAACAGAAAATAGTTCAATGCCCTCTTCTAAATTTTAATTACAATTTTGCTTTCTCTTTACTTCCCGAAGTGTTTCTACTATCCTCTGTGAGGGGCATAAAAATGAAAGCAAATATAGATATTGAACCTCAACCATATGCAGACAGAACATGTAATAAAAGAGTGCTGCCCATCAAGAAAGAATATATTGGGTTTAATATGATCAGTTGAGTAAATAATGGTCTGTCTACTGTGGCTGTCCATTTTTAACTTGATGCTCATATTTTAAATGAAGTCCCTTTGGGGAGAGTATATCATTTTCAATGTTTTAGTCTGAAAGAAAAGTATTAGGGCAGTTTGTACATACATTCAAAGAAATATACTTCACAAAGTTGATGTCTGCATTAATCTTAGAAGTGTGTGTGTGTGTGTGTGTGTGTGTGTGTGTGTGTATGTCTTTCAGTGTTGCTCTTATATAAAATGTTCCCTGAACAGGATGACAATTTGACATTTTCTTTCTGAAGCTAACTATTCCCCTTTGCTCTGTTTTTTTTTTCCATTAGTGATAATATTCAGTTATTCTGTAAAGGAAAAAAAAAAAGAGTAGGAGAAATCAAATCTATCTTTAACAGGTTGGAGCTGCTCCATAATCTATGATCCAGAACCAGGATTCCATTTCCAACATTTTATCACTGGAAATAGTGTTAGTTGTCCTTCAGTGTTCTTGTTGGAAAGCAAGACTGTCCTGTCCCCTTCAAGGTCCTAGCTGGATTAAGAATCAAATTGATGTGAGACAGATTAATAGGAGAAAATCAAATATAATTTCATACATATGAGAAATCCACACAGACATGGAAATTGCAAAGACAAGCAAAATGAAGTATGTATGTCATCCTGTATTAAGAAGGGGATAGGGGTTTAGAACTTTAAAGGGAAAGGATGCAATTCGGAAGATGAAAAAGAATAAATATTTGTAAACAAATGTTTGGTGGGCCACTCAGAAATGATGGGACATAGAGGACTTAGATCAAACAAGCCTTGCTAGGTTCTTCTCTGTCTACCATACCTAGTCACAACATCAGGTAGTTCTCTATGGTGTTAGCTCTCTTCCTGCCACAGGTCCTGTATGGAAATGCTTATAGGCAGTTTTTTCAAGAGATTTATTTATGTATTTGAGAGAGAGAGAGGGAGGGAGTGAGAGCACCTGAGCGGGGGGAAGGGCGGAGGGAGAAGAGAGAGAGAATCTCAAGTAGACTCCCCACCCATCTTGGAGCCCGATGCAGGGCTCAATTCCATGACTGTGAGATCATGACCTGAGCTGAAATCAAGAATCGGATACTTAACCCACTGAACCACTCAGGTGCCCTTCTTTCTGGCAGTTGTGCAGGAGATAAAGAGATTTTCCTGAATCTGCTGGGTTTTGATTACTTTTTAACTCAAAATAATCTTCATGCCAAAGTACCCTTGACCCCTATAGTCTTTTTGTCCAAACTTCATTTTCCTTACAAGTGAGGAAACTGAGGCTCATAGAAACTAAACCTCCCAGTCTACATTTGCAGGGGTGGTTAGTCTTCTAGGCCAGTGTTTGAGACACTGCAAACCACTGCCTCCTTTTTGGAGGATGTGTGTGCCTATCAGCACCCTAAAGGAGAACACACAGGAGGGGACCCATCAGATTTGTCACCCTGGCACCTTCTTCAAAGTAGCAGGTGAGAAAATAACCTACTTCTCCAACCCTCTCCTGAAGGATGAGCACTGATAAATGTTTGGAGGTGATTTGAGAGGCAAAGCTGGGAGCTAGGGGACCACCCCAGAGCTACCATGTCTGTAGGAACCTTAGATGGGTGGGGCATGCTCAGATGCAGATTATTTTGTATAATTTATAATCACTGAGTCTCTTGACTAGGACTTTTGATGAGGTATATAAGCCCTACCAGTTAGATGCTAGTCTAATATCTTTGCTTTTCAACCCTTTCACATTGAAATTCTTATAACTGTCTCCTAGTAACTGCTCATGAGTTTTATTCTTTTGTTGACTGTGCAGATTACTCAGCTAGGTAACTTCCCAGTTTTCATTTGCAATGACAACTGCCATTTTCTAAGCATTTTAATGTTTTCTGGTTTTGAATAAGTCATTCCACACACACCACCCCCACTTCCCCCACCAGTTCAGACAAATGCAACCATCCATTTAAAGATTTACAGATTTCTTTGCTTATCAGGGCTGCTGTTTCCACAAGATCCAAGGACTTAAAGATTCCACTACACTTTGTAAAACAGCGCCCTTGGCCTTACTGTTGCATGCACTTATTGCTAAATTTTATGATTATTCAAGAGAGTTGTTGTGGCATAAAAACTCTGAATCAAGCTTGAGTGATGCTGGCATGCCAGAACAAGTGTGAGGACAGACTCTAACAGCCAAGTAGCGTATCCAGTCTTGTATTGCATAAAATTAACTATGCATACTATATGAATAGCCCTTTATGCTACTTTATATGGTAGTTCAAAGTAGATTGTAAATGTAAATAAATTTAAAAAAAAGAAGGATCTATTTTCCTCACCATTTCTATGCATGAGGACAAGCCTTGACATCATCTTGTTAATTTGGGATTAGGCAGAAGCATTCAATCCCTATTGCCTCAGCATAGCTGGACTACCTCTTCAGATTTCATAATGGAAAAATAACACAACATCTGCATTCATTCCTCTGGAAACCAGCTAGTGGTGTGATTGCATTGTGTTCTCAATCAAGAAGTATCATTACTTTTGTCTTCCTTTAATTTCATCAGGGTGATTTTCTTTTGTAACATTATTTAAAAAAATATACAATTTTGTTTTCTCTCATTTAAGCATATAACATATGGCTATATGCCTCATAATTTATTCCTAGTTGCTAAAAATGATCTTTTAAATGGATTTTATTTAATAGTTATAAAATAAGATACATATTCGGGGGGAAGAAAGTTTTAAGTAATACTTATGTATTAGTCAGCTGTTGCTGCATAACAGACCACTATGAAAATTTTATTGGTATAAAACAATAAACATTATATCTCACTCACACATTTGTTAACCAGCTGAGGTGGTTCTGCTTCAGGTTTGAGAGTTGAGTTTGGTCTGCTCCACATTCTGGGGCCCAACTTGGGGTCAGTGGCTACCCAAGGCAGGGTGTTTTCATTTCAGAAGTTGGAAGCTCTCAGAGGGGCACATGAAAACAAGAGATGCTTCTTAAGACGTCGGCTTGAAACTGGCACAATGTCACTTCCATCAGTCACCCACATTCCATTGGTCACATCAAATTATGTGACAAAAACCAACATCAGTAATACTAGGAAAAATGCTTCTCTTCTCATAATTGCCTAATTACTGATCATTATATGAAAAAGTATTTTTAAAATTGTCTTTTGAAATTCATTATGAACAGTTATTTTAGGGGCTCCTGTGTGGCTCAGTCGTTAAGCGTCTGCCTTCAGCTCAGGTCATGATTCCAGGGTCCTGGGATCGAGTCCCACATCGGGCCCCTGGCTCAGCGGGGAAGCTGCATCTCCCTCTCCCTCTGCCTCTCCCCCTGCTCATGTTCTCTCTCTCTTTCTCTCTGTATCTCTGAGTCTCAAATGAATAAATAAAATCTTTAAAAAAAAAGTTTTTTTAGATGACTGTGCTTTATCAAGTTTGTATTAACATTGCATACACTCTCAAAAGTAACTATGGGTAATGACTTTGAACCATTGATGTGTGCAGAACAAGTGTAGTCATGCTATGTAAATGAAGGGATGGGGAGAACTTCCCACTTTTCACTGGAGAAACATGAATTCTCTTTCTTTCTTTCTTTCTTTCTTTCTTTCTTTCTTTCTTTCTTTCTTCTTTCTTTCTTTCAAGAGAAACATCCTTTTATTAAGTTTATGAATAGCAAAAAGTAATGAGAAGCAAGCAACCAACTTGATGTTAAGTAATAAAACTTATCAAAACTATCATAGCCAAGAATACTGTTTTGGAAAAATTGTTTTTTGGGCTTTGGCCCCATTTTAAAACAACTCATAACTCCTAAAGATGATAAAATGTGAGCACCCTAGACAATGGAATTTAAATACAATTGTGGGAGTTTCATATGTGGTGATGGATTACCACAACTGACATGCTTTTAACTCAACCAAAAGATAAAAATGATAAAAGCCATTTAGACCATTTGTATGTTTTTAAGTGAGCTGGAATTCAAGACATCTGATTTCACTAAATCAGCCAAGAGTTTCCAAAAAAACAGATGTCATTTTAAGCCAAAAGATAGTCCTTTGAAGGATTTTGAGATATGTAATTTATCTGAATGCATTTGCCCTCATCTGTGATTTCCTGAAGGTTAGGAACTATGTCATATTCATGACCTTCCTTCCCTACTATAGAGCCTGAAACACAGTAGGGGCTCAATAAATGTCTGGAGAAGAGAGAAAAACATCTTAGAGTGCTACTTGAAAATTTATGGAAAATATTTGTCTAAGTACTTTATATTCAGTACTTTTCCCAGTTATTGCTGGTAGTGTTGATTTTTGCAAATTTAAATTACATTGTATTTATTTTAAACAAATCTATGTTTTTAGACATTAAGATAAAAATACTGTCTCATAATACCACCTCATACCAGTCAGAATGGCTAAAATTAACAAGTCAGGAAACGACAGATGTTGGTGGGGATGCAGAGAAAGGGGAACCCTCCTACACTGTTGGTGGGAATGCAAGCTGGTGCAGCCACTCTGGAAAACAGTATGGAGGTTCCTCAAAAAATTGAAAACAGAGCTACCCTACAACCCAGCAATTGTACTGCTGGGTATTTACCCCAAAGATACAAATGTAGGGATCCAAAGCGGTACATGCACCCCAATGTTTATAGCAGCAATGTCCACAATAACCAAACTATGGAAAGAGCCAAGATGTCCATCGACAGATGAATGGATAAAGAAGAAGTGGTATATATATATATATATATATGGAATATATATACACGCAATGGAATATGCAGCCATCAAAGGGAATGAAATCTTGTCATTTACAACGACATGGATGGAACTGGAGGGTATTATGCTGAGTGAAATAAGTCAATCAAAGAAAGACATGTATCATACAATCCACTGATATGAGGAATTCTTAATCTCAGGAAACAAACTGAGGGTTGCTGGAGTGGTGGGGGGTGGGAGGCATGGGGTGCCTGGGTGATAGACATTGGGGAGGGTATGTGCTATGGTGAGTGCTGTGAATTGTGTGAGACTATTGAATCACAGATCGGTACCTCTGAAGCAAATAATACATTATATGTTAAAAAAAAAAAGAAGATAGTAGGAAGAGACAAATGAAGGGGGGGAAATCAGATGGGGAGATGAACCATGAGAGATATGGACTCTGAGAAACAAACTGAGGGTTCTAGAAGGGAGGGGGGTGGGGGGATGGGTTGGCCTGTTAATGGGTATTAAAGAGGGCACATATTGAATGGAGCACTGGGTGTTATACGCAAACGATGAATCATGGAACACTCCATCAAAAACTAATGATGTAATGTATGGTGATTAACATAACATTATAAAATAAAAAAAAATACTGTCTCATAGAAAAATAGTAAGACAGTGCTATAAATGAAAATCAACACCTCAGATAGAAAAATAAGATTTTAGTGTTTCTTATTAAAAATAAATTCAGTGCTTCAAGTTTTAAATTCTAAAATTCATAACATAACATTTAGGCACAGTAAAACATGCCTTATGGTTGGCTACTTTGTTGTAACAGGTTTTCGTTACTTCTGGTTTCATTTCTTCTGTTATCATGATTCTCTTTATATTTACTTGTTATCTAGAAGTTGCTTTTTCTTCTGTTTAAAACATTTTTTGAGGGAGAGAATGTATTTTGTAACTAAGAAGAAGATAATATAAGATGACTCAAAAGCATGATTTTAAAACAAGGAAAGTAAATCTTTTTTCTCTTTGAAATGCTGTGTTTAAAAAAATAATAAATAATATCTTAAGATGCAAATTTACATATAAAATGGAATGCAGTGAGTCTTTTGAGGAATAATTGTATGCTTTGTTAAAGAGATTAACTTCTCTATAATTATTAATAAATAATCATAGATGTGAGTCTTCAGATAATTCATTGGAAGAAAATCTGTATTTTTCATAAAGCCTAGGATTACTATGATTTTTATTTTAATTTTTTAATCTTTTTTTTAGTTTCTGTTTTTTAAGTTTTTTTTTTGATTTTTTAAAATTCCAGTTAGCTGGGGCACATGGGTGGCTTAGTTGGTTAAGTGTCTGCCTTCAGCTCAGGTCATAATCCTGGGGTCCTGGGATTGAGCCACATGTCGGGCCCCCTTCTCAGCAGAGAGCCTGTTTCTCCCTCTCCCTCTGCCCCACCCACTGGCTCATGTCCCACTCTCTCTTGCTCTCTCCTCTCAAATAAATAAATAATCTAAAAAAAACCTTAAAAAATATTTTTTAAAAATTCCAGTTACTTAACATGCAGTGTAATATTAGTTTTTGGGTGTACCATTTAGTGATCTTTAAAAACAATTTGTGTTAGAGTCATCACTATATGGTTAATACATTTAAAGACAGATGGGATAATTCATTTTCTACTATATGATCTACATGGTGGAGGTCTATCATTGATGATCATAAGGATAGGAATCACTTACCTATGGGTGATCCCAATGAATAAAACATTTCCTAACAATTCTTATGGTAGAAAATCTAAGTCTAGTTTAGCATCCTGGCCTTTTTCCCATGTATGGGTTTATGAAGAAATGTTTTCTTTAAGGCAGAATATGGCTTAGATTATTGTCCTATTATTTCTTTCTTTTATTTTTTTCTTTCCATCCATTGATTCCTCAGTCTGGCAGCTTTTAGCAAGCTTCCTAGTTTGAGGTTGGTCATCCTACTACATAGTCTGCAGTCTAATAATTGTATGTATAATTTTACCTGGATGTTTTATTCAAAATCAAACATATGTGTGTTAAATTTGAATACTCCCCTTCTCATATCTGGAAAAGAATAAATCAAACAATAAATCTCATGAAGGATCAGTGAAAATAAAGATAAACTTAAAGCTATCTATATTTAAAGACTCTTACAAGACTATAAATATAACTCCAACTACTACTGAAGTTATTAGTTAAAATAAAATATAAATTTAAAAAGATGCTATACCTCCCCCATTCCCACTACTTAGAAACACACACTCCTAAAACTTTATGACCTGCTGATTATAAGTTAAGGTAATCTTTTAAAGTAAGAAACTACCTTAAGTTGCCATAAATGCAGAGGAGTGCACAATTATTTCAGATTTTAAATCCTCCTAACACACACATACACACACACACACACACACATACACACACACACACACATACCATTTCTTCTCAGTAGCTTGACTTAACTTGAAGAAAGTGTTTTAGAAAAGTCACCTCAGGGTGGTGGAAGAAAAGAAATAGCTCTCCTTGGATTTAATCAATAGCAACATTCCATCTTACATTTAAGTTTCTTATACTCTTAAGTCCAGCTCTGGCTTTGTTTATTTCATTCAGCTGAATTTAGTTCATTCAGTAAAGGGTCTTTGCACCAGTTATTCACATAAAGGTATTTTCAAGGGAAAGAATACTTTAAAGAGTAATTTGATTCATAAAAGTTGACTACAAAAAAGAAAGGAAGGAAGAAAGGAAGGAAGGAAGGAAGGGAGGGAAGGAGGGAGGGAGGGAGGGAGGGAGGGAGGAAGGGAGGAAGACATAGAAGCTTGGGAAAACCCAAGAGCTAATGTTTAGATCCCTTGTTAAAGAGATATTTGTTATATAAATTTGTTTTCAGCCCAGTTCATTTTCATAGCAAAAAAAAAAAAAATGGTGTGCTTTTAGAGTTTGATGCAGAAAATATTACCAGAAAAATTGTAACAAATGACATGTCCAGAACTTGTAGTTTATAGTTTATTGAAATACCATTTGTATCTTTGTTTTGCCATGAAAATTCAATGAATCACCCAAATTCTAGTGACTGGAATTTCATTTCAATTTTACATATTTATCGACAGGAGGCATCCACATGGAAGCAATGCAAAGATGTACAACACCTTCCCTTAAGACTCTTATCATCTAGCCAAAGAAAAGAGATGAATACAGGGCAAGTTACATTGCAAAAGAATATTTAAATAAGTCAGTAGAATGTGAATCGATTCTTTATGATGATGAAAAGATGGAAGGATTTCTTAAAAATATGGAACAAAAAGATATAACCAATTGATGAGTAGAAAGAGGATAAATAGAAATTGATAAAGCAAGTATAGTAAAATGTTAATTGTAGACTCTAGGTGGGTTCATTATAAAATTCTTACAGCTACTTTTGTGTGTTTGTAAATTTTCATAATAAAATGATGAAAAAATTCTAGAGTTTACAGGAGTGTGAGCATTTAATTTTCATGCAGATGTAATAAACGATAAAGCATGAAAGGTAAATTCTGTGAATAATCGTCCTTCATTAGTTCTCTCCTCAATTTGATCAAAAGAATGAAGGCACTTAATGTTAGAGAATAAATTACATTGAGCATCCATCAGAAAATAACATTTCCTACTCAAATTGGCTTAAATGGAAGGCATGTTATTATTGTACAGATTAGGAAAACCAAAGTTAGGACAGACTTCAGGGTTGATTAATTTAGTTTCTCAAAATTCTCTCAAGAGGTGCAATTTACTGCTCTGCTGCCTACAGCATCATCTTCAACACAAGGCTGGTTTCTCTCACTCACTAGAGGGCTGCCCGCAGTCTTGTTTCTGTCCACTATGAAAAATGACTGCCTTCACTTGCCCAGTTACATCAAGTAAACTACTCCTCATGTCTTTTTGTCCTAAATTGACTTAGACCTGCTCAGTCTGACTCCAACTCTGTCAAGAGGGTGAGTGGACAGCAGCCCATGATTGGCTTAGGCTCCTCGTGGGAGGTAGAATAGTTCAGAGGGCAGCAACACAGTGACCACCACAGGCTAGTGAAGAGACTAAGATATCCTCCAGGAAGGTGGAAGAACAAAGGGTGGGGAAGACACTTATTTTTAGAAGCATAATGCTGTGACCACTAGGTACTTTTAGGAAAATGTTGTGGGCAGAATATATGTTTGTAAAGGAGAGCTATCCTTATGAAATATTTTTTCCATGATTATAAAAGCAATACATATTCAATAAGAAAACTATTTTAAAAGGCTAACAGAGTATAACAATCATTTATAATCTTACCACTTAGAAACAATTAAAGTTAATATCTAGACATTCAAACTTTTTTTCTATGTGTATGTGTGTGCGTCTGCACATGCACACATACATATGTTAAATACTTGTTATGGTACCAGCTACACAATTTTGTGTGCCTTTGCCTTTCTTAGCATTTTATCATTAACATTTCCCAATATCATTAAGATTTCTTCATAAATTTTGTTTTAATGGCCGCATAAGATTCTATTACATGAAACTACAAATTTACCTAAATATTCCTATACTATAGAATGTTTAAATTGAATCATTTTTGTTTTGTTGCTAACACTGTGATAAATATCTTTGTAATAAATCATTGTTTGAATTTCCGATTATTTCCTTAGAAAAGATTTTTAGTTGGTATATTATTAAGCCAGATTATATGAATATATATATTTTAAGATTTTTTAATTTATTTTAGAGAGAGAGAGAGCATGGGAGTCAGGGGAGGAGTACAGGGAGAGGGAGAGGGAGAATTTCAAGCAGACTCCCCACTGAGCTCGGAACCCAAGGGGTTTGATCCCATAACCCTGAGATTATGACCTGAGCCAGAATCAAGAATCGGATACTTAACTGACTGAGCCACCCAAGCGCCCCACATATGAGTATTTTTAATACTCAATACATTAAGCTTGTTCCAGTATATACTTCTACTCATGTGGTTATTCCATGGATTCTAAGAAGTACTGTTTGTTATAATTATCATTTAGCAGCAGTGACATGCGACCACTTTTCAGCTCCAAGGGGCTCTCTAAGAGAGAACTACAAATATGTTTTCCATCACTGATATTCCTACTTTGGGCATTCCTTCCTTCCCAAACATTTTTACATTAAAAAAGTAGAGGTGGGATGTTTACCTATTATGTTTTTTGTTTATTACTTTCCAAATCCATTCCTTTTAATTTCTTGGTCTAGTATCTATACAGGCTTTAGGAATTAAGCACGTGAAGCTTCATACACAGACCTACCCCACCCCCCAACTAGGATAAGCATTGAATCAATTAATGAAAGAGTGAATGAATGAATGAATGAATGAATGAAATGCAATAGCTGGTAGCTCAGGATAAAATTTGCTGTGGCCTTATTAAGTCCATAAAATTTGTAAATTACTTCATAAAAGTGCTTTATAGGTTTTGACATTTTAATGATGTTTACGGTGTTTTAGAAGAGACAAAAGATTTTGGTTTTGTGGCAGTTTGCCAGAATAGGGAGCAATTGTGCATTCAATTACTCCATTAAGTTATTAAAGGTAGTAAGGAATTTACACAAAACAGACCTTGAAATGTTTTAAACTCTCTTCATTTGAAAAGATTAACAAGGGACAAATCACACACGTTAGCTTCCTTTTTCATTTGTAATTCACCTTTATTTCCCACTTGCCCATGCTATATTCTTGTTAAGTCAACAAGAGTTATGAATTTTCTTTATAAATTAATAGTGTAAGCCTGATGACCACAGGTAAAAGATCTTATGATTCAAGTTCATGATATTAGGGGAAAGAAAAATCAGTATATCCATGGGTGAGGGAGTTGAGGAAGAAGTTGTTTCATTTCTAGAACCATAATTTTTGTCTCAGGATCTAATACTCTAGGAGATAATATGTGTGAAAGCTTCTTGAAAATGTAAAGCACTATATGAATGTAAAGGATTAGTATTAGTGGTGTGGTAAATCATTTTTCTGAAGGTTGGTATAGGCCATTTATATTTTTAAGGTAGATGAATAGAAGAAAAATATATCTTACATCAAGAATGGCCGATTTCTTCCTCTAGAGTGGTTGAAACACTTTTTCTGATTTGATTTGATTAATCCCTTTGCCGTCCTGGTAAAGGAAATTGGAGGCTCACATTGCATTTTTATGGGCCTTGCCTACATTAAGTTTCAGCTATCTAGATGTCTTTTCTTTTTTTTTTAATTTTTTATTGTTATGTTAATCACCATATATTACATCATTAGTTTTTGGTGCAGTGTTCCATGATTCATTGTTTGTTCATAACACCCAGTGCTCCATGCAGAACGTGCCCTCCTCAATACCCATCACCAGGCTAACCCATCCCCCTCCCCCCTCCCCTCTAGAACCCTCAGTTTGTTTTTCAGAGTCTAGATGTCTTTTCTCATAGGTGCAACTAACTAGTCTTTCTCTTAATTATTCCTTTTATCACTGAATTTCAGATAGGTACACTAGAGGGATCCTAGCAGAGATGCAACTACAGAAGTGGCTCTTTTTGTGGCATTTGGAAGAGCTGTTATGGCCTCTGAAGAGTTTCCTGAGGCTTTGAGGGGAGTAGGGTAAACTCAGAGCCTTGGTGAGAGGAAGGGCCCCTGGAAAACTGACTACCCAAACTTTTCCTCTCCAACTTACACTGAGCATTTGTATGCTTTGATTTTATATGAGAAAACTAATTATGGACATTCCAGCACTTTCTATATAAAGGGAACTTGGGGAGCTTATCAGGTCCTAGGGAATCGTAAGAAAAGACTTAATCCAAGAGTTGGAGCAGAACAGAGTCATGGAATTTGGAGTCAGCCAGCTGGAAAAAAGTTAAAGCAACTAAAGGTCCTGGATAATAATAGAAGCTATCTTGCACTTCCGGCTTGTGTTTTGAGTTTCCACTCCTTGCGTTGTCTGTAGATCTTTACTTGGCTTTCTAAGGGACCCTTTCTCCTAAGCATCCCAGGGGCATCACCAGTTTTCCTCCCAATGTCTATCCAGAGAAGTAAGATAAAAAGGCAGAAACTAAGGCATAGAAAGATTGACTGCTGAAGATAGCAGAGGTGAGAATAGTATGATACAAGCTGCTATTTTATTGTTTCCTCTACAAAATTCTTTAATTGGTTAGACGATGTTTGAGAGATACATACAAAAAAATCTACTTTCTAAAAATGTCACTGCCTTCCAGACTATACATGTTTTCCTTTAGCTGTTTCAGACATTATCAGGACCTGTTGGGAGCAACCGTGGCCTTGTTGGTCACAAATTAGTAACTCCTCTGAACTCCTTCCCCTTTCCTGCTCTAAGCAAAGCCTGGATGTCCCCTAAGGGTTTGCTCCCCTTGCAGGCTTGTGACCTGAGTCTTTTTTTTTTTTTTTTTTTTTTTAACTCCCACATATATGAGTTCCACAGGACCTAGAAGAAAGGAAGGCAAATTCCCTGCTTCCAAAACCATTTTCAAACTGTTGTTCCTTTTCTTCTTAAACAAAAAATCAGCTCTTTTGAAACCTATGTTTATATGTCCTCCAAACCTATGTTTATATGTCCATCCAAAGTTAACCTATTTTCCTCCTGGTTCCTTCCTCTCAACTGTAAGAAATTTTAGCTTGTCATTTTTTGTTCTTTCCCCATGATGACCATCTTAATTCTTGGTGACTTCAAAAAGAATTGAGGGTTCTTGGCCAGCCCTCCCAACCCCTGAGTGCCTGAGTCCCTTGACCTTCACAGCTTCAATTACCTTCTGCTCTAGTCAGCCTCAATCACTCATCTCATGGTCCTACTCCTCTCAATGCTGCTATTGCAATCACTGTACCAGCTCCACAATAGCAGTTTTAAGCATCCCACTCTACCACCTCTTCTTTGCAGCTCATTCATTGAATCCAACAAGCTCTTAACCCCACATGAGTCTCTACAAGTAAGCCTATCATGTTTTGTCATTTATCCTCCTCTTCATGTTCACAGTCCCCTAGCATGGAGTTCACATGCCATCGTGATGATCTCTCCTCAACTCCCTTAGTCAAGGGATCAAAATCTCCCAGAAGAAAATCCACTCTGATTAAGTCCTACTTTCTGCCTACTCCCCATTTGTTTCCAGGCAGGTGAACATGGCTGAGAAAACACACAACGACTCTTTCTGGTCTTGAGTGGGCACTCAGTCTGTTAGGGTCTCTTCACATTTCTCTAGTTGCCACTCCCCCCATTATCAAAGCAACCACTTTACCCCTTCCCAAAACATTAAACTCTGCCCTAATCTACTTATTCTCAACTCTTCCCTGAGAAAATAGAAGCCATTAAAAGAGAACTTCATCTTTGAACTAATAATCTAGCAACCTCCCTACATCTTTACCCATACAAGTCTCCCTGGATCCCTGGTCCTCTCTCCCTCAATGAGTTGCTTCTGCCTCATCCATTTTGTCTTTTCTCCTAACTGGAATATCTCATATCTTCAAAACAAAATGAACAAAAAATCCTTTACTCTCTTCAACTATTGCCCCAAGCCTTTAGATCAAAATTTCTCAAAAGATCTGTTCCTATTATCTCCTCACCTCCTCACAACTATTCTTTCTTGGACTCCTGAGTCTACTGCAAAATAACAATTGTTAAAGTCCTTGATGAATTCCATCTTGCCAAATCTAGTGGTCAGTTCTCTGACCTTGTCTTAGCATACATCGCAGCAATATTTACACAATGGTCATCTTCCTTTAACACCTTGTTCCCTTGGGTTTGGGCATCCTTCCCTGTTATTTTCTCTTACTTTTTGAGCCACTTATTTTTATCCTTCTTTGCTGGTTTCTTTTAGACATTGGAGTTCTCTAGAGCTGAATTCTAGGACCTTTTTTTCTTCTCCATTTACTTACTAAGTGATTTAAAAATGATTTATGTTCTCAGGAATCCAGTCCCTACCTCTTCCCCATGTTCCATATTCATGCCTATAACTGTCTATTCAGTGTGTCTGCTTGGAAATCTAATAGGCATTGCAAACAGAACATGTTAAAAAAAAAAAAAACTATGAATTTCACCCAAAACTCACCATTCTCCATATTGTCATCTTAAAAATTGGTGTTCCCATTAATGTGGTTGCTCAGGGCAAAAAAAAACCTTGGATTTATCTTTGACCTTTCTTCTGTCTCTGTCTTTTCTGCCTTTCTCCCTCTCTCTTTTCTCCCTCTTTCCCTCTCTTGTTTTTACATCTACTTCATCATTAAATCTTGCTGACTTTATCTTCAAAATGTATCTTCTTTAACTGTTTATTGTCTGTCTTTTCCACTAGAATGTAAACTCCCTGAGTAAGAACTTTGTCTTATTTGCTGTTATTTCTCCAGACCTTTAGAAGAGAAATTGACAGACTATGACCTACTGGCCAAATCCAGCTCTCCACTAAACGATTTTTACATTTCTAAATGGTTAAAAATAGGGATGCCTGGGTGGCTCAGTCAGTTAAGCATCTGCCTTCAGCTCAGGTCATGATCCCAGGGTCCTGGAATTGAGTCCCACATCAGGCTCCTTGCTCAGTGGGGAAACTGCGTCTCCCTCTGCCTGCTGCTCTCCCTGCTTGTGTGCTAGCTTGCTCCCTCTCTCTCTCTCTCTCATTCTGACAAATAAATAAAATCTTTAAAAAAATAAATAAATGGTTAAAAATATTTAAAAAGATAAAATTTTGTGACACATGAAAATTATATGAAATTCAAATTTCAATATTCATAAAGTTTTATTGGAACATAGCCAACATTCATTTGCTTATATTTTATCTATAGCTATTTTGTCATTACAATGTCTGAGTTGAATAGGTATGACAAAGATTTTTATGGCCTCCAAAGCTGGCAATATTTACCATCTGGTCACTTACAGGAAAAATTTGCTAACCAATGCCGTAAGACTAACATTCTCTCACTACAACTGAGACCTAAGTTTCTTTTTCCTCCTGGTTCCAATAAAAACCTCAGAACTGAGTCTCATAGTGCTGAATCACATAACTATTACTGAGCCAAGGCCTGATCAAAGAGTTAGACCACAGTTAATTGGACAGGCCTGGGTCGTATGCCCATCTCTGAAGCTGGGGCATTAGGAAAGGCTTAACTCCTTCTGAATCATAAGGACTAAATATGGAAGGGAACATCTTCCCCAAGGAAAACTGAGATGCTGTAACCACAAGAAGGATGGGTAGAAACTTTGGTAGGAAAAAGAAGCAATTGACTTCTAAATGGATCCTCTTGCTCTTTTAAAGATGGCATATCCCCAAACTCTATGGTTTATTCCTCCTGTGAATTATAGCTTTCTGTTGAGAAATTACACCCAGTTTACTAGAATGTAATTCCTTATACTTCAAACCATCTGTGCCTTGGGTAGGATTTGTGTGTGTGTGTGTGTGTGTGTGTGTGTGTATGTTTTAATCTATAGACTCTAAACATATATAATTATTGTTTTTTAGAGCCACTTGTGCTGGAGTGGGATATAGTCCAGAGGTTATGGAAAGTGAGGTCACAGCTGGAGCAATACCCTCTGAATAGTTCCATAGATGCTGTTGAGCCACCTTGTAGATCTCCTGGGCAGAAGCCAGGCTAGGCTGCTGGTACCACTTGCACACCCAGCTTTCTAGGCATGACAAAGTAAAATCCTCAGTATTGCACCTCACTCTAGTTCTCTTTCCTCATTGTTAGAATTAAGGACCACCCAGGTGAGAGTAGAAGTTATCTGCTGCAAGGCCTTTTATCAGGAGAACCATAGGCTTTTGATAACAGAATTTATGAGAAGAGGGGAGGACTGATTTATAACCAAACAATATGTCTATATTTCTCCTCAACAAAGGGATGCCATTGATGATCATTAAGAAAACCTTTCATATGGTCAGATTTATGTTTTAGGAAAATCATTGATGGCAGTTTAGAGGCTCCTTTGTAGTGAAGTAAAACACCATGGACTAGCAGGAGTGATAGAACTGAGTGTAGGCACTGGTAATTCTAACTCAAGTAGCTTCTTAGTCTCCCATCCTTGAAGTCATGGAGAAATCCTTGAGTCAGTGAAATGTTTCTTCTTCACAATCTCAACTGTAGGCATTTTTAAGAGTGAAGCTAAAGATGAAACTGTTTTGGAAATCATAGCAATGTATTTACAACACAGAAGCTGTCATTTCCTTATTGATTATTTCAATCCAAGAAATTAGTTTGAGAATTGGACTTTAACAGTCTTGTGATTCACTCTTTACAAGTTAGCAAAGATTTAGAATTTTGAGTTGCTCTTTGCTAGCATTTTCTTCTTTGAATACAATGTTTTTTTTCATAATTCTGACATTTCTTTTTAGTTCATATGCTCTCATTGAGAATTCTCTCTGATAGAGCAAATTTTCTACACTAGAAATGATACTTTTCATGTGTCTAATAAAAGCTGACTGCCAATTGGTGAAACAGGTTTTCATAGTTGTAAAACTGTTAGCTGTAGATGCAAAATCATGTTATTTTTGATGTCCCATCCAATCATGGTATAATCCTGAAGCTTTGCTCACCCTGAAATTTTATATTATATGTCTTTTCTGGGGTGAAGTTTAGTTCATGTGGAAACCCCAACAGGCTGGGAATATATTCTCATTAAAAAAAATGCAATCAGTTGAAAATTGTCTCTTTTCTCAAAATGGCCTTCAGTTCTACCAACTGACTGCCTTGTGAGTTTCTGACAAGGGTCACAACCCAGTGGTCTTATAGAATAAATACCCCTTAAGAAAATAGTTAACAGTGCTTTGACAAACAGTGAAGAGTTTAAGGACTAGGCCCTTGGATTTTTGTTCAATAAAAATTCAGTGTACAATAGACTTCATTCTCATTGTACTTTCCCATGTTGCCCCATGTTATAAAAATAATGTTCTCTCTCTCTGTCTCTCTCTGGCTCTCTCTCTGTCTCCACACACAGATACACACACACACATACACACACACACACATAATTTTATGGAAGAAAAGAAGATTAATACTTTTGGAAGAACTGGGTATCTTTACCCCCAAATAAGGAAGAATAAAGAAGAAGAAATAATAGCTACTTTCAGCAATTTGGAGATGTGATATATATTTCTATTTCTATATGTATCAGAGAGAGCAGACAAGTAGACTTGCTCTGAGGTAGATAAACTAGAACCAGGGCACAAAAGTTACAAGGAGGCTGAAAGAGTTTAGCTTAGTTCTTCAACTAACTTCCTCAAGTACATCTAGTCCAACAGTAGAGTGAACTGCTATCAAGAGCTAATAAAATCCTGTCTTTTCAGGACTTAAAAGCAGAGATTACCATGGCCATCTGCTAGAGATACTTGTTGCAGAGATTCTTGGACAGTTTAGTAGGAAGAAATGTTAGGTGAGTAGTAGGGGGATCTCTTGCTCTCTTTGAGCACATTTTCCCATGGCTTGACTATATTTCTTTTAATGATAATATGTTGACATGAATGTTAAAAGTCAAATAAAAAGTGGCCAGAAGAAGTAGATTGAAATCAAAACTGTATAACATATAGAGAAGGCAATGCAAGAGCAGGCCCAATTTTTATGGTCAAGTTGTCATCAACTGATGGTTCAAGGCTCTCACCTCTCCCACTAGGTTCCCCTAATATTAGACCCTTCTTTGCCTCTGGTTATGCTAGGAAACATCTAAGATCTTCAACTCTGAAAACCCCAGGTATAAGGCAGGATTCATTCAGGGAAGCAAAACTACTATGTATGTAATGGAATAAGGGATTGATTATAAAACTAAGGTCTTACAAAATTCTGGTGAAAGCAGCGAAAATATAGTCACCTGCCCTCCTGAAACAGGGGTGGGCACATTAGAGCTTCCAAGGGACTACAGGAAACCAGGCATGTCCACCCAGAGTGGGACTGCAAAGGAGAACTGGTATCTATGGGAGGCTCTTGCCTCTGTGTTTAATGGTTGGACCTGGAGTCACTGTCGGCTTGGGCCACTGTAAAGGGGAAGAGCTACAAACACAGCAGGAGAGAATGAGGATCAGCTGGAACCTGAGAAAAATGGCTGCTGCTTTACATCCACCTTCCAAGCCTTGTGAATCTCTGGGTTGGCCAGCTCTCACCTGGAAGCATACGAGGAGGTGATTCTGCAAAATGAAATTCCAGTTTAGCGAAGTTGACAAATACCCTATTTTCTTCTTTAACTAAAAGCAACCACTCTGTATTTTCTCTAACTAAAGAGCTACTCAACTTTGCCATAAATTTTCAGTAAATTTAATTGACCTTAAAGTAAATCATACTTTTCCTTTAGACAGTTGCCTATTTGCCACAAATTGCCTCTGGCAAGTCTGCATCTTATCAACAGGAAGTTTGTACTCTTGTCTTCTTTCTTTTTCTTTTTTCTTTTTTTTTTTTAAACAGGAATTATAATCAGTTTTTTTTTTTTAATCCCTCTATGTCAGCAATAAAGTATTCTTTATCTAATTTTCTTAGGAAATTCTAGGCTGGCATATAAAATGTAGATGTTTGGTGTTAGATAGCAAGTAGCAAAATAAAGTGCCATTTTTAATAAGGGCATGTGTGCTAAGCAATGTTTTTTCTGGTGTTTCTATGAAAGGAAATCATATATCATGAGTAGCTAGAGGAAAACATCACTATATATTTATAGGCGTCCTAGCAGCAGAAACTACTAAATTTTTTCCATATACATCCCTTGATTGTTCAGGCATAGACCACAGACTTACAAAATCACACGACTTCTCTCTTTCTTTCTTTTGATTTTTGCCATCTGAATCTCAACCTGCAATGGGATGGAGAAAACAAAGGCAACTAAGTTCAAATCAATGAAAAATGCCTTTGCTGTCACTCCTAAAAGTGGTTTGATTAGCTTTGGGAATTATCTAACGTGTCTTTTTAAAGGGATAGCATTTGCCCATTTTCCTTCTCTTTTGTAAGTCCCAGGAGCATCTGGCAGACTTGAATATGCACAATAGTCCTATATGTCCATTAAAAATCCTTAGATTTTTAAAATAAATAGAAATTAAAGTTAGAATGTTTTGAGTACGCAATTGGTCCAAGTTTTGGAGAGAAATAATTTCTTATATCTAGGATAGGAGAAAGAGTTTCTGAGGTACTTTAAAGTAAGTGTGAAGATTGAAGAAGCAGGCTGAAGCATTTCAAAATAGAGCATACATCCAGAAAAGACATGGAAGAGTACTTTATTGTGTCCAGTCATTTGCCCTTCCTTTCCCTGTAAGAGGATTATACCTCTCCTCTTATTGCTAGATGACTTGCTATGCTACCACATAAACCCCTCATAAACAGCCTTAGCCACGTGACTTGCTTTGGCCAATGGAATATGAATGGGCATGATGAACACTGCAACCAAGTAGAAGTTTTGAGAAGCATCAAAAATCTTCCATTAGCCCTCTTGCTGTTCCTCTTAGCCAAGAGATCATTGTGTCCATTCTGATGGCGTCTCTATAGGCCTGAATTCTGGCAAATACATGGAACAGAGCCACAGCTGACTCAGAGTCACCAACATTTAACTAGAGTTAGACATAAGTGTGTTTGTGTGTTTGTTTTGTAATGGGCCACTGAAATTTAGAGCCCATTTTTTACCACACCCAAAGCTGACTACTCCAGAAGGTAGAAATTATACCAGACTGCTAACAACAGCAATTTCTGTAGCATTAAGACTGTAGGTTACTATGACTTCTTTTAATCTTTTTTTTTAATTTTCCCTGTTATCTTTATCATGTATTATTTTATAATCAGAAAAATAAGGTTTATTTTTCTTCTAAACTTTCTTTCAGCCCTTCCTTAACTCCAGCCACTTGAATTAAATTTGAGGTGAAATTAAATTTAGACCAGTTTTTGAGCAAGGGTGTTTGCCACACTCATGACTAACTTGGAATGCTGCATTTAAAATATCATTAGCCTTCAGTTGATGCAGTCTTATCAAAATTCTGCTAACTTGGCAGAAATTGACAACTGATAAGATTCATATAGAAACATAAATGACTCAGAATAGCCAAAACAATCTTTAAAAAGAGAACAAATTTGGAGGACTCACTTCCTGATCTCAAACTTCTAGAAATTAAGATAGTGGGGTATTAGAATAAGGGTAGAAATACAGATGAATGGAATAGAATTGAGAGCCCAGAAGTAAACCCTCATGTTTATGCTCAATTGATTTTCAACTAGGGTACCAAAATAATTCAAAGAGGAAAGAATAGCTTTTTCAACACATGGAACTGGGACAACTGCGCCATCCCCAATGATCTTTTGGCAAGCCACTTTCTTCTTCTTATCACAGACGAGGATAGGGAGGCACCGCAAGTTTCTGTCAGCAGTAGGAATGAAGCTAAACTCAAATCCCTCTTTTACATGGATCTGACTCTCCATCTTTATATCTCAGTATAGTACTCCTCTCCATCTGCCTTTATCATCATCCATTAGGGCTGTCAACTTTTCTTTCTAGGACCCTCAATTTTCCACTTTTGTACCAGTCTCTGGAATATCTTTACCTTAATTAGAAATTCATTCAGTCCAATAAAAATGTATAGGAAGAGATACAGTAAGATAAACTAAATCACTAAATCTCTAAATTAGGGAGGTTACGCTGTAGTAGAAGAAAAATAATTTGATAGGAGAACACACAAATATTGGTAAATACAAATAAATAGCCAAATAAATACATATTATAAATTTGGGTGGTAATAATTACAATGCACCCAAATTATTTAAATAATATTCTCAGAAACCTTCTCATAAATAAGTGATATGTCCCAACTCAAAACCACATCAGGGGATTTTCTTACTTTTCTTACCTTTGTTTCCAGTAGATCTTAGGGACACTTAAAAGAGGATCTTACATCTGATTCACCTTTCATGTATTCATTCAGGTAATATTTAGAGTGCTCACTATGTACCAGATTCTGTACTAGATGCTGAGGATACAATAGTACACCAGACGTTGTTTCTGCCTTCAGGGAGCTTACATGTAGGGAGATAGGCATTAATCAAAAAACCTATAGAAGGCAAACAACCAAATTGTGAGTGTCATGAAGGAGAAAAAGAGGGCAGCATAAGAGTATATAAAAGGGAGAACTGATATGTCTTTAGGACTTTAAGTATCTATTAAAGGGACTAACCGATAGTGACATGCCACTGAGTGTGTTTACGCGTTTGCCCTTAATAAAACTGAGATGAATGAATCAGTGACCTTTCATAGATTCTTCCCCTGACAACCCCTTATGCATCCTACGGTCCTATGGATTATAGCTGCCCAAATTAAGGCCTGTTGGTTCATTGCTTGGGAATGTAATATTTTTATTAATTCTTCTGGTCTACACAGATCACCAATTTTCAATTCATTAGAATATTGCAAAATCACAGCACTAGCATGATTCAAAATAAATTCCTGTGTACTGAATCAATACTATATTCAAAGCATTATATTGGATCTTGCAGAATTCGGGGAGGAATAACACAAAAACACAGGCACACATACACACGTGTGTGTACAGTGTTTTCCTTTAAGGAATGTATAGTTCACGAAGTCTGAGCTTTGGACCATCAGCAGCAACATCACTTGAAACCTAACAAGTAAATTCTCAGGACTCACCCAGATCCACTGAATCAGAAACTCTGAGGAGAGGAGGAGGGGAAAGCAAAGGGCTCCAGTCCCAGAAATTCCTGGCCTAACTAGTCCTCCAGGTGATTCTGATGCATGCTAAAGTTTGAGAACCCCTGGCTTAGGAGATGAAGAATAAGAAAATTATTCAAGCTAATTTACTACAAGGCAGATATGGGAAATTGCCTAAAATATGTATAAAGTACTACCTATAATAGCTAACCTGCTAATTATAACTAGTTTAATTTTGTTTAAAATAAAATTATTCCAATTTGGATTATCAACCAAGTTGGGAAGAAGGAAACATATCGGAATCAGTTGAGGGACTTTGTCAAATTACCCGAGTGTCTCCCGGTCCTAGTCCCAAGCGCCGGTTGGGAACCACAGCTCTGGACGTAAATAATGGATAACCTTAAATATTCAGAATATTACTTTGATCAGATTATGTTGGGATACCAGCCTATCCAGTGATCATGATTTCAATTCACACTTCTGCCTGTATTTTATATATAGCCTGCTGACTAAAATTTCGTTGTTCCTATGAACCTTTGTTTTACAACAAACACAATATCTTGTAGAACATAGAGGAGGTAACATCAGTGAAGGGATGGAGTCCATTTTTACTTCTGACTGCTACATACTAACTAGTTCGATAACTCAATACTTGTGATAAGCCTCTATTTCTCATCTATAATATTGGTTTAATAATCTCAACCTACCTAACAGAGATAATATTTTTGATGATCTATATAGCACATTAGGCCTTTTAAATTGACAATGATGAGACTTCCCTTTCTTCCCTAGAGATGTCTTTTTTCCTGGATTCCTGACATGCCACTGAGTATCAATAATACAGAAGATATTTCTAAAGAATTTTTATATAATTGATAGTATAGTTGTAAGAAAAAATCCATCATCTATCTATCTTTCTATTTTCTGTTCGTCATCTATCAGCGAAATTCTGGCAGACATTTCTATATTGAGAGTGTATATTTATCAGGCCTCTATCCAATTAGCAGAATTAACTTAATATTGACAGGTTTATAGACACCGCAAATAAGCATGAAAATATTGACAAAAATAATGGCCGAGGAGACAGATCAAATTGCCTTACCAAATGTTAAATTTTTTTTCAGAACTACTCTAATCTAAAGACCATGGCTTCAGTGCAGCAGTGTACAAATTTGTGGAACAACAGAAAATTCAGAAATAAATCTACATTTGCATTGCATTTAACCTACGTTAACTGAAAGGCATTTCGATGAACTCAAACAGGAATGTTTTATTTAATGAATAGAGCTGGCAGGGGCACCTGGATGGCTCAGTTCGTTAAGCATCTGCTGTCCGCTCAGGTCATGATCTCAGGGTCCTGGAATCGAGCCCTGAATCCAGCCCCACATGGAGCCCTGCACTGGGCTCCCTGCCCAATGGAGAGTCTGCTTCTCCCTCTGCCCCTCCCCCACTGGTACTCTCTCTCTCTCTCTCTCTCTCAAATAAATGAATGAATAAAATCTTAAAAAAAATAAAATAAATAGAGCTCACAAAAATCAGCAATTCATCTGAAAGAGCTATGGCCTGCCTCATACCATCAATGGATCAAATATCTAAATGTAAATGGACTAAATATCTCAATGTAAAACATACAAATGCAAAACGTAAGAGCAAAAGTTAAATATTTGTATAATTTGGGGGCAGGGGAGGATTTCTTAAAAAAGACAATCTAAAGAAAATGAGAAAACATATTTGACTATTTAAAATTAAAGCATTTTATAGAAAAAAATAACAAAATCAAAAGACAAGTGCTAAGGTAGGAAAAATATGTGTTACATGTATGACAAAAAGTTAATCCCTTGTACAGAAAAATTCTCTCAAATTTATATTGAAAAAATCAGCAGAAAAATGACCAAAGATTTTTCCTAGATAATGCACAGAAAAATAAATCCAAAATGGCCAATAAATATAAAAAATATACTCAATGTCACTAACGGCAAATTCAAATAAAACAATAATGAATTGTATTTTCATCCACAGACTGGGGAAAAATTAATTTCATGCCATTATGGGTGGAATGTAGAGAAAGGGGCATTGTTACACATGTTTTGAAGGAATAGGAATTGTTTCAAAAATTTGCAGTGTAATCAAATAATATTAGTACAATTAAACAATGTGTGTACCCTTTAATATAGCACTCGGACTTTGGAGAATTTATCGCCCCAAAATTAGATTGCAATACATAAGGATCAATCTATGAGAGTACCTCTTTTAGTATTATCTATAATGGCAATAATTTGGAAATAAACTGCATATCCTGCAGTAATAGAATGGGCGAATCATTATGGCACATCTCTCCAATGGACTATGATAAAAGTGTTTAAAGCAGTGCATTAAATTAGTATCTGGTGAATTGGAAGACTAGCCACTTAAAGGCAGGCTAAGTCATTGAGAAATATGAACAGATTAGCTCATATTGGAAAAAAATTAAGTCATGGATATATATATATATATATATATATATATATATATATATGTATCTATGAATCTATGACCAAGGAGAAAAATGTGAGAGGATACACATAAGACAATGAACACCATTTACATTGGGGGTCTGGCCCTGAAGGACAGTTGATGGGGGAGATGAATAATTTTTGTCATTAAACATCTTTGAATTTTTTCACATGTCATAATAAGTATATAATAACTTTGTAACTTAAAAATCTAATAAAGACAGAGTCAGATCATGTGCAATCCTGTATTTACATGCATAATACATGTCTGAAAGGACTGAAACCAGACTGCTAATTTTGAACCCTCTTATGAGAAGGAAAGGAGGGAAAGGAGATCTTAGCTTTGTTTTGTATATATTTCTGTCTTTATAAATATGTATATTTTTACAATGAATACTAATTCATATATTACTCATGTGAGTTAAAAATAAATACATAGGTTTAACTGTTTATACTCATGCAGTATACTACAATATTTTTGTTTTTTTCCCTTCCCATCAGTAGACAACTGATGGGAAGGGAAAAAACATTATTGGCACAAACATTAACAAGCATAATAGTTGTAATTTGGTTGAGGAGGATAATCATGTATTAGCTTAAGTAAGATCCAATGCTTTGCAGAGATTTGTCATTCTCTGAAAGTATTGACTTACAGTGGTCGCAACTAAGAAATACAAGATGTAATCCATAGATTCTTGTGAAATTCAGCTGTATTATCTTTTATTGCTCTTATAAACCTTAACTCTAATTAAGGATCATTTAGAGGTTTTTAGCTAGAGGGATGGGTGAAAGGATATCTTTATCCCCACTTAGGCAGAGGAAAAGTTTTAAAAGTAGAAAATGAGCAATTGACGATTGTCTTACCAATTGTAATTAAGAAAATTTAACAGCACTGACTGTACAAATTTCTGGGAGTAAAATCTGCCAAAGGCTGAGATACGGTTTCTATGTAGCTAATATCATAAACTCAGCATGTCAAGTCTTTGATTCTAAATCTTGGAATAAGCTATAATCTCTCACATATAGAATAATATAATTTGTGTCTGTGGCCCAAAGCAAAGAGGTCTCCTTTTGCCTCTCTCCCTCCTACACTCTCTGGGACCATGGTGTCAGCTGTGTCACCCCCTGCACTCCTCTGCCCCCAAGACCTGCCATGTTGAAGGGCTTTCCTTCTCAGCTACCTCCTGGTAACACTTTCTCACTTTTTTCAAGGCCGTTGTTGGACCTAGAAAAACTTCCAGGGCTCAGAGAAGGAAGCCTTGCTGGCTAAATTTCACTGATATTGTGAGAAGCAAGAAGTGTCTGGATTGTGGGAAAGTCTTGCCTTCAGAAATTTGGGAGTTTTCTTGCAAACATGATCCATGGATAGTTGAAAAATTACATAGCCTGTGAAAGAGCAGTGGAAACCACATATGACAGAGGCACTCAAGATCAACTATCAGAATAGTTTAGACTGGTATGCCGAGACTATTGAGAGAGAATAAATCACTAGGATTCAGTCCATTGAACTGGTGGATTAAACTAGGAGATGACATTATGTATTAATTATCTAAGATATATGTTCACCTGCTACAGTGATGCATGCTATATACATATAATTTTTCTTTAAATGGATGAATGTGCTTATGGTGCAGATATGTATGAATAGCAGAATTAATTGTTCAGTAGTGATGGTGATAGATTTGGGGTTAAGAATACTCATTAGCTTCTTTCTCCTCCACATTGGGCACAAACTAGCCCTTGCACCCACTGCACTCTTGTTTGATATGGTTTATCATTTACAAAGGTGGTGATCATTTTGTTGGATATTGAAGGGACCAGCCCAATACACTAAAATATTGCTGCTCCAGAGTCCTATCTTTTCCTCTACTTCCTGCACTGCTTGAAAGAAAAGGTATACTCCAGATCTAATTGTTTGTAATTGGCCTATTTATGAGCAACAGAAATGTGGCATACATACAGTGACTTAGAACTTTGTCAGGATTAAGTCTCTCTGGAGAAAGAAGAGGAGACATAGAATTAAATGCGTGGATGGGACTGAAAGAGCTGTTCAAAGTTTAGAGATAAGTGGGCATATTCAGGAGAACAGGGAGTACTCTTCAGAAGCTAAAAAAAAAAAAAAAAAAAAGATCAGTCTCTGAAGTCTAGAAGGAACATGCAAGAGACCATGCATGAGAGTAGGCAGTGGGATAAAGTGAGTTTTGGAAACAGAGAAGTGTTTTTGAAAGCCAGGAATGCAAAGCCTAGGGAAGTAGATCAAGATTATAGGAGATGCTTGTTGTTGTTGTTGTTTTTTGTTTTTTGTTTTTGTTTGTTTTTTGTATGGATGCTTTTTATGTACCACCCATATCCCTTTGGACCTTAACATTTTCATGTAAGTGGCTGACTTTGATATGGCATTGTGTCCATTTTTGCCCTAAGAGTTTTCTCTGACCATTGGACTCTGCTCAGAGCTAGTGTAGCAGTGCAGAAACAGAATTTAGAAGCACTAACTTTTCCTCCTCATCCTCTACCCCCAACTGCAGTGTCCTTTAACCACTGGAGTATAGATACCCCAATTCCCTCCCTCCTTGGGTGAAATAACAATGGATCTCAGAGACTTAGCTTATTTGCATGTCTGGGATCCCTAGTGCAGTTAAGCTGGAATTATCTACATTACTAACACTGTCAATAAGCCCTTGCATTGTTTGACTTCCCTTCCCAGTTGCACTTTAGCATAGCCATCCTGATGAGATCCTCTTCCCAAAAATCTCACTGCACTTGAATCTTTGTCTCAAACCTTACTCTGGGGAAATCCAAACTAAGGTGGGATTTGTATACAAAGTGAACTGCCAAAAACTTGAAGAATGAAACCATACTGAAAAGAAAAATTAAAAATCTATAAAAGATATCAGACTAAGGAGAGTTGAGATATAGGTAAATGAAAAGATTATTTTCTTTTCCTTCACTAAATCTCTAAAAGGAAAATGAGTTTAGGAAATATTATTATCTTATTGATTTTGTGGGTTAGTACTTTCTGAAGAAAGAGAAACACAGTGAGCATTTTTAAAAGTAAGCTTTTGAAAACTGTAATGCTTTTAGCCTAAACATATTGTTAACTGTGATAATGGGAAACCACATCACTAAGAGGTGCATTGCCTCGTGCTCTGTGGTTTCCTACTACAGTAGTTCTTTTTGGAATTAGGTGGTCATTTCCAAAAAGCACTTGTGTTATGTGTTGAAATAATGAAAAAGCTGCTGAAACACAATATGCATTTTTTAATCTAGTAATAAAGAAAGTAATATGGCTGAATAATGCCGGGGCAGATTAGCTTTGACACTATATTTGCTTTGTGTCCAACTTTATCTGGCAATGCATTCATTATTCACTAGAACTATACACAGTGCTTTATTAAGTCTTAATCAAATGCGTTTTATCATAAGTGTCAATTCAATGCTTTGCCATTATATTTATGTATTTTTAAATACTGAGGTCTTTGTAACAAATGATAAATGCTTAGGCTGGAAAAGAATATCATATTTCTGGGGCCTGGCAATGAGGTCATTGTGTAGGCACAGGGTGGTTTTACATCTACACTAATTTGAAAACAGATTACATTACCCTTTCTTTTCTCCTTATAATAAACTGAAATGTGAAAATGTTCATTTAACTTTTTTTTTCCACCGACATGAAAACCAAGTTGGCATGCTTTGGTCATCCATCAGGGGCATTTTAATAGGTTTGTAGAGCATGTAAATAAGACCTCAATTAAAGCTGATTTTTATTTTATTTTATTTTATTTATGGTTTTTATTTAATAGATTTTTGCACTAAATTTTCAAATGTGACTGAGAGCTCAAATGAAGTAGGTTAGACATAAAAATTTATGTACAAACTGACAAGGGATTACAACAGTTACACACATTTTCAAATAAAATTAATTAATAATGAGCTGTATGTTTTGTAAACACAACTGAGCCTTAGAAAAACTTGTGGTTCTTGATTTTCTACAGAAGAAAATGCTTACAAAATATACTATTAAACTGTTAACATCTTAGGCTCACTACTCTGATAATATTGGACAACTTCAATTTTAAAGATATTGCCAAAATCCAACTTCAAGTTGCTTGATAGTCTGGTTCTTTTATCAAAACAGCAGCTGTAGACTTATAGAACTTCTTGTATTTAAAGAAATAAAGGCAATTATTAAAATCCTACAGTGTTATTTGGAAATACCTATTGATTTCCTAAGTAAACAAATTTTTAAGACTAAAGTTCATGGGGCACCTGAGGTGGCTCAGTTGGTTGAACAACCAACTCTTGATTTTGGCTCAGGTCATGATCTCAGGGTGGTGAGATTGAGTCCCCTTCAGGGGCTACACCCTCAGTGCAGAGTCTGCTTGTCCCTCTCCCTCCCCGTCTGTTCCTCCCCCCAGCCCTCTAGCTCTGGCTCTCTCTCTTTCTTTCTCTCTCTCTCCCTATCTTTCTAAAATAAATAAATAAATAAAATCTTTAAAAAAAAAAAGACTAAAGAAGTTCATGATTTTGGATTTTTTAAAAAATCATATTAAAAGAAATCCAGGGTTTTAAAGAGCATTTTGTTAAGTTAGACTGCTGTCTCTCAGTGAGTGCTAAATGAACCCGGAGTGTTAATGGCATTAGGCTCTCCACACCAGACTGGCATTAGCACCTGAGTCATTACCACTAGTTGGATAGAGTTTTATCTACAGAAGGAATACTTAGATAATCAACTTACATTAATTCTTCATGCAGATGTATCAACACCAAATAGACTATTTCCTTTGTACTTTTACCTTCAACTGTCAATCAGATCCTCTGCTGTCCCTGATTCCTTTTGTTTTCTTCTATGTCCAACTAACTTGAATGAATGCAGAACTTTATTGGTTATAATAGTAATGCTTTCACACATTTATCGCTTACACTACATAATTTTTAATACAGAAAAAATATTTTTTTAAAGATTTATTTCTTTAATAGAGAGAGAGAGAGAGAGAGAGAGTGCAAGCAGAGGGAGCAGAAGGCATGAGGGAGAAGCAGGCTCCCCGCTCAGGAAGGAACCCAATGCGGGACTTGATCCCAGGACCCTGGGGTCATGACCTGAGCCGAAGGCAGATGCTTAACCAACTGAGCCACCCAGGCGTCCCCAGAAAAAATATTCTTAACGGGTATTTTTTTTCTTGCAAAATAATTAATCAGTGGTATTTATGGACTACTTATTATGACCATGTATTTCTAGTAAAGGTCTCTGGGTAATAGGTCAATCAAGGCAGAAAAACAATGCAGTAAGCAGGAAAGAAGGTTTTCTGTAAAATGATCTGATACTTAAATGTATCAGGCCTTTTTTATTAGTTTTTTAGTCTGCATCAAATTTTTAGATTGAAGTTAAGTGCTAACCATTTAAAAAATAAATTTGAATCTTGTATATGTATGTATGTATGTATGTATATTTCCATTGTGACCATATAACTATTTTATTTTGGTGATTTTTTTTCCCTCTTTGCCTACATTTCTATTGTTTAGACAAAAAAAATAGGGTAAAGGCCATTTATCTTAGGTTTGACTGTTTTCTCTATGTAGATTTTAAAATATTCTCTTGTCTTTGTTTCTTAAAAGGAGACGAAATTAAAAACATCAAAACATTAAGATGGTAATAATGATAATCATGTCCTTGTGTGCAAGGTTATTGATATAGGTATTTATGGAATTAACTTAGGGGCATCGTGGTTCTGATGATAAAGCTTTAACAAGAAAGGTCATGGGTATGGAAGGTAGAGATCCCAGTAAAGTTCCAGTTGTTTTTCTGGGTTCGAGTAAGTTACTTATGAGTAAGTTACTTATGAGGTCTTTGGGTCTCGGTTTCTTTATCTCTAAAACAGGACCATGAGATTCAATCTCCATGGTATCTTTTCACTCCTGTGAGTCAGTTTAAAGAGTGTTCCTTGAATTAACTTTTGCTGTTTAACATTTGCTTACCATGCTTACACCAGGGATTCCTGGCCCCTTTGGAGTTTCTTTCATTCTTTGTGTTTGGGTGACACCATGTAGTGTGTGTGTGTGTGTGTGTGTGTGTGTGTGTGTGTGTGTGTGTGTG
>NW_027397091.1:12212990-12329887 GCF_003265705.2 Callorhinus ursinus
TGTGTGTGTGTGTGTGTGTGTGTGTGTGTGTGTGTGTGTGTGTGTGTATCTGTATGAGAAAAAGAAAGCAAGATTAAAATAGATTCAGAAAACAATCAGAATCATGAGACGTTAGCAGAGATTGACTAAAAGAATTTCTAATATCACTAAAATCCTCAGCAGACACATCAATGAGTCTGGGGTTAACTAACAAATGAGTGTCTTTCTTACCAGGCAAACACATTTCTAAAGAATTAACTCTCTTTATGTGAATATATAGTAATGGAACTATAAATCTAAATACAGTTAAAGTTCTGAAGTAGTGGGAAGACAGTAGGTCACTCATAATAGAGTTTGCCAGTAGCAGCCACTCTCAGATCCCTTTCTCCCTGTATACAGGAGTCTGATTTGATTTTCAGCTGCCAACCCCTCCTCAAGGTACAGCCATAGGCCTCTTGCAGCACATTATAGGATCCTAGAGACATGAGGAAGTAAGAGAGCATGACTGCATTCCTTTTTCCAAATGGGTTTTGGTACATACAGTTCATAGATGACCAGCAAGAATTTGCTGTTCAGGTTTACTTTTCCCTTGGGATTCTATAATTATTTTAAAATATTAGCCATAAATCCCTTGCTATTTCCTTAAATTATTCATTTGGTTTTGTGAGCCTCAATTGTATGCCAGAAATCACTTTGATACTTGATTTGGAGACTGCAGACCATACTTACACATCAACATGGAAAAACAATATGCAAAATTTGGCTTCGGCATTGCCCAAAATGGAGTATCCTGAATCGTCATATTTTTCTGTATGTCATAAATTGTGTCTAATAATAGGAAAAAATGATTATCTTCACACAAAATGTAATGCTTTATATTAACATCTGTCAGCAATTTTATGAGAATATTGCCAAAATATAACATTTGTTTTGGCATGTAGTTCCATTTTCCTTTTGTGTTTCTTTTATTTTATTGCCATTAACATAGCATAAAAAATGTCTTTCAGATGTTAAAAATCAATTATTTCCAAAATGTCCCAGTAGTTATTAGGGCAGATTAATGCAAGGTGCTGTAAGAGTAATGTCCAAATAAAATGTGATAAGTGAACAATGTAGTTCACCAACGGAGTAAGATTGACCTGACTTTGGTAACTTTGTGGGAAACAGGGGAGTAAAATCAACATATGCAACAAAAGAAAAAGTGCATGTTTTGTTGGACGATCAGGCAGGTGCTTTGGTGATACTATTTTCAGTGCAATGATCAAGCTGCCATGATGAGTTAGAACAAGACCAAAACTGTTTATACTCAATTTCTATTTACAGTTGTATAGCTGGTTTCTAATGATGATCAATGCAAGATAAGCTTGAGGATGGACATTTCAGTAACACGTGGTCTCGTGGGAGAATATTAATTATGAAAACTCAAGTGTTAACCTTTTGGACTTTGGCTTTTGGCAAGTTCATAGCAACCTTTATGTTAGTAGTCATGAAAAGTTATTTGTTTTCTAGAATTTTGAGTTCCGGGGTTCAAAATACTTGAGAGAAAGCTGTCAAATAAATTTAAACACTGTTATGTAGTGGAATCAGTATGGCTCTGGGATGTGGGCATCTCAGAGGGAAGTGGGTCTGGTTTATGGGCATGAGACCTGTGCAGTCACATAAGGCCGCATCCCTAGTAGAGACCCAGTTAAATGCTTGTTCTGAAACAAGCTCCCACAATTTTGAAATTCTTAATTATTTTTCAATAAGGGGTACTGCATTTTCATTTCACAGTAGTTCCCACAAATTATGTAATGGGTCTTTAGGGTAGCTGCAGAGGAAGAACATGACTCCATGATTCCAAACCTTCTCACCTAGATTTGGGAAATGATTCTTTAACTGCTTTCTTCCTGATAGCTTTCCTTTATTTCTATCTTTTTTGCTCTACCCCTGTCTTCATTATGATTTGGAAGACAGAACTTCCACAATGTTAAGTCCTCTGTAAAGGATCAAACTGTCCTGCATGTTTGACATCAGGTTTCTCTAGAAGTGACCAGACATCTAAGCTGTGGGACAACTTTTATGTTGTTGGACATCTATGCCATGACTCACCTTCTCACCTGGTTATTCTAACCTAGCTCTAACCCTATATTGGACATGCTTCATGCTGTGGATATCATGGTGAATAAGGAGACTTGGTTCCTGTTGTCCTAAGTTTACAGTTTAGAAGGATAGACAATCAAGCCAAGGGCCAAATAAAGGAAACTATGATGGTGGTAGAACAGGACCCACAGGAACACAGAGGAGGAGCACCTAAGGAAGTGAACCTAAACAAAATCTAAGACCTAAGTGTGGATAGATGTTTTTCACATGAAGGGGAAAGCAGAGAATGTTCTAGAAAGGCAACAGCATGAACCAAAGCCTAGAAGTGAAAGGCTGCCATCTTCAGGAGAATTTTCCCCATGGAAAATTGCACTAACTGTATTCAGAGTAGCTATCAGCCAGAGATTCTTTTCAGGGGATTTCACATTTGTGAAATGGTTTAGGTTGAAGGCCACCATAAAAGGGCCTGCCTCTATTGTAACCAGATTTTTATTCACAAAGTCCATGTAACATATGTCTGAACCAGGACAGGTGTAATATGTGATACCCAGGGACACATTGAAGATTCCAGGTTGGTGCTTGGAGGACAAAAAATTGTTGACTAGAGGAAAAAATGTGATATAAATTGATAATCAAAGTTAAATATTGTTATGGTTGAATGTTCATGCCCCATTCATATGATAAAGCCCTAACCCCCAATATGACAGTATTAGCAGGTGGGACCTGTGGGAGGTAATTAGGTTTAGATGAAATTATGGGGTGAGGCCCTCATGATGGGGTTAGTGTTCTTATAAGAAGAGTTCTCTTTCTGTCTTCATATGTACCCACAGAGGAAAGCCATTGTGGACATATTGAGAAGGTGGTTGTCTACAAATCAGGACGGATTCTGGTGTGCCTGGAGGGAAGAGAGAAAAAGACAGAGTAGCAAGAGATGAAGTCTGAGAGCTGTGCAGGGGCCAGAACACGGACATAGTCTTGTGAGGTCTGGCAAGGACTTTGCATAGTTTATAAAGGGTAATGTGAAGCCATTGGAGGGTTGTTTTTTCTTTAAGATTTTACATATTTATTTGACAGAGAGCACAAGTGGGGGAGCAGTAGGCAGAGGGAGAGGGAGAAGCAGGCTCCTCACAATGTGGAGCTTGATCCCAGGACCCTGGGTTCATGACCCGAGCTGAAGGCAGATGCTTAACTGACTGAGCCACCCAGGCATCCCCCATAGGAGAGTTTAATCAAAATTGTGAGAAGATCTGACTATGGCTTTAAAAGATAGCCATTGCAAAAGCCCAAGCAAATGATGGTGGCTTGAACAAGGGTTGCAGTGGGAGAAATGGACCTACTCATGTGGAGACAGTGAAGGGAAAGCAAAGTGTTAAAAAGGCTATACAAAGGTGCGAAGACAAGTCCAGGGTAGAGATTGTAACGGGGACTTATTTTGATAAGCTGGCTCTTGGGACCAGAGCTGAAAGGCTAACCTAGAAAGAGATACCATCAACCTCAGAGGAGAGCCTTCCAGAAAGTGACAGTTTGACGGGAGGATGAGTTCTTTGCATTTCCGGAGTTCAGGAAAGCAGTGTCAGCAACGCTCATGCCCAAGCAGACACCCACAGACAGCAGAGTGTCATCTCTGTTCACTGTTCAGAATCCAACATTGCAGGTCCTGCTTCCAGCTGTAAGTTGGGAAGTCCTTTAATTTATACGTGGTTAGCTTGATCTTCCAAAAACACGGAAACAAATTAAGGACATAACCATTGAAGACTGCAAAAAGATGGAAGAGAGATTGCCACAAAGATCCTACAAAACTATTGTGTTTGAATAAGCAAGTATTTGAGGTTTCAGTAGGTAATTTGGACAGGCTGAGCTCATTTCTGCTTCTCCTGAGTTCACTGGAAGAGTCCAGGTACCTGGGGGACCTCTTGTTCTTGTGTCCGTATTGCCTCCAGGAGGCACTTTACTTACCTGCAGGGCTGGGTTTTTTTTTTTTTTCCTGCTGATATGCTCTAGTCACCTCTAATAGCAGTCTCCATCTTGAATATGGGATTTAGACCATTAACTTTATATGGTATATTTAGAAAGCAATTCCAACAAATAGATATTAGTCATTAAAATAACTTCTTCATTAGTAAATAGATACATTTAGAACTGCATTTTGATTCCCATGTATGAAAATAAAAGTTGTATGGTTTTGTTTTGTTTTTTAAAAGTCCTGAAAAAAGAGGCATTTATACTATCCCTTTTCCTTCTTTATCCATAAATGTTTACTAATATAACATCTGTTGATCCAGATGTAGAGTATTGGTAAAAATAAGATGAATTGCTAAGCAACATATGTGTATATTATACGTCTTTCTTTTAGTTCTAAGTGACAGGAGATACAATGAAAACTAGAAAGGGACTTTATCTGTACATAACTGGAAGATCCAGGGCATGTATTTTTCTCTAACTCAACTTCCAGTCCTTGTCTTGGCTCCATTTGCAAATTGCTGTCCCCTCATGGTGGCAAAATGACTATAGCAGCACTGGCCTTATGGCTCCTCAAGCTCAAATCCTATTTTCAGCAATTTGGAAAAAATCTCATTGCCTATCATTATTTCTGGCTGTGTCCTTTTCTGAAACAACCTCTGTACCAAGGAGAATAAAGGACCTTGATTTGGTCCATTCTTTTCCACCTTTTGAAGAAAGGATTGAATCCACCCTATCCAACCAAATATGCAACCTAGGAGTAGGGCAAGGATGGTTTCCCAGTAGGAAATTGGTGTGCCGACACAAGAATACATAGGGAATGCACGTGAGGAGCCAGAATACATATTTGCCCATTGCCCTGTATCAGGCCCTTAACAGTGATAAAGGCAGGGATATTGCCACATTGGGTATCTAATAATTTGTCAAAAAAAGCTACCGGGCACAGCACCGTATTTCTCTCAAAGTTAACAAATTATGCAGGGAGCTTCTCAGTAGTTGCTGAACTTCCTACACAAGATTCAAAGAGGGCAGAAAGGGTTCCCTTACCCCATTTCATGTGCTTGATTTATACCATCTCATCAACTACTCACAAATATTTTATCATTAGTCTTATTTTTCAGATGAGGAAACTGAGCCTCAGGCAGGTTAAGGAACTTGTCTAAGTTCACATAACAAAAGTGTAGTTCAGGTCTGAACCCAGATCTTTCCGAGTATAAAGTAGGATGCCACTGCCCTAGCCAGATACAACTCTTGCATTTACTTACTCACTGAATCAAGCAATGGGCTTTACTTTTTTTTTTCTTTTCCAAATTTGAATTTTGTGGCATTTACTTTAAGATGTAGACTTTACATACGTTATAATGTCAACTTGACCACTTTTAAAGATCCTCAGCCAGAAAATTATTAGTTTCCCTCTAACCTTTCATTCCCCACATATGTAGTGAATGTCTATTACATGCAAGGGGACCACAGCAATGTGAAATGAGTTGGCTACATCATTCTGGGATAGTTTTGTGATAAGAGTAAGAGGGAAAATGCAGTCATCCCTTTTCCTGGCACACCATCACAGTCCAATCCAATCTTGAACCCTCAGAAGAAATTTTGAATGGTGAGTTCAGCAAGATTAAATAACTCCCCCTTGGGATCACCTTCCAGCCAGGAACGACCTGGTAGCTACAGCAATCACACCAGATTTTGGTTCTTGAGTTTACATTGTTTTTATGTCTTTTGGATTGTGCTGCCCTTGTGAGGAGCCCATTTGCACTCCAGTGCAGAACATAACGTAGATGCATATTAGGTATTCAATAAGTATTTCTTGAATTAAGTTAACTGTCCTATTAGAGTGATTGACCATAAAAATTTGGTATAGCAATACCATTAAACAATTAACCACTGATAAAATTTATATGAAACACATATTTTAGAAAAAAATGTATACACTCAATATCATGTGATACATATATACACATGTATAACCTAATATAATACTTATACATATGGAATAGATGATATCACACACTTATACACATTCTTTTAGATACATGTATACATGTAGATTTTTCTGATTCATAACATTTAATGTTTTTTGGTTTCTGTTTGTGAACAAGTGATATAGCCCAAAATCTTTGCTGCAATTTGAATTCCCATATCATTATTTTATGAAACTATAAAATATGAACAGTTTGCCTTCTGACCTCTACCCCTTCTAACCTCCTCCCTGCTATATGACATTAAAAACAAACATACATATGAAATGAATTATATTTAAACTTCTAGACAACATTTTTTAGCAAGTCACAAAAAGATGTATTTTGCAAAAAGTGATTTAGTTCTAGAAAGCTGAGCTGACATGTACCAATTGGTAGTTGAAAAAAAAAAAAAGACCTACTATTTGTTGTCAAACTCTTTTAATGTAGGGTGCCTGGGTGGCTCAGTCGGTTAAGCGTCTGCCTTCGGCTTAGGTCAAAATCTCAGAGTCCTGGGATTGAACCCCACTGTGGGCTCCCTGCTCAGCAGGGAGTCTACTTCTCCTTCTCCCTCTGCCCCTCTCCCTTTCCCCCTGGCTTGTGCATGCATTCTGCCTCTTTCTCTCTCTCAAATAAATAAATAAAATCTTTAAAAAAACTTTTAATTTAACTAAAAGTGGGTTTGCAAAAAGGATATTGGGAAAGCCTCAAGAGTTGTAAATCTTTAATTTCCATTTTCAAAACCTTGCAGTAATGCATAATTCTTTATGATTCATGATTTCTTAAACATACAATATGCCCTTCTTCATTATGGTTTCTATCATTTTTTTTCAAACCAGAAGTGTAATTATGTCAAGGAGGCTAAATAGTATATACTCCAAGGTTGCTGTCCCTCTGACTTAATGCTTTCTGAGGCTGTTCCTTCTCTCTCTGACTTATGACACTTTTACTCTACTGATAGACATAAGTGCGACTCCCTAGCCTATTCTTCACATCCTCTGGTCCATTTTCTGTTTCACTGAAACAACGGAATAAATGACCCAGTTTTGGTTTTTCTACTATTTACAAGAGATTTTTATTTTTTAATGTGATAGAATGTGGAAGTTTTACTGTTTGCAATTACCAAAGAGCTACAGATGAGCAAACAGAGGCTAAGAGACAATAAATGACTTGTCTGAAGTCCTGGAACTCAATGGTGTCCAGGTTCAGCAGGATTTCAGAAACGGCAATGAATGAAGCAGGTGAGTCCCGTGGACTCTTTTAATCAATGATATACTAGAAGGCAGTAGGGTAATGGTTAAGAACACAGACTTTGGACTCAGCGATCCTTGGGATTAAATCCCTGCCTTCTCCCTGCTTAGCTATGTCATTCTTGGGCAGGTTGGTTAACTTCCTATGTTCACTTGTGCCCATCTGCAAAGCGATGGTGACATTACTGAGCTTTTAGGCAAAGATTTTATGTGATAATGCATGGCTCATACTAAGCCAATGAATAAAGAATGGCTAAGGCTATAATGTTCTTATATCCATTCCTTGTGCTTCGATAAGCATTGATAAAGTAAGTAGGAGTGCCTGCTTGGGATTTGATAACTTGGAAACATAGGGTGGTATTACTTGTTAGTGCTCTAATTTTGGCCAGTTAGAAATGTTTCAATAAACTGTACATTATCTCTCTCCATGTCACATTGCCTGCAATTCATGTAGGTAGCCTTCTTCTGTACCTGGTGATAGCTGGTGATAGCTGCCCTGGCCACGGCTTAAGTCACTGCCAATTTCCTTCTAGATATTCCTGGAATCAACCACTTCTCCATTCTTACTGCCCACACCCTGGTTCAAAACATAATCATTTTTCACTGTTTTGATCTTACCATCCTATTAGATATCCGTTCTTTTAGTATTGTTCTCTTAATCTATTAACTGCCTTTGACCCAGAGCAAACTCTGTGATGTACAGTTCAAATGACGTGACTGTCTAGATAAAGCCCTTTCACAGCACCCCAGCATCCCTCAGAAAAGAGTGATAGTCCCATCATGACTTGACCTTTTTTTACCCCCTCCTCGGTGTCCTTCAAGATAGGCTATACAGAGGAGGAACCTGAGGGCTGGGGAGGTTAAATAATTAGCCTGAGCTTACACATCTAGAGAGTGACAGAACCAAGACTCTACCCCAGACTTCTCTGCTCTGTAGTCCAGATCTGCACAGTTATTACATAGATCAGGGGTTAGCAAACTATAGCCTATGGGCCAAATTCATTCCACTGCCATTTTTCACCAGTAAAGCGTTATTGGACTGCAGTCATGACCACTCATTTATATATTTCCTGTGGCTCTTTTCATGCTGAAGGGCAAAGTTGAGTAGTTACAACAGAGACCATCTGGGCCACAAAGTCTATAACATTCACTATTTGGCCCTTTACAGGAAAAGTTTGCCAGCCCCTGGCATAGATTATACTTGGATTCAAAAGAGTATAAATGATAGATTCCAGAATGTTCACAGTGAGGAACTAACACTGTAATCAGAGTCTTCTGCCAGTTTAATGAAAGTGGATGAATATGTTGCCTTAAGTAGAAGAATCACTCAAACACTAGGACCTGAATATACTAGGTGATTTTAATTACCTAGATATCTATTGGGAAAACAGCTTGACAGGATACAGATTGTCCAATCAATTATTTTTAAAAGGTTGCTGAGAGTGCTTAATGTGAAAGAGGTAGGAAGCTAAGGAGATGGCAGGCCTCCTCTACTGATTGTGCCCAACAAAGAACAGACGATTGCAAACAAAATGGGATATGTCATTTGTAAGAGGCAGAGGCTGTGAAATAAATGGCAGAATTCACAACGCTGAGGTAGGGGATTAGGAAAAGCAGCTGAACAAAGAATATGAATTTTAAGAAAGTAAACTTGAGTACCAAATGCTCTGAGCCCAAAATGACTGGATATTTGCATAAATACGTGCACAATCACCTGCTACATCCACTGAAAGTTTTGCCACCAGCCTGCATGGAGAGAAAAAATTGGAATACTTAGTCATTCAGAAAAATGGACCAGTTGTTTAAGTTAGACATACCAAAATCCCAGAAAGAGCTTAGCACGGGTAATACTGCTCACAAAGGCAAACTCTTCTTGTTCTCTGAGAGGCATTTTGCCTTTGGGATCCTGGAGCGCAGAGAAGCAACAAGCACAGGTTGTGATAATGTGCTGGCTGAGAGCAGAAATAAACCATGTGCAGAATGTGCCAGGAACATGATGGTGAGTAAGCCTTCAACTTGGATGTGGTTCCCCTTCCAAAGAGCTCAAAGTATGGACAGTTAGGTAATGACTTTCCAGGTGCCTGAGGCAGTAAGTGCAGTTTCCAGCCCCCATCATTTAATTTAGTTCCAGGGAATGAGTTGTGTGCCCTGAGCCTATGTGGCCGATGCCTGTGTGCAGGGGTATCCAAAGAGAGGGGAGAAAGGACTTGTGATTGGCATGTTCTTTCGGATGAAGAAATGAAATAGAAGGACAATTTCCTCCTTGGTTCCTTCATTCATGATTGAATTAATTTTTGTGAAGGGACTGCTGGCTGCCCTGCACCAGAACGAGGGACACCAAGATGAATAAAGACTTGTTGGGGGAAAAGATTCAAAAGCACATTGTCGCCTGGCACTCCGATGAACCATTTCTAATATGGGAGACAGTGCCCAAGCCAGAAGCTGTGTGAGGGATGAGAGAGAGTAAGTGTGGAAGCAGGCTGAAGAGGTTTGAAAATAGACTGATAATGTGTGTGACCTGACTCCCATTGTCCTCAAAGTAAGTTGTTTTTGAAGGGAGGAATGTTTCCACGTATTTTGAGGGAAACCCAAAAGCAGGACAGCTACCCAGTGTTGATTCTTTGCCTTCACGCAGTCTATGCAAAAGAAGAAAAGATGAGCATCTCAGTGTGGCCTGATTCCCCCTTCTGTGAGGGGGGCTGAGTGTGTCCGAATGCTTCCATCACCCCCTCCTGTGTGCTCTCCCACGGTTTTCCAACTCTTGAGTTTGAGAGGCAGATTTACCTCCCTAGCACTGAGAGCCAGTTCCAGTGCTGGCACCAATGCTCCAACTTCCTTGTTTTTATCATTGGTATCTCTCATGACACTAACAACCACCACCATTCACTGAGTGCTGACTATGTGCTGGGCATTGTGTTTAGCACCTGCATCTATTCCTCATTTAAATCTCACCATGATCCTATGGAGTAGGTATCATTTTACCCAATTTTCAGAAGATCAATGGAGTCACAGAATATTTAACTTCCCCAAAGTCACTTGGCTGATTTAATAAGTCTTGCATATTCTAGATATTTTTAACCTCGCTAGTAAGTATCTTCTACTATTTATGTATTTTTTTAAATAATTTGATTTAAAACAAGTTCTATGGCTGAAGCAAGTGCTTAATAAGTACTGCCAAGTTAGACTCTTGGAATATTAGGGTACTAGATGTGGAATCTAAGTTAGGGATATATTTGGTCCTTTCCAGGTCTGTCTGGGTTACAGCAAGACATTTTCCATTTTCACGATGCACTTTGGAAGAGACTAGGGAAATTAAGTGGGCATCACATGCAAATATCACTGCTTTCATGGCAGTTTTATTTTAGAAAGGGCAATTTGTAAAACTTTTAGTGATCCTTGGCAAGGGGCAGGGAAAGGCCAGACTTCGCAGAAAACCCTTGACTGGGTGATGTCTACCACTACCATCTTCAGATTCTCAGATGCCACTTGATGTTGGAGGACCTCTACTCAGCCCCTGCCTTGTCCAAGCTCTTGGAAACTCAATGTGACAGCTCCTTCCTTCATTAATATTCATATTCCGTTTTGATCACAGGTCAAAGGGAGAGGTTAAACCACAACTCAGAGTCCTAGGGATCAGGATTTGACCATATTGAAACCTCATACATAGCCACCCCTCCATGGTTCTGTGGATGGAACCTGGCACTGGTGTGAGATCTTAGGTGTTGAGGCTATAACACAGAATAAAATAAACAAAGTCCCTGATTTGTGGAATTTGCTATCTAGTGGACTCTTATTTGATTGCCTTGAGGCCTTTTCCATGTTTCAAATTATACTTTCTCACTACTCCATGAGGAAGGTTGATCAAGGTTCATGCTCATTTTACTGATGAGGAGACACAGCAATGATATCATAGAACTAAGTAGCAGAACCAAGTACACTTGACCTCAAAGTTTGTCCTCTTAAAAAGTTACTGTGGTAAAATATTTATAACATAGAGTTTATTATTTTAACCATTTTTAAGTGCATGGTTCAATGACATTAAATACATTTACATCGTTGTGCAACCATCACCACCAAAGCATCTCCAGACCTTTTTCCATCTTCCCAACCTGAAACTCTGTACCCCTTAAACAACAACTTCTCTTTCTCCTTTCCCCCTTCTAGCCCCTTGTAACCACCATAATGCTTTCTGGTTCTATGAATTTGACCACTTTAGGTACCTCATATAAGTGGAATAATACAGTAGTTGTCCTTATGTGATTGGACTACTTCATTTAGCATAATGTTCTCAATGTTCATGTTGTAGCATGTGTCATAATCCCCTTCCTTTTTAAGGCTGAATAATATTCCATTGTATGTATACACCACATTTTGTTTGTTCATTCAGCCATTGATGGACACTTGCATTGTTTCTACCTTTTGGTTGTTGTGAATAATGCTGCTATGAACATGGGTGTTTAAATATCCCTTTATCTCCTTGCTTCCAATGCTTTTGGATGTATACCCAGAAGTGGAATTGCTGGATTATATAGTAATCCTATTTTTTAATTCTTTGAGGAAGCACCATACTGTTTTCCATGTGGCTGCACCATTTGAAATTCCTGTGTTCTTTAAACAACATCGAAGTTGCGTTTGAATGATGAATGAAAGAGGGAAATAGCGCTGACATTGTAGCAATGCCGAATGCAGCTGATCTGATGCTTCTGTTATATATCAGTGTAACCCACATTTCTGTCATATGATTTGTGATGTTTACAAATAACATGTTTCCTTTGCTCCTCAAAAACATGTTGAATAAAGGGGCATGTTTAACTTTTCAGTACACGTTAAATATGATGAAATGTCAGTGTTTTTGAGGTGTCAAAACAAATGACATAATGTCAGCATTTAGAAACTCAGCTATTTGCAAAATGAGTTGCTTTTGTTTTCTGCCAGGCACACCACAGCATGTTCAACAATGGGGTATGATAGCTGTGAATTGTGAGTCTAATCTGCCTCAGACTCAGAAAGCCTCCAGTACAAAGTGGCATTTGTTTATCATTGCTTTGTGGTGTTTGCCTGTTTCTGCCATACAAAGGTTCACTGGGGGTTGAATTGAAAATTCGTGGATCAGTACTGGGTTGTGAATTCTTGAGGTGTGTGTCTATATCACTGTGTGTGTGTGTGTGTGTGTGTATGTGTGTGTTGTGTGTGTTGTACAAACGATACATCTCCAAAATGATCCCATTTGGAGATCTTCCCCCCCCCCCAGTCTGGTGACACACCCTGAGGTGACCCACAATGAGTCTGGCCCTTGGATAATCCTCTCCCCCGGGAGCCCAGACAGAACCTGCAACTTGTTGCTAGCCAATGGAATATGGCAGAGGTGATGGGTTGCCATGCATTTGATTGGGTTACATTATGTAAGACTCCTTAGCTGACTGGAGGAGCGATTCTTCTCGTGGCCTTGAAGCTGTCATATTGTGACAGGGCCATGTGGCAAGGAAGGGACAGCCTCAGGAGATAAGAATAGTCCTTGATTGACAACCAGCAAGAAAATGGGACTATCTGTCAGTCTACAACTGTAGTGAATTGGATTCTGCCAACGAACATGTGCCCTTGGAGGAAGACTGCCAGCCCCAGGAAGGAACACAGCCTGACTGACACCTTGACTGTGGCCGTGTGAGAGAGCAAAGGACCCCGTTTCCTGACCCATGGAAACTGGAACATAATAAATGTGATTTTTAAGCTGCTGTATTTGTGGTAATTGGTTACACAGAAATAGAAAACTAATACAGTTAGGCATACTCTTCGCATTACCTTCCCTTTCTCGGCTTGTTCCTTTTATGTTTATATGGATTTTCTGCCTATTCTTCTGGTGTGGATTCTGCCTGATGGTACCATCAATTCAGATGCCCTGGTTTCTCTCAGCCACAAGGAAGGCACCTGACCCTCACTAGACCAATTGGATGTTTATTTCTGGGACTCTGAGTCTTGACAAGAGTAACAAAGAGGAAGGGCATGTATAAAGCTGCTTCATCCCAGCAGCATTAGCCTGAAACACTCTTGCTACCAGTTCTTCTGGAGATTCCCTACTTCCTGTCTTTGCCAAAACTGACATTTTCAGCTTTCTCTTTTTGATGAGCTTCACTAGATTCTTCAAATAAATTTCTCTTCCGCTTAAATTAATCAGAGTCTGATTCTCTTCTTTGCAGCCAGAGGATTCAAACTGATACATTGACCGCTGTCATAATCTCCTCGAATCTTCTTTTTCTGAGTTGTATTATGGCCTTCTTTCTAAAAGACCCTTGCCAGGTGCCTGGGTGGCTCAGTCAATTAAGGGTCTGCCTTTGGCTCAGGTCATGATCCCAGGGTCCTGGGATCAAGCCCCATATCTGGCTCCCTGCTCAGTGGGAGTATGCTTCTCCCTCTCCCTTTGCCCCTCCCCCTCCCTGCTCCCCTCCACTCATGCTTTCTCTCTCTCTCAGATAAGTAAATAAAATCTTAAAATAAAATAAAAGATCCTTCCCATCACTAGTTCCTCCTGATGATGTTTCCCCTAAAGCTTTCAGGGTTTAAGGAGAATTCTGAATATTGAACTGACGGGATTTTGCAATCAGAAGACTAAAAGGGATACATGAAAATTTCAGCTTACCTTCTTAATTTTAATCAGGACCAGTTTTGTTGTTTGTTTTGGTTAGGTCTCATAAAGAAGGTACTCAGAAAGGATAAATCACCAGGATGGATATTGTCTATAGAGAAGAAAACATAACTTCTTTTCCCCACTTGGAAAAGAAAGAGTACAGAATGGCTTCCAGCAATGTGTTTTCTGATGTCGTAGAGAGAAAGGAAATATCAGTTGGAGCTGCAGGTTTTCTTGATCTTCAAAGTTGAGTGTGTAAAGATGTCTGTTTCTGGGACTGAAATATCAAAGACAAAGAGGCATCTTGAATGAAATGAAAGCTCCAGAATAGAATTAAAAATAAGAATTGAAAAGTAGAGAGAATTGTAATTTATTTTTGGAATTATGTTTTTTGACTCACTTTGATATACAAATCTTTCCTTGATGATAAAAGTCTATGTGGAAAAGTGATATAAAGTTTCTTCCTCTTGCATTTAGTCATGATGCATGAATGTTTTGATTATATTCTTTTTTTCTAAAGATTTATTGATTTATTTGAGAGAAAGAGTGCCCAAGAGAGCAAGCAGGGGCATGGGGAGGGGGGTCGGGTGGAGAGGGAAGGGCAGAGGGAGAGGGAGAAGGAGAGGGAGAGGCAGACTTCCTGACTGGGGCTGGATCCCAGGAACCCAGGATCATGACCTGATCCAAAGGCAGGAAGGCAGACGCTCAACTGACTGAGCCACCCAGGTGTAATCTACATTCTTTATAAAGAAGTTAAAATAAGGCTGTTAGTGATTTTATCGCAGTGTCCATGACACCATGCTAACAGTGGCAAAGCATTTTTTTCTCTTAGTTTAATTTGTTGAACGGAGAGATTTTTTCACCATAGTCCTAAAATTATCATATTAAAACTGTTCTGAGAAATTCTCTGCTTGCACTTTGATGAAATTTCAAAAAATATAAACAGCATTCAATACTGTTAACAGTTGGGGATGTGTGAAATGGAATGTGTGTGTGTGAGCATATCATGGTGAAGAGAAGGACACAGGGAAAACATAAAAAAATGAAAACCAACAGCTGAAGAATAGATTTTATGAAATTTTAGTGGGTTTAGCCTTGCTCTAGGACCCTTTTAATTGCTTTATAAAGTGCTATATTTCCAATTTTCCTATTAGAAAAACATAGTTGAGGTTTTGTTTCAGGGTTGCTAAAAAAATGAATTGATGTTTTTATAATATTTCCTTTGAAAGGTAAAACTGAACATGGTTCTTTACAAGATTTCCTTCTCTCCCACACACATTCTCAGGTAGATTAAAATGAAATCAATCTTAGAGCTCAGGAAATGTCAAGATTTCAAATGGGAAGTTCTTGACTTTGTTGTCAGATTGTATTCTTGGAAAAACTAGCTCTCTCTCCCATTTCATTTTGCCAGTAAAAAATTGGTTGAGTCTTAAGCATGTGTTCTGTGTGCTGTTCACGATGCCTCTCCAACCTCTTGACCATCACCCCTCACCATCATTAATTAGATGATTGCTCATCCTCCAGTGTGTTGTTGGAAACTTTATAATTATGTGAAGAAATAAAGTCCTAATGAAGTACATTACATTTCATATAGCCAAGGTTTGTTGCCTGAGAATGAGTGAAGAATACTAGCATGATACCCTCTGTCTGTTTTTACTACTGTGTCCCAAGATAGAAACAGAGTCATTAGGGATTGGTATTTGGGGCTCTGTGTGTTATTTTCATATCGCATATTATGACTAAAAAGTTATGGATCCAACACGTAAATAATGTATCGTACACTTACAAATTCTTAGGAGAATAGATCTTCTGTAAAGTGTTCTTGCCACAATAAAATAACAATTATTTTTTTTAAAAGGAGGAGCCAACAAGTATGGAAATAGATTGCATTTAGTTTAGAAATATTATATGCATTCTTATTCAGTGCTTGAGCAGTAGCTGGAATACTTATTTTTTCCTTTTTTTATTATTATGTTAATCACCATACATTACATCATTAGTTTTTGATGTAGTGTTCCATGATTCATTGTTTGTGCATAACACCCACTGCTCCAAGCAGAATGTGCCCTCTTTAATACCCATCACCAGGCTAACCCATCCCCCCAACCCCTCCCCTCTAGAACCATCACTTTGGTTTTCAGAGTCCATCCTCTCACATGGTTCGTCTCCCCCTCCGACATACTCCTCTTCATTCTTCCCCTCCTGCTATCTTCTTCTTCTTTTTTTTTAACATATATTGCATTATTTATTTCAGAAGTACAGATCTGTGATTCAACAGTCTTGCACAATTCACAGCACTCATCATAGCACATACCCTCCCCAATGTCTATCACCCAGGCACCCCATCCCTCCCACCCCCCACCACTCCAACAACCCTCAGTTTGTTTCCTGAGATTAAGAACTCCTCATATCAGTGAGGTCATATGATACATGTCTTTCTCTGACTGACTTATTTCACTCAGCATAACACCCTCCAGTTCCATCCACATCGTTGCAAATGGCAAGATCTCATTTATTTTGATGGCTGCATAATATTCCATTATGTATATATACCACCTCTTCTTTATCCATTCATCTGTCGATGGACATCTTGGCTCTTTCCACAATTTGGCTATTGTGGACATTGCTGCTATAAACATCAGGGTGCACGTACCCCTTCAGGTCCCTACATTTGTATCTTTGGGGTAAATACCCAGTAGTGCAATTGCTGGATCATATGGTAGCTCTATTTTCAACTGTTTGAGGAACCTCCATACTGTTTTCCAGAGTGGTTGCACCAGCTTGCATTCCCACCAACAGTGTAGGAGGGTTCCCCTTTCTCCACATCCCTGCCAACATCTGTCGTTTCCTGACCTGTTAATTTTAGCCATTCTGACAGTTGTGAGGTGGTATCTCATTGAGGTTTTGATTTGGATTTCGCTGATGCTGAGCAATGTTGAGCAATTTTTCATGTGTCTGTTGGCCATTTGGATGTCTTTTTTGGAAAAATATCTGTAAATGTCTTCTGCCCATTTCTTGATTGGATTATTTGTTCTTTGGGTGTTGAGTTTGATAAGTTCTTTATAGATTTTGGGTACTAGCCCTTTATCTGATATGTCATTTGCAAATATCTTCTCCCATTCTGTCGGTTGTCTTTTGGTTTTGTGGACTGTTTCTTTTGGTGTGCAAAAGCTTTTTATCTTGACGAAATCCCAATAGTTCAGGGGCGCCTGGGTGGCTCAGTCGTTAAGCATCTGCCTTCGGCTCAGGTCATGATCCCAGAGTCCTGGGATCGAGCCCCGCATCGGGCTCCCAGCTCCGCGGAAAGCATGCTTCTCCCTCTCCCACTCCCCCTGCCTGTGTTCCCTCTCTCGCTGTGTCTCTGTCTGTCAAATAAATAAAATCTTAAAAAAAAAAAATCCCAATAGTTCATTTTTGCCCTTGCTTCCCTTGCCTTTGGCGATGTTTCTAGGAAGAAGTTGCTGTGGCTGAGGTCAAAGAGGTTGCTGCCTGTGTTCTCCTTTAGGATTTTGATGGACTCCTCTCTCACGTTGAGGTCTTTCAACCATTTGGAGTCTATTTTTGTGTGTGGTGTAAGGAAATGGTCCAGTTTCATTCTTCTGCATGGGGCTGTCCAATTTTCCCAACACCATTTGTTGAAGAGACTGTCTTTTTCCATTGGACATTCTTTCCTGCTTTGTCAAAGATGAGTTGACCATAGAGTTGAGGGTCCATTTCTGGGCTCTGTATTCTGTTCCATTGATCTATGTGTCTGTTTTTGTGCCAGTACCATACTGTCTTGATGATGACAGCTTTGTAATAGAGCTGGAATTCCGGAATTGTGATGCCGCCAGCTTTGCTTTTCTTTTTCAATATTCCTCTGGCTATTCAGGGTGTCTTCTGGTTCCATACAAATCCTAGGATTATTTGTTCCATTTCTTTGAAAAAAGTGGATGGTATTTTGATGGGGATTGCATTGAATGCATAGATTGCTCTAGGTAGCATTGACATCTTTACAATGTCTGTTCTTCCAATCCATGAGCATGGAATGTTTTTCCATTTCTTTGTGTCTTCCCCAATTTCTTTCATGAGTATTTTACAGTTTTCTGAGTACAGATCCTTAGCCTCTTTGGTTAAATTTATTCCTAGGTATCTTATGCTTTTGGGTGCAATTGTAAATGGGATCGACTCCTTGATTTGTCTCTCTTCTGTCTTGTTGTTGGTGTATAGGAATGCCACTGATTTCTGTGCATTGATTTTATATCCTGCTACTTTACTGAATTCCTGGATGAGTTCTAGCAGTTTTGGGGTGGAGTCTTTTGGGTTTTCCACATACAGTATCCTATCATCTGCAAAGAGTGAGAGTTTGACTTCCTCTTTGCTGATATGGATGCCTTTGATTTCTTTTCGTTGTTTGATTGCTGTGGCTAGGACTTCTAATACTAGGTTGAATAACAGTGGTGATAGTGAACATCCCTGCCGCGTTCCTGACCTTAGGGGAAAAGCTCTCAGCTTTTCCCCATTGAGAATGATATTCTCTGTAGGTTTTTCATAGATGGCTTTTATGATATTGAGGTATGTGCCCTCTATCCCTATACTCTGAAGAGTTTTGATCAAGAAAGGATGCTGTACTTTGTCAAATGCTTTTTCTGCATCTATTGAGAGGATCATATGATTCTTGTTCTTTCTCTTCTTAATGTGTTGTATCACGTTGATTGATTTGCGGATGTTGAACCAGCCTTGCAGCCCAGGGATAAATCCCACTTGGTCGTGGTGAATAAGCCTTTTAATGTAGTGTTGGATCCTATTGGCTAGCATTTTGGTGAGAATTTTTGCATCCATGTTCATCAAGGATAATGGTCTGTAATTCTCCTTTTGGATGGGGTCTTTGTCTGGTTTTGGGATCAAGCTAATGGTGGCCTCATAAAATGAGTTTGGAAGTTTTCCTTCCATTTCTATTTTTTGGAACAGTTTCAGGAGAATAGGTATTAATTCTTCTTGAAATGTTTGGTAGAATTCCCCTGGGAAGCCATCTCGCCCTGGGCTTTTGTTTCTTGGGAGATTTTTGATGACTGCTTCAATTTCTTTAGTGGTTATAGGTCTGTTCAGGTTTTCTATTTCTTCCTGGTTCAGTTTTGGTAGTTGATACATCTCTAGGAATGCACCCATTTCTTCCAGGTTATCTAGTTTGCTGGCATAGAGTTGCTCATAATATGTTCTTATCATTGTTTGTATTTCTTTGGTGTTGGTTGTGATCTCTCCCCTTTCATTCATGATTTTGTTGATTTGGGTCATTTCTCTTTTCTTTTTGAGAAGTCTGGCCAGAGATTTATCAATCTTGTTAATTCTTTGAAAGAACCAGCTCCTAGTTTCGTTGATCTGTTCTATGGTTCTTTTGGTTTGTATTTCATTGACTTCTGCTCTGATCTTTATTATTTCTCTTCTCCTGCTGGGTTTAGGCTTTATTTGCTGTTTTTTCTCTAGCTCCTTAGGTGTAGGGTTGGGTTGTGTATTTGAGACCTTTCTTGTTTCTTGAGAAAGGCTTGTATTGCTATATACTTTCCTCTTAGGACTGCCTTTGCTGTATCCCAAAGATTTTGAACAGTTGTGTTTTCATTTTCATTGGTTTCCATGAAGTTTTTTAATTCTTCTTTAATTTCCTGGTTGACCCACTCATTCTTTAGTAGGATGCTCTTTAGCCTCCATGTATTTGAATTCTTTCCGACTTTCCTCTTGTGATTGAGTTCTAGTTTCAAAGCATTGTGGTCTGAAAATATGCAGGGAATGATCCCAATCTTTTGGTACCGGTTGAGACCTGATTTGTGACCTAGGATGTGATCTATTCCGGAGAATGTTCCTTGGGCACTAGACAAGAATGTGTATTCCGTTGCTTTGGGATGGAATGTTCTGAATATGTCTGTGAAGTCCATTTGGTCCAGTGTGTCATTTAAAGTCTTTATTTCCTTGTTGATCTTTTGCTTAGATGATCTGTCCATTTCAGTCAAGGGGGTGTTAAATGCCCGCACTATTTTTGTATTGTTGTCAATGTGTTTCTTTGCTTTTGTTATTAATTGCCTTATGTAATTAGGTGCTCCCATGTTAGGGGCATAGATATTTACAATTTTTAGATCTTCTTGTTGGATAGACCCTTTAAGTAGGATATAGTGTCCTTCTTCATCTCTTATTACAGTCTTTGGTTTAAAATCTAATTTGTCTGATATAAGGATTGCCACCCCAGCTTTCTTTTGGTGTCCATTAGCATGGTAAATGGTTTTCCACCCCCTCACGTTCAATGTGGGAGTGTCTTTGGGTCTAAAATGAGTCTCTTGCAGACAGCATATTGATGGGTCTTGTTTTTTAATCCAATCTGATAGCCTGTGTCTTTTGATTGGGGGCATTTAGCCCATTTACATTCTGGGTAACTATTGGAAGATATGAGTTTGCCATTGCATTGCCTGTAAGGTGACTGTTACTGTATATTGTCTGTGTTCCTTTTTTATCTATGCTGCCTTTAGGCTCTGTCTTTGCTTAGAGGACCCCTTTTAATATTTCTTGTAGGTCCGGTTTCGTGTTTGCAAATTCCTTTCGTTTTTGTTTGTCCTGGAAGCTTTTTATCTCTCCTTCTATTTTCAATGACAGCCTAGCTGGATATAGTATTCTTGGCTGCATATTTTTCTCGTTTAGTGCTCTGAAGATACCATGCCAGTCCTTTCTGGCCTGCCAGGTCTCTGTGGATAGGTCTGTTGCGAATCTAATGTTTCTACCATTATAGGTTACATATCTCTTCTCTCGAGCTGCTTTCAGGATTTTCTCTTTGTCTCTGAGACTCGTAAGTTTTACTATTAGATGTCTGGGTGTTGACCTATTTTTATTGATTTTGAAAGGGGTTCTCTGTGCCTCCTGGATTTTGATGCCTGTTTCCTTCCCCACATTAGGGAAGTTCTCTGCTATTATTTGTTCCAATATACCTTCTGCCCCTCTCTCTGTTTCTTCTTCTTCTGGGATCCCAATTATTCTAATGTTGTTTCATCTTTTCCTATCGCTTATCTCTCAAATTCTGCCCCCGTGATCCTGTAGTTGTTTCTCTTTCTTTTTCTCAGCCTCTTTATTTTCCATCATTTGGTCTTCTATATCACTGATTCTCTCTTCTGCCTCATTATCCTAGCAGTTAGTGCCCCCATTTTTGATTGCACCTCATCAATAGCCTTTTTAATTTCGACTTGGTTAGATTTTAGTTCTTTTATTTCTCCAGAAAGGGTTTCTCTAATAACTTCCATGCTTTTTTCAAGCTCAGTTAGTATCTTTAAAGTCATGATTCTGAACTCTAGGTCTAACATTGTACTAATGTCCGTATTGAGTAGGTCCCTGGCAGACGGTACTACCTCTTGTTCTTTTTGCTGAGGTGATTTTTTTCATCTTGTCATTTTGTCCAGGGAAGAATAGATGAATGAGAGAACAGAATGCTAACAGTTTAACAAGCTCCCCAGCAAATATACTCTATACAAATCAGAAGGGACCTGAAACCAGGGGAAAAGAAAGGGAAAGAAATTAAAAAGAAAGAGAAAAAAAAAAGAAAAAAGAAAAAGATAAAAACAAACATAAACAGAACAAAACAAGAAAACAAACAGAATATGATCAAATATGATCATACTAGTGTATAGATCAGTGCCACACACTAGATTTTGGGCATATTTTTGTCTGTTAGAAGAAGTGCCTCCTAATATTTTAAAGGAAGAAAGACTTATATATATACAAAATAAGGGTTGATACAATGAAGGGATGGAAGATGACTGTAAAGATGAAAATTATAAAAGATTTTATAAAAGGAATTGATAAGATAAGAAGTTGTTTGAAAATAGAAAGAAGAAGATTAAAAAACAGAGAAGAAACGGAAAAAAGAAAAGGGAGAGAATGTGATCAAGCAGGAGACTAGAACAAAGCCATACACTAGTGATTTAGGGCATATTTTGATCTGTTAGAAGAAAGTGTATCTCAAAATTTTAAAGAGAAAACAACTTATATATATATGCCAAAAATAAGGGTACCTAATATGAAGGGATAAAATATGACTCTAAAAAATGAAAAATATTTTTTTTAAAAAAGGGATTGATAAGATGTTTGAAAAAGGGAAAAAGAAAAATTCAAAAAAGAAAAAAAAAGTAAAAAAAATCAACTGTGAAAAACTAATGAATCATGGTAAAAAACCCATGAATTCTATGTAGAATATTCCCCTAGCGCTGGAATTCTCCCGTTCTCCTTGATCGGTAAACTTGGTCTTGGCTTGCCTGGCTGTTCGTGCTGATCTTCTGGGGTAGGGGCCTCTTGCCGTGGTTCCCAAATGTCTTTGCCGGAGGCAGAATTGCCCTGCCCTTGTCGGTCCCGGCTAAGCAATCTGCTCGGGTTTGCTCTCCAGTGCTTTTGTTCCCTCCAAGCTCTCGGTACAGCTTTGGAGGACCAGAGTGAAAATGGTGGCCTCCCAATCTCTGCCCAGAGGAGCTGAGAACTCGGGTCCTTGCTCCTCAGTGCAACTCCAGAGAAAATCAGTCACTCCCGTCTCCCTGGTCTCCGGCCGCACTCCGTGCTCACCCGGCCTGTCACCGAGCTTTTTTATCTGTGGCACACGACCCCGTGTGGAGTCTCCAAACCCAGCAGATCCCTGCGGTGCGTTCCCGCGCCACTCCTCCCGGGGGAGGAAGGGGAGTCTCCCCGGATCTGCCGCTTGTTGGGTCCCTGCTGGAGGAGCAGTGGCCCGACTGGGCCTCGGATCACAGTTTATGGCAACCCCGAGCTGAGGGCCCGCGCCTCGGCTCCATCTCTGCAGCTGGCTTCCCCGCTCCAATACCTGGGAGCTCTGCCGCACTCAGGCACCCGGGGTCTTTCTGTGACCCCGAGGGTCCTGAGACCACACTGTCCCGTGAGGGTTCCACCCCCCCGCTTAGCCACTGGAGCGACGTCCCTCAGCGGAGCCTGCTTCTAAAAGTTCCGATTTTGTGCTCCGCGGCTCTAGCACTTGCCAGAAGCGGCCGATGGAGGCCCCCTCCCCCGCCGTCTATCCTCCCGAATATCGCCTCGGATTCACTTCTCCGCATGTCCTACCTTCCAGTAAGTGGTCGCTTTTCTGTTCAGAGAGTTGTTGCTACTCTCCTCTTCGGTCCCCTGTTGAGTTCGTAGGTGTTCAGAATGGTTTGATCCCTATTCAGCTGAATTCCTGAGACCAGACGAAATCTAGGTCTCCTACTCCTCCGCCATCTTGCTCCGCTCCTGGAATACCCTTAAATTTTGATGCTATTTTCCCCTGTGATTGGCTCCATAGAGCTAATATTCCTTAATCCATCTTAATGGGACAATAGGTTTGTGTGTGTGTGTGTGTGTGTGTGTGTGTGCTTACAGATCTGAATTTGTCACTTTCTAGCTCTTTGTCCCTATTTATCCCCAGAATCACGACCTTTGTAATGAAATCTTTGTGAAGGATCAGTCAATGGCTTTTTTCCAAAGGACTCTGAAACTACTTGAAAGAGCCTAATTTTTAATTTTTGCGGTGATTTCACTGAGAGATATTCCTACCAAAACTAGATCTCTTAGAAACGGATGGATACCATTTCATATTGTACCAAAATTGAAGATACACTAGCACCAGGCTTAGGTGCCTTTGTGGAATCACCAAACGACTGCTAATTTAAACCCTGCTTCTTAAGGCAGTGAGCTTATGACTGGAACTATTACTGACTGGACTTTGTTTGGAAGCACTGAGTATTGATTATATACAGCATTTCCTAAACTAACGAGAATTCTTCTTGAAGCATGGATCCTCAGTCCCAAAGGAAATTCAATCTGTGGTAAATCTCAAACTTCCCTTTTTCTCTTATGGAGGAGTCTCACAATCCTTAGACATTTTTATACATTGTATGAAGGGTTTAAGGTGTGGAATGAGGCAGTGAGACACATTTGGGACACATTTATGTTTTCTGAAGGGACTATGTGGATCTTTCTGTCAAGTTTGTTAATGAAATTTTATTTTATTTTTCAAAAATTCATTACCTTTTTTGTTTACTCCTACTTTAATGCCTTGTTGGAAATGCAGCCATTTCTGGAGAGAATTTGGCATTGCTTCTATCTCTGAGACAGGAGAACTTAATTATTTCCTCAACCTGTCTTTTTTGTTTTGTTTTGTTTTGTTTTGGAAGAATATGCACTGACATGAGAGAACATCCACATTTTTATTCTGGGCATGAAAAAGATGTAAAACAGGTTTGGTGTGAAGCATGTGGGTATGTGTGTATGTGTTATCACCCTCCACCCTATGTGAAGGGTCACCGATGTTTAGAATCCTCAGGAACTAGAGCAATTAATCTCTTCTGTTGTCTATGAAAAGCACAAGGCCTGGGAGTATCCTCTCTTTTGTACCATTTGGAAACCATTCCTGGCCCACAGGGATTGATACATCAAGAGGAATGATCTCTTGCCAGCCTATTTTTAAGTTTTGCCTGGCTAGTTTTACTGTTCCCCACCCATTTCTCCTTTATCCCATGTCATTTCCTTAGGTTCAAGGTTTGGCAGCCCCTTCTGCTTTGTGCTTATCTTTTTCTTCCTATTTACACAAACCCGCCTTCCCTCCCCAGTGAGACAGTTTATGTAGTGTGTGCATCTACATCCAGCTGGTTCGGCTGTGCAACGGCGGAGCAAACCGTGCCGTGATCTGTAGGCATGGGGGTGTCAATAGACACAGGAGTGAGGATGACACAGCATCCCAAGGGACAAGATTGCAGAGATTTTTATCGTTACTCCAATGCAAGTACATGGTTAGAAGGCACATTGTGGAAAAAATAAAAGGAAAAGAGATTCAAGATGAAAGCTTCCAGCCCAACAAGTCCCACAGGGAAGCATCTTACAGCCCATTTGAACAAGTGTATGTAGCAGTTCCTTGGAGAAGAAATAAAAGCCCAAGAAAGAATGGCAGACTCTGTATGTTAGGCAATTGTAAGGAAGTGACAGTTAATATTTAGGAAACTAAAGGTTTGAAGTACTTAGACGCAAAGCATATGTTAATATGTAAACTAATGGAAATTATCAATGACCTTGAAGTTTCTTACAAGTTGACAATGTGGCCCTTTTGCCACAGAAAGTGACTATTGCTGTAGTAGATTCTGACCATGACTAGGAGTATACTATGACTTTATATGTAATGTGAATTTTACTTACTTTCCAGTGTGAGCAGTTCCTCTTTTGCCAATAGTTTCGCTTGCACATATCAGTAAACACATATTTATCACTTTGGGGGATCAGTAAGTGCTAATAAAGTTGCTGCTACTTGCATTTTAGATTTGTTTTGATAACAGACACATCCTAAATGAACTAAGAAGTCTTGCTTCAGAGCTCGACAAGAAACATAAAGATATGAGCATTATCACAGTTGTCACCAAACAAGTTCAAAGGATGGTACATGGTATCTTTTTCATCAACATATTCTAACTCTGTCTCAGATTACATTTCTAAGGGCTCTGTGTGTGTGCATACACACACTCCTATTTCCTTTGGTGGGAGTTTTGATGTCACTTTTTTTTTTTTTAAAGATTTTATTTATTTGACAAAAAGAGAGTAAGAGAGAGAGCACAAGTAGGGGGAGCGGCCGGCAGAGGGAGAGGGAGAAGTAGGCTCTCCCCTGAGTGGGGAGCCCTACATGGGGCTCGATCCCAGAACCTGGGATCATAACCTGAGCTGAAGGCAGATGTTTAACTGACTGAGCCACCCAGGTGCCCCTTGACATCACTTTTTGATAAAATTCATTTTTAAGATTATTTCTGACTGCAGTGAGGAAAACTAACCAGTGAGCAAATACAAAGAATCTACTCCTCTACACAATATTTTTTCACAATATTGGTATGTGTTATTTCATTTAAAATCAGCATTCTGCATACAGTCGTTTTGAATTATCTCATGTTATATACAACATTTATTGAGGTTTGCTTTTCAAATATTCCTTCATTCAGTTATTTCTCTAAATGGGCTGACATATCAGCTTTCTCTATACATACTTTATTAATATATGGATTAAAAGTATATTTAATCTATTCCTCAACTTTTATCTCTTTAGGTTACCATTCTATCATTCTTTGTTTTCCTTCCTGACCTTTGCTGATCATCTAGAAATGTTTTGTATTCACTGACCACTCCCCTCTCCCCACTCATTTCTTAATTTTTTTTTACAATATAGCTTCTTCCTAATTCATGGCCTACTCCACTGAACTTTCTTCAGACCATGTCTTCTTTAACACCTATAACATTTAAGAGCATTGACCACCCTCTCTTAGGTGGGTTCCTCTACCGTACTTGCTGCCCACTGGCACCAACCATGAGCACCACGCCTGAGCCAGGGAGCACTATCTGAAAACCAGATCTGCTTATATTGATTCTTTTTATTCCTACCCCCACCGGGCTTCTCTTGAGTTTCCTACATATTTTCTTCTTCTTCTGTTTGCCAATTCCATTTGATGTGGGTATTCCACAAAGAAAAAAATAATAGATACTGTTTAGAACTAAAACAAGTTATATCAACACTTATCTTTTAGAAAGGACATAATACATGGAGCTGGGAGTAGATTGTGACACACACACACACACACACACACATGCATTTTAAGCCAATGTGTTCAGTTGAACAGGTGCAGCCCCCTGTATTCTACTATATGTCCAGGCTAAGTTTTCTTAAGTGTTTAGCATTAATCATCACTTTTAATCCTTACTACAGCCTATTTGTAATTTATTCCCATTTTATACTTGAAGGTACTTTATATGTTCATCTCACTGAGAAAGTCATCTAGGTCATTATGAAAGCAGAGATGAATTGACAGTGTTTGACATTACTCGAATAGGAAAGGAAATTGGGTGCAGAATAGTAAAATTTCTCTAAATAGGACAATGACTTCAAAAGCAATTATTCAGTAATTAGATTATAGTGTTGCTATATCAGGTTGAATGCCATCATTGTGGGGTTCTTTTTTTCCTTACAAAGAGAAATAAATTAATATGTGGGGAAAAAAACTAACTCAAACATACCCAATTTCTAATATGCCACACTATACATTGAAAGACCCTATTCTTTGTATTTTCCAGTTTCCCATTGTTTTCAGCATGCCTTTCTCAACATGCTAATGATAGCTTAAAATTTAATATTTTCTTTGTGCTTCACAAAGTAAAATAAGAGAAAATTTATGTCTTCTTACAAACTAGTTCTCCTCTTTTTCCTCAATGTAATGAGCTTCTTTGTGACTCTGACATTAAAATGTTTCCAAATGGTTATTGGTTCATGGACTTTAGGTTCAGTAACACAATTCTCTCTATCTTCTGGATGTATTGCTATTTGTTTGAAGACACATTCTGCCATTATGTGTGCCCTCACCAGCAATGAGGGATGAGCCTGAGTGAACATTGGGAAGAAAGCCAGTTATTTCCTCTGCTGCATTACACGGGAAGTTATTCAGGAACATGCCCACTGAGGCAAATTACCAAGCAGGGTGTTTGTTGCTTTGACATTTGGACTATCTACTAGCATGAAAAATCAACAGAGAGGTATTTCTACACTTGCTTAGAAATTATTTGACTAAATAGCATTGTAGGATAGAAATAGCATTTTTTTAAATTAAAGTGTAATCCTCTTAGTCAACATAAGTTTATGGTGTCAGTGGTATTCATTATTTTATTCAGATTTCCATCCTTTTTTTCTGCAGTGTGGAGCTTTGTACATGAGGCATCTATGTGTGTCTCCCATGACTCCTCTGGCAGAAAGATAGCACCTTCTACTCATATCCTAAAACTAAACAAGATTAAGTAACACCACTACTTGCCTCTAGTGTGTAAACCACAGTTTCCTGCTCTCCTTCTCTGAGTGAAAAGCCACATTTGGGATAGATCTGCTGAGTGAATAACTGGGGTAAAAAAGTCTTTACCTCTGTACCATGGACTGTAATATGACCTAGCCATGTTATAACCTACCTGTTAACCTTTTAAGAAGTGTGATTGAATGTCATATCTATGTTGATTTTTGTTTCTCTGAATAATTTAGGGCTGTGCTTCTTAGGAGATTAGCCCCAAGTCACATATTGTTCTTTAAGTTTAAATTAATTAAAAAGACAGAAAATTTAAAATTCAGTTAATTCAGTGGCAAAAATGATATTTTAAGTGCTCAGTAGTTGCAGATGACTTAATTTAGATCAGGGAAACTTGAGATGTTTTCTCGGGCTCCTAGCTGAAGAGATTCTCCTTTCCTGATAGATGGGGATAACAGGCTGCAGCTCTTAGAAGCTGCTAGCAGCCATGTTGGGATGGTGAGGAAAACCAGCATTAGAAAGACACAGCTTCAGGACACCTGCATGGCTCAGTCAGTTAAGTGTCTGTCTTTGGCTCAGGTTGTGATCCCAGGGTCCTGGGATGGAGTCCTGCATTGGGCTCCATGCTCAACAGGGAGCCTGCTTCTCCCTCTGTCCTTGTGCACTCTATCTCTCTGACAAATAAATAAATAAATATCTTAAAAAAAAAAAAAAAAGAAGCAACTTCTTCCTGTCTTCCTAATTACCTACCTGCAATGCTAAGTCACTATGTGACCTTTGCTTTGCTTTTCTGAGTCTCAGTTTTTCAAATATGAAACATCAAATTATTGGGGAAAAACGTATTAAGTCAGATATAATCATGACTATATTTATTCTACTGAGTCTTTTCTGCATTTGATTTCATTTATGCACAAATTGTCATCAACTTTTCTTCTGTTTTCAGACTCATTTCCCTTTTTGGTACTTTTCTTCTGTCTTTTCTCATCCTTTATGCCACTAAAATAGCAATCCTTTACTTAGTAGAACTGCTTGTAAGTGGCAGTGGATGATGAAAAAGAAGACTATCCAATGGCAAAAGAAATGGATAAAAGTTTTTGATGTACTGTCAACTCTGGATCATTTTTTTTAAAGATTTTTTTTTATTTATTTATTTGAGAGAGAGAGAATGAGATAGAGAGCACGAGAGGGAAGAGGGTCAGAGGGAGAAGCAGACTCCCTGCTGAGCAGGGAGCCCGATGTGGGACTCGATCCCCGGACTCCAGGATCATGACCTGAGCCGAAGGCAGTCGCTTAACCAACTGAGCCACCCAGGCGCCCCAACTCTGGATCATTTTTAATGTCTCTTCCTCTACAAGATAAAATAATTTTCTATAATAATCAGTGATAATCATTATCTTCTTGATTCATTCTTTTTTATCAAGATAAAATTTACATACCATAAAATGTATCATTTTAAAGTGTATAATTCAGTGTGGTTTTTTTGTTTTGTTTTTTATAATCACAAGTTATGTAATCATTACTACTATTGAATTCCAGAATATTTCATCACTCCCTAAATAAACCCCATACACATTAGTAGTCATTCTCCATCCCCTTTCCCCCTATCTGACAATCTACTTCCTGTCTTTATGGATTTGCCATATAAAATGAAGTTAAATAATATGTGGCCTTTTGTATCTGGCTCCTTTCACTTAGCATGTTTTCAGGGTTCAGGATGTTAGAGCAAGTATTGGTATTTCATTCCTTTTATGGATGAATATTATTCCATTTTATGGGTATTTATGGGTATACCATATTTTGTTTACCCATTCATCAGTTGATGGGCATTTGAGTTGTTTCCACTTTTTGGCTATTATGAATAGTTCTGCTATGGATATTTGTGTTTACATATTTTTGTATGAACATATGTTTTCAGTTCTTTTGAGTATATACCTAGGAGTGAAATTACTAGGTCATATAGCAACTTTGTTTACCTTTTTGAAGAACTGCCAAACTGTTTCCCATAGTAGGTGTACCATTTTACATTTGCACCAACATGTATAAGAAATCAAATTTGTCCACCTCCTTGTCAACTCTTGTTATTTTCTGTTTTTTGTTTTTGTTTTTTAAACAACAGAAATTTATTTCTCACAGTTCTAGTGGCTGGAAGTCCAAGATCAGTGTGCCACAATGTAGATTTCATTCTGAAGCCTCGCATGACTTCTTCTTTGTGTGCACATGGAGAGAGAGTTTCTTCTTTATCTATCTATTTATACATAGATATATAAATAAATATATGTTATTGTAATATACATTATATTAGACTATATTAATTAAATTATATATTATAAATATATATTTGTATTAAGGCTTAACTGACATATAATGTTACATTAGTTTCAGGTATACAATGTAATGATTCAATATTTGTCTATATTGAAAATTGTTATAACAATTAGTATAATTAACATCTGTCACCATACAATTACTTTTTTTTCTTGTGATGAGAAATTTTAAAATTTACTTTCTTAGAAACAACATTAGTAACTAGAGTCACCATGTTATATATTACATCCCCATGAGTTACTCATTATATAACTGGAAATTTGTACCTTTTGACCCTCTTTACCCATTTCAGCCACCCACCACCCCTGCCTCTGGCAACCACCAGTTTTCTCTGTATTTGTGAGCTTATTTTTTCTTTCTTTTTTTTTTTTTTAAGATCGCACATATAAGTAAAATTATATGGTATTCATCTTTCTCTGTCTGAATTATTTGCTTAGCATAATGCCTTTGAGATTTGTCTATGTTGTCACAAATGACAAGATTTCATTCTTTTTATGGCTGAATAGTATTCCATTGTGCATATACATCACATTTTGTTTACCCATGGATCCACTGATGGACTTTTAGGTTGTTTCCATGTCTTGGCTATTGTAAATAATGCTTCAGTAAACATGGGTATGCATATATGCTTTAGAATTAGTGTTTTCATTTTCTTCAGATAAATATTCAGAGGTGGAATTGCTGGATCATATGGTAGTTCTGTTTTTAATTTTTTGAAGAATATCCATATGTTTAACAGGTATGAGGTGATATCTCATTGAGGTTTTAATTTGCATTTCCCTAATCATTAGTAATGTTGAGTGTCTTTCGTGTGCCTGTTGGCCATCTATATGTATTTTCTTTGGAAAAAAAAATCTATTGAGAGTCTCTGCCCATTTTATAATCAGATTGTTTATTTGTTGTGCTTTTGAGTTGTATGAGTTCTTGAATAATGTGGGAGTCGGTTGCTGATCCCCACCCCTGCCCCTGCACAGTTGAAAATCCATATATAACTTTTGACTTCCCAGAAACTTAACTAGTAAACACCTACTGTTGACTGGAAGCCTTATCAATAATGTAAACAGTGGATTAACACAGACTTTCTATATTATATGTATTATGTGATGTTTTCTTAGTTTTCTTAAAGTAAACTAGAGAAAAGAAAATGTTATTTAAAAAAATCATAAGGAAGAGAAAATACATTTACAGTGCTATACTGTATTTATTGAAAAAAATCCATGTGTGAGTAGACCCATGTAGTTCAAACCCATGTTGTTCCAGGTTCAGTTGTATTTTTGCATGTTAACCCTTCATCAGATGTATGATTTGCAAATATTTTCTTCCATTCAGTAGGTTGTCTTTTCATTTTGTTGATGGTTTCCTTTGCTGTACAGAAGCTTTTCGGTTTGCTAAAAACTGAAGTAGTTCCACTTGTTTATTTTAGCTTTTGTTTCCCTTGCCTTAGGAGACATATCTAGAAAAATGTTTCTATAGCTGATGCCAAAGAAATTACTGCCTGTGTTTTCTTCTAAGAGTTTTATGGTTTCAGGTCTCACAATTAGGTCTTTAATCCATTTTGAGTTAATTTTTATGTATGGTGTAAGGCAGTGGTCCCATTTCATTCTGTTTAGTTGTTCTCTGTTTTTATGCCAGTACTATACTGTTTTGATTACTATAGCTTTGTATATTTTTTATTATAGCCATCCTAGTAGTGTGAAGTGGTTAATTTGTTCTTTAGTTTAGAAATAATTAGCAACTTTTTAAAAAAGAATATATTTAAAAAGTAAAAATATTGGGGCGCCTGGGTGGCTCAGTCGGTTAAGCTTCTGACCTCAGCTCAGGTCATGATCTCAGGGTCCTGGGATCAAGCCTCACATCAGGCTCCATGCTCAGTGGGGAGTCTGCTTCTCCCTCTTCCTCTGCCCGTCCCCCTACTCATGCTCTCTCTTTCTTCCTCTCTCAAATAAACAAATAAAATATTTTTTGGGCACCTGGGTGGCTCAGATGGGTAAGCGTCTGCCTTCGGCTCAGGTCATGATCCCAGGGTCCTGGGATCGAGTCCTGCATCAGGCTCCCTGCTCCTTGGGAGCCTGCTTCTCCCTCTGCCTCTCTCTCTCTCTCTCTGTCTCTCATGAATAAATAAATAAAAAAAAGTTTAAAAAAAAAACAAATAAAATATTTTTAAAAAAAGTAAAAACATTAAAATTCAGTAAAAAATTTTTATATATGAAACAAATTTTTATTTTTTTACTAAAATTACTAAATCTCACAGAATGCTCTAGTTCATTCTCTTAAACACAAGTAAAAACCACAAGAATTCAAATAGGATAACATAATTGAAGTAACTCAAATCTACTTATTTGTCTTTGCAATCACATGATATAATTGTTTATTATAGTTCTTCTGCTTAAAAGTAGAATTATGTAGTAGCACATAAACAAAAACTGTCCAAAACAAAGCTTGAGTAATTACAAAGAATTATGAGCTTGGTCTTAAAACAAATGCAGATAGCTGAGTTCATATGTGTCTTGGGCCAGCTATATAACTGGACCTTCCATGAATTAACTTCTCATAGATAAGAGAATGTTATTTTTTTAAGTTTCTAAGTTGAAGCTTAACAACTGCTACAGTCATTTAGAACTTAGATCAACAAAATATTTTTGGGAAGAGGACTATTTTGTTACTGGCATTGTTTGGAATTATAGCGTATGTTGATAATAAAAAGCAGACCAAAATTTCCTGGGTTCACTTTTTTAAAATTTTCTCTATATAATACATTCCCTTCACACCTGCCCCTAGGACAGATCACTCATTGCTCTTGGTTACGTATGAATTTTGAAAACTTTTAGGTTTTTTAATATTTTACATGGGAATCATCTTGGCAATGAAGAAAACTTTTCTGATATGGTTCCCAATCAGGAAATAACTCTCTAACTAAAGATCATAACCTGCCCTTTCACCAGAGTGTGGTAGAAGAAAGAGTTGATTGGTATAGAGGAAATAGATGCTAGAGAGAGAACACTAAGGTTACAAGATCACCTCAGGGTCAACCAGAGTTATTCCCAGAGTAATGAGAAGAACAATGTGCAAAAATTGTGGGAAGCAAACTCTTAGTTATCCATTGCTACAAATCAATTTACCTCCAAAGTTATTTGCTTATAACAACCATAAGTATTTATTATCTCATACAGTTATTGGCATCCAGGAGTTTGGGAGCATCTCAGTTGAGTGATTCTGGCTCAGAATCTCTCTCATGAGATTGCAGTCAAGCTGTTGACTGGGGCATCAGTCATCTGAATGCTTGGTTGGGGCCAGAGGATCCAATTTCAAGCTTACTCTTGTGGTTGTTAGCAGGAAGCTTTAGTTTTGTTGTTTTTGTTGTTGTTTTTCACTGAAGAACCTCTCCATAGGACTTCTCACAACATGGCATCTGGCTTCTTCATGACTGAATAATGAAAGGGAGAGAGAGGGGTGAAAGAGAGAGAACAACCAATATGGAAGGCACAACATCTTTTATAACTTTTACTCAGAAGTGACATGCCATCCCTTATTCTGTTGGTCACCCAGACCAACCCAGATACATCGTGTGAAGGGACTACATAGCTGTGTGAATATTAGGGGATGGGGATCATTGGGGTCCATCTTGGAGGCCAACTACCACACCTCTCTCAATTTACATTAATTTATAAATTTAGATTGAAAGAAATTAGAATCCATTGCTTGGTCTAGAATGTTACTCCTTCCTATCTTCTTCTAATTTTCCAAGTTAAAAAGTAAACCATCCAGCTGTTGTTTTACTCTGACCAGATTAATCCTACCTAGTTATAAAGCCAACCATCTACTCACTGTATCTTTTAACTAGGATAGGGTACCTGTTACTTAACCTTCCAATTTTTCTTTAAGGATAATTTTTAAAAGAGGCAGATGTTTTACTTCTAAGAATATCTGTTCATTCTTAGAATAGAGGGAGTGGGAACAATGGAGGAATTATATATGTATGTATATATATTAAACATTGATTTTAACATTGATTATCACCTGATGGCTGTTATTTTGGGGAATTATTTCAATAGAAATAGAAAATAGTCTTTCTTCTAAGTTTCCGTGATTTACAGTGATATTACCACATTACCACATGAGACTAAAAGTTGCCATGTTTTCATTTCTTAAAAGATTAAATTGTGTTTTATTACATTGATCCTTTAGCATTTTCCCTAGATAGTTCTTTTCTTCTCATCACACAAACACTCTAGGGACAACTTTATGGATGGAATACAACAGTTTATAGTTTAATTCTCTGAGGTAGGATCCAGCTGCCTTCATCATACAGGATAGTTGCCCCTTAAGGCATGATGGCTAATGGGCTCAGGTTACAGGTAGAAATTAAATACATTATAATTTTCTTTTGAAAGTAATTATTCTAAGGCAAAATTAGGTTCAAATTTGACTTTGAGTGATGCATTGGAACCCTAGGATACTTTGGATTATATACCATTTCCTTCTATTAATATAGATTTATGCATTCTCTTTCAGATATAGTCCTTAAATCTGCACAGCATTTGATGAATGGTCATCCTATATCTGGGGGTTATGCTTTTTTCATCTACTTTCTGTTTGCCATCTCACTGAAAAGTATATAACTGGAGAGATAGGATTATAAAATAAAATCAACATTAACATAAATGGTTTATTCATTTTTACACTGCTTTCTTATCAGTTTGGGGATCTGGGAGATTAGGAAGAGTAGAGACTATCTGTCCTTCTGTTTTAGTATATTTTGTAAATTACTTTTCTCTCCTACTGTGCTTTAACAACAATAAAGACAAAGATGTCACAGTCAAAGCTATGTATATATGTTTTCAGTAGGAAAAAGTGTTTAGATGAACTTTCTTACTAAATTAACATAATTTATTTTGGAAAGATTTTTTAAGCTAAAATCTATATTTAATATATAAATTGAAGATAACTAGAAACATGTAGACTAAATTCTTGGTGTTATACTTAAAATCCTTAGAAATACACTCCTTATCTTTTTTTTTTTTTGAGACTTCTTTCAGCTCCTAACTAATTTATTATATTTTGGAATCCTTGGAAATACCATCTCTATAGTATAACTAATGGGCAAACTGGAACTAACAGAATGGAATTTTCTTTCCTTCCCCCTCCCACTCACCCCAATAAGGTGCACAGATTTACATGACATGGCTTGCATAACACAGCAGAACAATCCCTGGAAAGTTTGATTCAACTTTAATAGTTTTAATTCAATTAAAACAGATTTCTATTTTAAATGCACTGAAGAACAGACTACTTAATGAAGCCTTAGGTAACTTCTCTTGTGTAACTACAATTTAATAAAAAAAAAATTAGATTTTATATATCAACTCTATTTATTCATTCTAAATTGTTTTTATTCAGAATGAATCTCCAAGGCAGGCTTTGCAGAGTGTCAAACCTATATCCCTCACTATTAATGGTTACTATGGTTGCTTCTTCATTCTGTAACTTAAATTTATGGAAAACAGGCTCTTTGTGTCCAGAAGGCAGAAAAGGCCTGGTGAGATTCAGGCACTAAACCTAAAAGGCTTTTGGCCTTTCTGCCTCTGCCCCTGTGGCTGCCTTTATCCCATGTCCATGGGTACCTGGATAATGTGGGTTACCCAGGGGGTAGAGTTTATGGAGAGAACTCATTTCTGTTGTGTGAGTAGGAGCAGATAGGTGTAGAAGGGTAGAGGATCTTGGGACACAGAGTTCTGTTTCTGTCCTCCGTGCCCCTTAGTCACTTGCTCCCATCTTCAGTTTAATTTCCATTTTTAATGAGTTTTTAGAAGATTGATTAAATAAGCTATGTAGGAATCATACTGTATTTTAAAATAGCACTTCTAAAAGTCCGTATAAGCATAATACTGATGTTAATAATTATGAACAAGATCTAGTTTACAATGGCAAAGTGAAGCTGAATTTCAAAATACTCTTTTCCCTAAACAAATGTCATGAAACAACATAATTAAAAACCAACTCTCACTATCCATCCATCCATATATACAGATATGCTAAGGGGAAAATATTCCCAACTACCAATGGAAAAAAAAGAAATAATAGCAAAGAATGCAGACCCAGATCCCTGAATCTTCCACGTACTCCTAAACTGTTCTTCACATAAACCAAATAGGGGAGATGTGAGTAAAATAAAATCCTGAAAAATAACCATCACCCAACACTAGAGAAGCTAATGGAGCAGTCCTGAGAAAGTGAACTTGGACATTTCCATAAGTCTTCTGAACTCGCAAGAGAAAGTAATAATTTCTGAAGTTGTCTATTTTGGTGTCTTCCTGCTGGCATGAAAGTAGGGAATAAAAAGCAGAATGTTCATACGTTCAGAGCTAATTATCTTCAGCAATAAACAAGGTTTTAGCTGACCAGAAAACAAAAAAAAACAAATAAATTAGGCAGAGAACAGAATGAATGGAGAAGCAAATACTAGAATCCTGGGGGTGTTGTTGCCTTCAGTCTGTTGAGGACCTTAATGCCTTTTTTCTGTTGTATCTGAGAGAGAAGCTAGATACATTGGCTGTTGGGAAGAGAAAAGCTAATTAAACTAAATGACCTCCTGAAGTCCTTATGATGGAAATAGAGGTTCAGGTGCTCAGGACTAAGTAGGGGAAACTTTCTGAAGCCATAGGCTTGAATTGATTCCCAATAAAATAGAACAGACCCTGGCAAAGAGAATTAACAAAACCAGAGAGAAGATGGCAAGGCCCAAAAACACTAACCAAAACCACAGTCAACCATCCTCCATACTCTTCCCCTTGCCTTCTGGCCACAGATATATGCAGACACAAACTGTAGTATTTAGGGAGAGCTAAGTAAAGCTCAGTTAAGGTGAGAAGGGAATCCAAGGGAATTGATCCAGAAACTCACAAACAGAAACAAATTGCCTGGGATGTAACATGGGCAATCTGTGGTAAGTGGGTGAGGATAAGCAATGATATCATTTAAGTATAGGAGAAATTTAAATAATTATGATGCTAAGAATTATAGAGAGTAAATATTGTAAATTTCTTTTTGTTGAGTTATAATTGCCATGTAACATTTCATTAGTTTCAGGTGTACAACATAATGGTTTGATATTTGTATATATTGCAAAATGATCACCACAATAAGTTAATTAACATCCATCACCATATATAGTTACAAAAGTTTTTATTGTAAATTTTGATAACATATAAAATGATTATAAAAACCATATGTTGGGATATAGAGGATTGGTGATGGAAGTATAAATTGTTTAACTCTCTTTTTAGAAATTGTACTAGAAGCCTGTGCAGAATAGAATGACTAAAAACAAACAAACAACAACAAAACAAAACAAAAACAAATAACTTTAAAGCTGTCAAATCACCAGAGAGGAAAACATGTACATATTATATTAAAAGAAAAAAAAGACAATCATATAGAAGTTTAGAAACAAAACAAGCATTACATTTAGGGAAAATGTAATTTGAAAAGTTGATTATATTGGTTACATCAATGAATATAAATGAAATAGTGCCTGTTAATGTAATCTAACATATAAAAAGTAAAATAATAACAAAATAAAAAGCATATGGCAAGAGAATTTAACTCATGTCAGCCATTAAAAGATTATGGAACAAAAAAAAATTATAATGTTAAGGGCCTGAATAAAATAACTGAGAAGTTTAAATATGTATGTAGATGAATATAGAGGGTAGATAACTAGATGGATGGGTAAAGGAGTGAATGATTGATACCTCTAGAGAATAAATCTTTATGTTAATACCTGCATCATACATAGAAATGTAGCATATATTAGACCTTGGCAAACTTTAATATAGTCTGCAAAGGTAAAATAATATGAAGTACATTAATGACCACAATGAAATAAAATTATAACAAGAGAAGAGAAGCAGAAAGTCGAACCACCTTAAACATCAACAATAATAAAAAACTCTCAAATAATTCTTGGGTCACAGCAGAAATCAAAAGAAAATTTATAAAATATATAGAAAATAATAAATGACAAAAGTCAATATAATTTTGGTACTAAAACTCACCTGGAAAAGACAGATCCGAGAATATTTGCAGCAATTTTGAAAAAAAAAAATGAGAAGGAAACTAACTTTACTAGATATTAAAATACATCGTGGAATTGCAGTAATTAAAATAAATTGGTACTGGAGAAGACCAAAAGAGAGGGGCCACAAATAGATCTGCATGTTTTAACACTTAACTCATGATAATAGTATTATTTTTAAATCACTGAAAAAAGAGGCTATTCAGTGAATAGCATGAAACAACTGGTTAACTGTTACAGAAAGAGAGAAAACTGGATCCCTATCTTTTAAACCTCCAAGTAAGTTCCAAATGGAAGAAAGTATTATACATAAAAAAAGAGCCTATAAGAAAGATTTTTAAAAAGTATCACTGAATGTTTTTGTAATCTTGGCATAGAGAAGCTCTCTAAAAAGAGTATAACATCCAGAATTTATGCAGAAAAGATCAATAAACTTTACAGCATAAAACATTAGAAAACAAAAACTTCATATGGGGAGCAAATAATATGAGAAAGAACAAAAGACAAATGACAGGTTGGAGAAAAATATGCACTTAAGCTCAAGACCAGTTTTTCTTAATTTTTACAGATCTCATAGGAACAACCAACAATAGAAAAATAGGCAAGGGATATGAACAAAAATTTGTGAATAATGAAAAATAAGCAACTATTGAACATATGAACAGTTGTACAGCCATATTTGAAAGTAAAGCCAAAAAATATCAATATAAATCATAAAAAGATCTAATATTTTATACCCACATGTTCAGCAGATAATTAAATTTAAAAATACCCAGCATCAGTATATTGATAAAGAACTCTCAACTGTGAGGATATAAAATATGGTGACCAATCTTGGGTGGTGTGAAGATAGATATATGTCAGAAAGGTGCATATGGGGGCACCTGGTTGGCTCAGTGGGTTAAGTGTCTGCCTTTTGGCTGGAGTCATGATCTCGGGGTCCTGGGATGGAGCCCTGCATCAGGCTCCCTACTCAACGGAGAGTCTGCTTCTCCCTCTCCCTCTGCCTCTCCCCCCCCCAACTTGTACTCTCTCTTTTGCTCTCTCTCAAATAAATAAATAAAATCTTTAAAAAAGAGAGAGAGAAAGAAATGTGAATGTGTCCTCCAACATTCTTAATGAGAGGAATGTATCCAGTGCATATATTTGCAAAGTTCATCAACATGTTCAATGTTCATTCCATCTTTTTACACTTCCCCCATGTGCACGATCCAGCAAAAGGACCTGAAGTATTGGTCAGCATGAAATTGTTAGGATAATTACAATGACGATGAATTTGAAAACATTTTAAAAACAACTGTTTCTACTGAAAGGGGAATAACTCTAGTATATATAAGTATAATTTTAAAGATGAGGTATGGAAATGTCAATTGTGTGAAAATGTGCATATTTGCATTCATGTGTTTGTTATTATAATAATAAACTTTTCTCTCCCTTTTTTCTGGAAGGAAACAAAGGGGAAAAAGTCAATAGTGGTTGCCTTTGGAGAAAGGGATGGGGCTGATTGAATGAGGAAGAATTTCACTCTTTATTTTGTCCTTTTCTGTGTTGTTTTCACTATCTAATCACTATGTAGATCAGCTGAGGTTTTCTGAGCAATAGTGATTTTTAGTTTCCTTTCTTAGATTCCTCTTAAAAACCAAAACTAATCAATGTTGATGGTATTAAGCAGTTAGTAAAATAATTCTGGTAGGATCAACTACAGCCTGTGTTTATATATTCTGGTATGAGCTGAAAATTAGAGGCTCTCCCAGTGTTAAATTTCTGTAGAGAGCTGTTGCATATGTAGATGCACTATTAATACACATAAGACCACTATGATCAGGCTGATTCTTTTCAAGTGTCTATTCTACTCCCATAAGAATGGAAATAATTTTGTTTTATAAATATTTAACTTATGTTTTCTGAGGTAGAAAAAGGCAATATTCCATAAGGGTCCATTTTCTAAATGTAAGGCATGAATGATTTTTTTCATAGTTACAGTATTTATGAAATATTGAGAATTTATGCATGTGAAATGTCTCATAATGGACTATTATAGACTTAAGCTATTCTTTTTTTAGGCCTCCAGTGTAAAATTTAAGGAGTGGAAGCTATATCAAATGAACATGCTGTTTCTCGTGCCATAGACTCTTTAATCTTTACAGAAGTGTTATTTGCTCAGCCAGATTGGTCTGAAAGATTTTTTTTTAAAGAATTAGGTTAATTTTCTCTCAAACAATTCAACCTTCAAAAAAGAGTCCTTCCACATTGCTTTCTTCGCTGTTGCAGTGCATACTAATTTCCTTTATAAGCATGGCATTTAATGTGTTTGTTTTATGTAGAATGAGTTATTAAAGTAGTGGCTGAATTACTTCATATAATTTGCATAAAAACATATTTCAGTGATAAAAATTAATGTCTTGGGAGTTATGAATGAATGGGAATGAGTCATTCATTTTTAACAGAAAAGAGTTTTGTCTTCAGTTTCTACCACACTTGAACTTCAATTACCTGGATTATTTTGATGTGTTGATTTATTTGCATTTACTTCAGTGCTAATAATTATTCAGTGGTTGGAGTAGAGGACTGTTTTAGGTATGTCTTTAACCTTAGCCTAATCATAGAAAGGGTTGGCATGGGGCAGAATTTGTTTTCTAAAAGCATCGCTAAAGCTTGACAATGTTCAAGTGATTCCATTAGTAGCTATGGTATGGAAGCTTAATGTCCTTTTCATTTTGGAATCTGACAGACTTAAACTTAGTATTCGTTTTGGCCCCTCTGAATTTCATCTGCTCATCCATGCTTATAAAAATAAGATAAAAAGCCAGTTCTCGTTCTTGCTCTTGCAGAAGCAATTGTAGATTTTATGAGGAAAACAATGAACATGTCACCCTGAGTTTGGGGGCAGGAAGGAGCACGGAGTTCATAAAGAGCTTTTTGGGTGCCAATTGTTATACACCAGAATTGTTTATATTAGTGAAATTCTCTGGTTGTAAGTTATGTAAATTGTGTCTTTTGCTAGACTCTATTTTATGGTGGAGAGGGGGGTTGGGAAACGTGTATTAAATCTGAAATTGTCTCATGCTTAAATACTGCAGTGTGGTAGACAGTTAATCTTCAAAACAGATAGTGAACATACGTATCTGCTTCATTATCACCAACATATGTCTCCCCATAATTACCCTGGTTTATACCTTGGGATGAGCTAAGGATGCAAGAGCTGTCTCAGCTCAGAGAATTTTTGTTTTTATTTTTTGGATTCCAAACAGAAGGTGTTAGGGAAAAAAGAAGTTATATGGATTTGCCCAGGAATGGTGCTAGTGAAAACATGACTCTGAAATTAATAGCTCTGTCTGTTTGAGACCTAGGAGAGCAGGTGCTGGGGAAGTCTGATTCAACAGCTGGGTCAATACACCTTGGCACATCGGAGACTATTTGGGGGAAATTCCTGAGGAGACTCATGACACTGCACAGGGTTTCCATTTCTCTGGTGGTGACAGGCGCGAGTGGCATGTAGTGACAAGGTTGTAGCTGACCTTCCGGGGGCCAGGGATTAACCCCTGAGAGACTATGGTGCATTTTGGAAATAAAACAGCAGCCACTTGAATACTGAAAAGGAAAACAGTTCCTCCACTGGTGTGTCCATTGAGGAGGCAAGCTCAATCACTTATTTACTTTTTTCCTTATTTAGTAAATAAAAAGGACAGTTGTTTTGCAAAATATGGATGTGGGAATGAACACAGTCCACAAAACTCACATGGGCAAGAAATGTAACTGTAATTTCCTATAAATTGTATTCATGTAGTTCCCGTTGCCTAGAGAGAACATACAGCTGGGTTTACCCAGAACAGTCCAGGGTTATGGCTATTGCCCTGGCCTAGTGAGTAATAGCACCCCTTCTTCCCTCTCAGTAGTTTCCTGATCATGCCACCTGTATCCCTCCATAACAACCTTTCCTTGAATCTGTTGACACAACAACCTTGCTACTTCAGTGGGAAGGGCTATGGGGCTCAAAGAAATGCAGAAAAACCATAGTTGTCAATACTGTAGAATATTATTCCCTTCCAAATATTCAAAGATTCCATTTGCTTATTTCTAATTTTCAAAAAGGTGTGTATGATGTTATAATATGTATAACAGAGATGGAAATTGTTGGCCAGGGATGAACTAGCATATTCCTTGGATAATGTAGTATTTTATTTGTGAGGACTTGATATACTTTGGGGAGACTTATTAATTTTTATGGCATCATGAGTTTACTTATTATCCAACAAATTAAATTCTTCTACACTAATACTAGTAGTAAAAATATTTTCTATGACCTTTATGTTCTCTGCTCAGAAGTCAGGCAGGGTTGGAAATAGCTGGCTGGAACCTCACCTGGGAAGGAAATGGGTGAGGTCTAAGGAGGTGAGCCAGGTCGCTAGAGAACAGGAATCTTACATGTGAAAAGATTCAGGGAGCACCCTCAGCTCCTTGATTTAAGGCCTTTATAAAGCATCACACTCTTCCTAAACTAATGTATGCTTCAATTGCCCTTGATAGCCGTAGTCAGTTTTGGAAACTGAGTAATTGCGTAGTTGGATCATATTTTGTGACCCAGGTTTGTCACAATATTCACCATAGTGGCCAAATTTAGATCCATGTAAAGCATTAAGTTCATATCCTTCCAGATTATATTTACATGTATACATATGTACACACTTGCATACATATGCATATACATTCATACAAGTGTGTGTACATATGTGTATGTAATGTGTGTGTATAATTATAGGTCTTCTCTATAGAATGATGAGCTTTGAAATCAAATGATCTGGCTCCTTAAATGTCTGTCCCCTCTCTGCATGCATTTTGCCTCCTCTCCTGCCTTTGGCTTGGGTCTGGGAAGGAACAACTACACCTCCCTTTCTGATTCCAAGTGACCTCAGAAAGCGTACCTGCTCTTTTCCTCCACCTATTTTGACTTACCTTCTTAGCGCCCGGGAGGTAATGTGGGCATCTGGATTATTTTCTCCTTTCTTTCCTGCTTCTTCAGGATAAACCCACTTTTTAATATGCTTTCCTAGTGTTCTTTTCTTTTTTTTAATGCTGCCAGAGTGATTCTCTTAAAAACACAGCCTTAATACTTCTCTGAAACTTGTGATAGATCTTCACTGTGTAAGAAATGAACGTCTCATGGTGTGGCATTCAAGGGCCATTCTAATCTGACTCAGTTGCAGTACCTAACCTTTCTCTTTGCATCGTGTCTTCCAGTCAAACCAGATCCATGCTTTCCAAGCCTCGGGCCTTTTCCTGCTTCTCTTGTTTTCCCAGCTTCTTTAAGGTACACCTGAAACGTGTCTTCCCCTTGCTCGTCATCTTAGTCACTATCTCTTTCCCACAAGCATACGGATTTTTATCATTTGTTTATAGACTTCTCCATAGCTTGCCTTGACTTATGCTAGCTGTTTCTATACCTGCAGTACATATTAATTATAAATTCCTAGAAGGTGGAGAACATGTCTTTTTATGCTTTGTGTTGCTCCTAGCATCTGACTCAATACTTGGTAAAGAGTAGTGCTCAATGAATACATGTGAACTTAGCAAAAATTAATGCCATGCCAAAAGAATTGCTAAAACTTTGAAGACTCGTTGTTGAAGATCAATGTTTCTGATGATGACAAATGCCTAGACACCAGTATTTCTCAAAATGATGTCCAAAAATGACCAGTTGTACTGTTCATAGATTACCTAATAATTTAAGAGAAAAAGTAATTTAAGAGAAAAAATTAATGTACACATATAATTGACATGTAAGTATAAAGATGGTTTTCTTAGGCATTTGGTTATCTTATTAAGTCCCATTATTCTCTTTAAAATTATGGATATGCTGTGGACTCTATTGGGAATGTCATCACAGCCAATATTCAGTTAATGGTGTAGTTTTACCCCAAATATATAATTTCCCATAATTTTCTCCTAATTATTTTTATCTGTAATTTCCCCCTTTTTATTGTTAGAATTTGGATGAATTATACCCTCTGTTTACAAAAAACAGATTGTCTTAAAACCATAAGATAAGAGTAGTAACATAAATACTATACTTCAGATTAATGTAAAAAGAAAAGTAAGTGGTTATCAGGACTCTGATGCAAATGTAGAATATAATTGGGTTTGTATTGGGATGCTATGATGATTTCATTCAAGCAGCCACAGAAAAAGTTAAAATGGGAAGGAAGATGGTAATTATTTTTAAATTTTTTCTTTACCTCCTTTGTAATTATAATAAATGTATCACTATGTGACAGCAAAGACTTTAAAACTTTCCTGCAGCTTTCAAAAAAACACGATGACCTTTCTGTTGAACCAGTTAAGTTTTTCTAGAAAGTAAAATAATACTTTTCCCATCAAAATTAATATATTTTGTTGCAAAAGATGGGAAGTCACCAAAATCATAGCAACATAATTTAACTTTGTACTCTTTGTAAAAATAAAAAAAAATTAGGTAAATGTCACACTGACTGAGATGGGTATACAACCAGCCACAAGTTTAATGATAAATTTTATGTCCAGAGAGAAAGCATAATGAGCTTTTGGCAATATTGCTGAACCAAATAGATGCTCCTGGAATCTGCCTACACCATGGAAAAACCATTACTATCCTAAAACAGGCTAGCAGATACTTTACTGTAGAACATAATACCTAAGTACAAAATATAAATCAGCATTTGGGACATGTGTGGTACTTATGTGAGGGAGAGGTGCACAATAACAATTTGTCCTATTTATGGCTGGAGAGCCAAACTCTAGGAATTGAGATTACTATTTTTTTTAATTGAGATTATTTTTAACTCAATTAAAGGTTATCCTTGATGTCTCCTGTAGCCTGGAAAATATGTCCTGGGATGAGGACAAACAGAGCATAGCCAGATGTACAACAAGGAAATCTTACACTGCTGTATTCACAAATAATATTTGGTGGTCAACCATATGCTTCCTGGTACTGATTTGGTGTTGAAGGAAGGAGCCAAAAAATTATGGCCATGGATGCAAGTCTTTGTAATTTTTTCTTGGACTTCCAGAACTTCCAGGATTTTCAGTTCTGCTTTTACACACTGAGGTCTACCATTTGATAGAGGGAGAAGAAATCACATGGCTTTTTTGTTTGTTTGTTTTTGGGGAAAAAAAGGCATGTTTTATCATAGGAGATCACTAATACAAATAAAGACTATTTCTATTTCACATCATTTCTTCAGTGACATCCTCAGCAACCTATTGGTATTCTGAATAGCCTGAACCAATTACTTCTGGATAGAAACATGTTTATTCCAAAGACATCTAAATCTCTGCAAGAATATGACTGATGATAATTAAGTAGAAAAGTGAGTTTTTCTAGTACAGTATAAATAAAAAGGAAGCAAAGAAACTCACTGGGTGTGAAACTTAATAATGCAACCATCATTACATATTTAAATTATGAATGAAAACGTGCAAATAACAACTTTCCTGCAATTCATGTGAAGTGATTTTTTTTAAATCTTTTATTTTATTTTAAAAACATCTTTATAGAATTTGTGTTAAATATTTTTAAAACTTACCTAAAATGTAACATCTGCATTTATGTCTATTGTTCATTAATTGGATCTCAAGTGATGAAAATTTGAGGAAACATCATCACTGATATTAAAGTGGTGACTATCTTTGAGGAATTTCAGATGATTTGTTTATAATAAATGTTTTCACATGTAAACATAATAGTATAAAGTATGTATTGCTTACAATAATAAAATTAAATACAGAGAACATAATTTATGATTTAAAAGTTAGTTCAAATTAATCATCAACTGTGTAGCTTTCAGTCTTATACAGTTTTGATACATTTGGCAATTTATAAAAATACTTGATTTAGTAAGGTATACGTGGTGTTCTAATGTTTCTTAAATTGATGTCTTCTACATAAGTAACATTTTCTACTAATTTTTCTCCTTGAAGTATTTATTTTTATTTTTCCTATTTTTTCATGAAGAATTGTTTTAATATAGCAGAATATAGGATTTTCCGAAATCTTGGTAATTATTGAAGTCTTTGTATTATATAGTGTATAAGTGTTCAATATTCAGTGTTCTGATCTTTTACTTTTCTAATCCTCAGTATAATAGTGAGTATGGGAATCAAGGCCTAATTCTGCTTTGTTTTGTTTTATTTTGCTCTAATCCCTGGCATATCATTTTTGCAGATGGTATGGAAATTAAATAAACTTACATATTATTGGAGTGATATAAAGCTAATTTGATCATTGTGTTCTCTTTATGGAAATGCAAAATCTGTCAAAAGTATCACAATTGGAGCAGAGTAAAATAGACCAGGATCTCCTCAATTTTCTCCTATTTTGTTAACTGAGACATGTTATAAACAAACAAGTAACTTGCATCATGGAAGTGTTTTTTGTTTGTTTTTTTGGTTTTTGGGTTTTTTGTTGTTGTTTGTTTTTACATTTGATCTTCTCTTTTCCTGGTATATCTGATTTTTATTCATTCTTTTATATATAAAAAATGAAGTTTCTAAGAAGAGAGAAAAGGAAAATCATTTTTCTTTTGAAACCATAAAAGATCAAGATGAGCCATCCTGAGACACCAATTTTATTAACACCTAGCTTTGAGGAGACAAGCAAGAAGGGATAATAAGCTGTTCTTTAGAGTATAAATTTGTTTCTGGTTTTGTCATCATGGTTAATCATTGTGATTTGAAGCCTGACTCTTTCAGTCATTGAGACCCAGTTTTAACATGATTAACATTTTTGTTCCATTTGTGAAACAGTGCTGGTCCCTAATTTTTGAGAACAGGATAACCCTCAATTGGCCTTAGGTAAATAAATCATATCTTAATACCCTTGAAATCAGAGCATCCCCAAGGAGAACAAGCTGTAAATCAGAGTGGAAGAAAAGTCAAGGCTGTTGTTCTAAATGGTGTATTCAAGATGAACCAAATGCCTTTATTTTAGGATTTAAATTTATGGTAGTTTTTCCTCTTTTCAACTGATGCTGTCGTCTTCAAATGACAGAGATTGAGTGCTAAATTGCTACTACATTATTTCCTTATCTCTCCTCTATATACTGGGTTTGACTGAAAGTTCAGATTTTGTGAAGAATGTTTTACATAGGAAATATTGAAATACGGGAAACACATTATTTCAACAGAGAGGAAAGGGGAAGCAGTGTGTGTGTGTGTGTGTGTGTGTGTGTCTATGTGTAGAATAGGTATAACGTCTGATTTTTTTCTCATCTAGGGCTTCTGCTTTATTACAAATAGATAAGTATTATCATTTCAACATTTTCCTCCAACCCTTCGTTCTTTCTAGCAATCTCTTTCTGTGTAACATTTTATCCCCTTTCACTCATCAAAACTATTTTTATGCTATATATTTTTTATATTATAAGGAGGCTGAGACAATGCCCTGGAACCTGTATCCATTGTTAGTATAAGCCAAATTATTACCTCTGAGTGATCTGAAATGGGTCCACACTATGGCTATTCCTATGAAAATTATTTTAACTGTCTAGATAAATAACTTGAGATATGAACTCACAAAGAACACTGTACAACAATGAGAATAATGACACACAACAAAATGGACCCATCTCACAAGCATAATGTTGGATGAACAAAGCCAGGTATCAAAAGTATATACTGAATGAGTCCAATTATGTGAAACTTTAAAACAAGTAGAGTTAATGTAAGTGGCCAGATCAGGATTAAAGTGTATAGGAGGGCTTCTGGGGTACTGGCCATGTCCTGTTTCTTGACTTCAGTGCTGGTTACAAGAGTGTGTTCAGTTTGTGAAAATCCATGTAGCTGTATACTTGTACGTACTTTCTGTACTTTCACAAAAAGTTAAAGGATTTACTTTTAATGTGAGCAATATGTATTATCAGAGTCCTAATGAAACCCTCTGAAAATACATTTTTCAAAGTCATTTTAGCCACAGGTCCCCATCTTCACTGAGGCTCAACAGAGTAAGCTCTACTTCATTCCAAGTAATTTGCTCTCTCCTTTTGTCCTTACTTCTATGCTTGGCCATGTAGAGCCTTATTTTCCTTGCTGAGTTCAGAACTCTCTACCAGCAGAATTTCTCTAGTCCAAAGTAAATGTCCTTAGAACGTGAAGAAAAACAGTGTGGCCCCTCCCACAATATTGGACTGAGCTACCCTGTAGCTCAGTGTCTTCATTCCTCACCTTCACTTAGAGTCATGACTAGGAGAGGCACTGGCAGAGTTTTTTTTCAGACTGAGGTGGAGTAGCCTGACTGGAGAGAGGCTGGCAATGGGCAAGAAAGTTAAGCCAACTTCAAAATGGAACCTCTCTCTTTACTTTGTGCAAATGAGTCCCATGGCATTGTCTTGCTTTGAAGATGGAATTAGCTATGCCACCATCAAGAATAAAGAGCTTCTTAGACAGGAAGGAGTTTCCCGTTCTTAGAAATCTTAAAATGAATGATTAGTGAGTCAAAATGGTGTCATGGGGAAAAGTGTGAGAGATTTGTAGTGAGACTCCTTGCTCCAGGTAATAGCTGAAATGCAGGCTGAATTATTTGAAAATATCTATTCTTCTGTTACTGCACTTAGAAAAAATAAAATTAGGGAAGTAATAATAATAAATAATAAGGATAACAACAGTACCCTCCCTGCTTAGGTAGTGGAGGACATATTAATTTTTAAAAATGGTAACTGTTATTACCAGTATATAAAACAGAGTTCTATATTCACAATAGGTAATCAATGTATGTTGTTTAATGCATATAGAGTGTCAGATGAATCTGATCATGTCAGGCTGTCACAGAAAATTCTTCCAACTCCCAAAGATTTTAGGATGCAGTCCAGTCTCACATGCAGCCTGCTTTAACCTGGCCCTGTCCTCCCCTCCAGCCCCATCTCTTACCAAAGGTTTCTGTCCATTATACTCTAGCCATACTTACAGATTTAAAGATTCCCTGACACACTGATTCTCCATTGTCTGTGTTTAGTCTGTCCCCTCTCTCTGAACTGCCGACCCTGTTCCTATTTACCTGAGAAACATCTCTCTTCCTTTCTCTAGAGGTCTTCTTCTTTAGGAACTTATTATTGATTCTTCCTACTGACCCCAGACTTAGGTGTTCTTTCCGTGGGGATCCACAGTGCCAAAGAATATTCTTTTTGTCTATCATAAATTTCTCCATTAGACCAGGAACTACCTCAGTTTAGGAATAGTGCCTTTAGAATCTCCAATGCCTAAAACAATTCTTGGTATTAATTTATTGAATATATTAATGAATGAACAAATAAATGACAATAAAATTAGACATATGTGGTCATCTTCCTTAGGACTGCAATCTCCATATTAATATCCAGTAACTCAGTTTAAAAGATGGAAAATAAGTTAAAACAAAAAAAAGCTGCAACACCAAAAACACAATCCATGAAAGAAATAATTGATAAGCTGGACTTTGTTAAAATTAAAAACTTCAGCTCTGAGAAAGATAATGTGAAGAGAATTAGAAGACAACCCACAGATTGGGAAAAATTACTTTCAAAAGAAACATCTGATAAAGAACTGCTATCCAAAATATACAAAGAAGTGTTAAAACTCAACAATAAGAAAACAACCTGATTAAAAAATAGGCCAAGACCTTAGCAGGCACATCACAAAAGAAGATATGCAGATGGAAAATAAGCACAAGAAGAAATGTTCTACATCCTATGTAATCAGGGAAATTTAAACTAAAACAACAATAAGAAACAACTACACATCTATTAGAATGGCCAAAATCTGGAATACTGACAACATCAATGTTGTTGAGAACATGGAGCAACAGGAACTCTCATTCACTGCTGGTGGGAATGCAAGATAGTACGGCCACTTTGGAAGACAGTTTGGTGATTTCTTAACAAAACTAAATGTATCTTTACCATATGATCCAGTGATCGTGTTCCTAGGTACTTACCCAAAGGAACTGAAAAATTATGTCTACACAAAAATTTGCACATGGATGTGTATAATAGCTTTATTCATAATTGCCAAAACTTGAAGCAACCAAGATGGTTCTCAGTAGGTGAATGGATAAACTGTGATACATCAAGATAATGGAATACTATTCAGTGCTAAAAAGAAATGAGCTCTTAAACCACAAAAAGTCATGGAAGAACCTTAATGCATATTACTAAGTGAAAGAAGCCAATCTGAAAAGACTACATACTGTATGATTCCAACTATATGACACTCTGGAAAAGGCAGAACTCTGGAGACAGTAAAAAGATCATTAGTTGCCAGGGGCCGAGCATAGGGAAGAGATGTATAGGCAAAGCACCAACTAGGGCAGTGAAACTGTTCTGTATGACAATATAGTAGATACATGTCGTTATACATTTGTCCAAACCCATAGAATGTGCAATATCAGGAGTGAACCCTAATGTAAAGTATGGACTTTGGGTGATTATGCTGTATCATTGCAGGTTCATCAATTGGAACAAATGTTCAGTAGTACCCCCTTACCTACAGTTTCACTTTCAATGGTTACAGTTGCCCATAGTCAACTGCAGTTCAGAAGCAGATGATCCTCTTTCTGACATATTGTCAAAAGATCAATAATAGCCTAATACTACGTCACAATGTCTACACCATTCACCTCATTTCATCTCATCATATAGGCATTTTATAATCTCACATCATCAAAGAGGAAGAAGGATGACTGCAGTGCAATAAGATGTTTTGAGAGAGACCACATATATATATATATATAAATTTTATTACAGTATGTTGTTATAGTTGTTCTATTTATTATTAGTTATTGTTGCTAATCTCTTACTGTGTCTAATTTATAAGTTTTATATATATATATATATATATATATATATATATGGCAAAACATAATATACATAGGATTCGGTACTACCCGTGGTTTCAGGCATCCACTGGGAGTCTATGGAACATATACCATGGATGGGGGGTGGTACTGCCCTACCATTCTGATGGGGAGTGTTGATAATGGAGGAGACTATGCATGTGTAGGGATAAGGGGAATATGGAACCTCTAAACCTTCCTCTTAAATTTGCTGTGAACCTTAAACTACTCTAAAAAATAGTCTTTAAAAAAAACTACCTCATGTCTTCTGTTTTGCTTTTGTGAGTTCCCAGCAATGTGAGTCAACTCCGATTAAGACATCCTGACCTCTGAGTTTTGAATAATGCATTTCCTTATCCCCAAATGGTGACATGTAGGTAGCATTTGCTGCTTAGATAAACTTACACTGTGCTCACACAGGTGAAATAAAGCCCAAACTATAACCTTTGCCTCCCTTGCAAATTCCTTATTCCTTGCAATTTCCTTATTTTTTACCTTCACTTTGAGATGTGGCTAAGGAGGTGATGGAAAGAATATGAAGAGCTGGGCAAGAGAAATGCTGGATGGGGAACTGCTTCCCATAGTAATAATGCCTTGTCCTTTGTTTCTCAGGTTGGATATCAGACTAATTCTACCACATCACTCAGCTTTCTATTTTACTTTGACTAGGGTCATTAATGGCATAGAGAAAAATTTCAATGTCAAATTATTACTGTTCAGTTTAGTAACACAAATGGAAGCTTTTTTTCCTCCTTTAGTTTTCTCTTTGGGAAAGATTAGTTCCCCTTGGCTCATCCCCCATCAACTCATAATTGATATCATGGACTCCCTCAAATCACCCTAGTTTAAGACACTCTGATATAATCTACAGTGTTTTGCATCTTCAACACAATCACCCAAGCAGTTCTTCCGACTGGATTCCTTTTGCTAAGCCCATCCTATATACAATTCCTGGAATGACTACTCTGGGCTTACAGGATTCATCTCAGCTTCCTCTCTTTCCCAGGAGGGGGAATGAAGAGTGGTTGGGGGAGAGAAGGGAAAGCCAAAGGTGTTCAGAGGAAAATGACCAGCTTCCTGATCTGCTACTTCTCCCTTCTCTTGCCTTCCCCTTAGAAGACTTTTGGTAAACCTAGATTTGACTCAGTAGCAATATTAGCTAAGTCTTTTGCACAACTGTCTTTTGTTCTGTACTTCTCTCTCACCCCTGGCAGGAGAATTAACTCTAAAAAGTAAAATAACAAAAACAGCCATCATTAAATCTGTCTCAGATTAACTTTATTTTGTTGTGAGTCTTATGTAATTACAGCACTAAACTGGTTACATATCTTCCTACTTCCTAGCCCACTATTTGTGTTTCACCAATATTTAATCAATTTTTTAAGACATCATTGTGAACCTGTCATGTGTATGTGGTTAGCATTGAATGGTTCTTTAGTTCTGTAACTGTATGTTTTGATTATGTGTTCCTTTTTGGTAATCCAGCCAGTGGTGGACACTGTCAGGAGATCTGAGCACAGGACAAGAAAGAGGTCAAGGTGTGTATTGACCTGCAGATGCAGATTAGCAATGGCTATATTACTATACAGAAGCAGCCCTCTCCCACAGCTATAGTTTTCATTGGCTTCCAGTAACTGCTTTCTCTCCTCGACCCTTCAGGCTATGGGTGGTAAAGGCTTCCCATTGGTACAAGCCTCAGGGTACCTTATCATCCCACTTTTGAAAATAAGCCCTTCATTAAACTTTCTCCAGTTACCATTTGGAGTGTGGCAACTCCCTCTTTCCCCCACCACACCTCTCATTAGGAACACATAATGTGCCATTCCAATTAAGACATGAATGCAAGATGTATCATCACTTTATAATGAATCACACCACGCTCCTGTGACAGAATAGAGGATATTGTTCCCCTTTGTGGGAATGGCTTCAAGTTGATTTTGAAATATATGGCTATTAACTTTCATGTTTCCTTTCTAGAACTCTCCAAATAGGCATCTCTTCTTTGTTAAAAGTAATTCAAATTGTGGGGCACCTGGGTGGCTCAGTTGGTTAAGTGGCTGCCTTTGATCAGGTCATGATCCCAGGGTTCTGGGATTGAGCCCATTATGGAGCCCTGCACTGAGCCCTGCATCCTCCTCTGAATCTGGCTCCCTGTTCAGTGGGGAGTCTGCTTTCTCCCTCTCCCACAGCCCCTCCCCCTGCTCCTGCTAGCTCTCTCGCTCTCTCTCAAATAAATAAAATCTTTTAAAAAAGTGCCTCAAAAAATTAAAAATAGAGCTACCCTATGACCCAGCAATTGCACTCCTGGGTATTTATCCCAAAGACACCGATGTAGTGCAAAGTAGGGCCATATGCACCCTAATGTTCATAGCAGCAATGTCCTCAATAGCCAAACTGTGGAAAGAGCTGAGATGCCCTTCAACAGATGTATGGATAAAGAAGATGTGGTCCATATATACAATGGAATATTACTCAGCCATCAGAAAGGATAAATACCCAACTTTTACATCAATATGGAAGGGACTAGAGGAGATTATGCTAAGTGAAATAAGTCAAGCAGAGAAAGTCAATTATCATATGGTTTCACTTATTTGTGGAACAGAAGGAATGGCATGGAGGACATTAGGAGAAGGAAGGGAAAAATGAAGGGGGGGGGGAATCAGAGGGAGAGACGAACCATGAGAGACTATGGACCCTGAGAAATAAACTGAGTGTTTTAGAGGGGAGGGCGGTAGGTGGTTGAGTTAGCTCAGTGATGGGTATTAAGGAGGGCATGTACTGCATGGAGCACTGGGTGTTATACGAAAACAATGAATCATGGATCACTACATCAAAAACTAATGATGTATGGTGACTAACATAATGTAATAAAATAAAATTTTAAAAAAGTAATTCAAATTTAAGACAATAGTTATGCTCCTAATAACACCAGTACTACTTACTAGTAACAATAACAATAGTAACCAACATTTATATTGCTTGGCACATGTTTTTGCATATGTATTTCTTATTTTATCCCTACAAAAACCTCACATGATAGTTACTCTTTCCCCAGCTGAGTTCACAGATTAGAAAATGCAGTTCCACAGAGAGACTGTCTGTCCTTCCCATGCACCTCAAAACTTAATAAAAAGCAGGATAGATTCAAATAAAGTATTTCAGGTACAGATCTTTCAACTCTACCTGAGCAGAAAAAAAATGTTAAAATACAGAGATGAGGAGGTTAGTGATACTGCCTTCAATTTACATGTGTGTTAAGTTCATTTTAATAACTGTCCTTGGTTCTTGGTCATCTGTTTGGAATGCAAATTGAAATCTTGTGCTCCGTTTTAGCAATGTTAGTCATTTTTTAAAGGACAACTGCTGGTTTCTGTGTTTACCTGTGAATTTATAATTTCTAAAATTCTATGATAAGATCAGTAACTTGTTGAGTAGACTGCAAAATAGACACTAATGGAATATAAAGTGATTCGAGCTCGGACTTCTCAATTATAGGATGACAAGCCATATATTGAATTCACATTTATCAGCAGGAAATCTGAAGATGTTAAGCATAGTTCTTTTTCCCCCTTTTATCTCTCTTTATAACCTAATGTATTTTTCTCCCTACAATGAATAGGCCACTATTTGCAACACATTTTTGTTTTCTACCCATGAAGTTAAAAAGGAAATTTCCTTTTCCTTTTTAATGTATGCATGTATAGAAATAAACACAATATTCAAGCTGTAATAATAAGATATAATTTACATTTGAAACCCTATTAACCAATTAACATAATAAGAATCTTTTCTAGACTCTCTATTGTCTTTTTTCTCTCATTTTTTCATGAAACAAAAAGAATAAACCCTTTGGGGAAAAGTGTATCTTCTGTGATATGATGAAAATATGACTTTGGGTAAAATCCCTTCTCCCCTTTTGACCTTTTAGTTCTTTTTTTTAAATTTTTCTTATTTGTTTGTGTTTATCCACAGTTTTGTCAAACTTATTACTCTAGAAATTTTATTGAAGAAGGAGTTCAATCAAGAAGACTCTTTAGGATATATATCTTGGGTTTTTAAAAAATATACAACTCTATGAGTTGGTGTAGAAGTACAGTGATTGAAATATACTCTGACAGAGGATAAAGTAGGGGTTATTTTGTAATTCACTTTTTGAGTGAGGTAAGAAGAAAAATATGGTTTGCTTTATTCTTGTAGTAACCAAATGAAAGAAGACAATCATTTCTTCCACAAAGTCCAATTATATAAGGAGGTTGATTGCTTGATTGCTTGATTGGCATGGGAAAACGAATTATATTCCTGGTCCAGTCCCCCTGTCCTACAGAATACATAATCTAGTAGAGGAGTTTTCTCTCCCCCCTCCCATCTCTCCCTCCCTCCCTCACACATACACCTGCACGCACATGTGCGTGCGCGCACACACACACACACACACACACACACAGCCAAAATACAATATGTAGTATTTGGCTAATAAAAAATAAGTAATGTACTGTTAGAGAGCAGAAGAGGAAGATACTAAATTCTAGTTGAGAGCATTGGGAAAGGTTGGATCTTGAGGCATTTGAATTGACTTCCTGTACAAGAAAATACTGGGAGAGGAGAGGTATTTCAAGAAGATTAAATAAATTAGCAAAGGAGTGTAGGTAGAACTGCTTATGTTTTCAGAGACTTAGAATCCTGATGGCTTACTAGAAACAAAAGTTGCATGAGAGAAATAGATAAAAGATAAATTAGAAAGGAAAGCAGAGACCATGGCATGGGAGTCACTGGATACCCTAGTAAAGTTTGAACTGCCTCTTAGAGGTAGGTGGAAGTCCTTAATGTTTTGACAGAGTATGTAGAATGTGGTGGCTGAAAAAAAAAAAAAAAAAGATGGGAAGAAGGAGATGAGGAGGCTCTTGCAATTATCCAAGGCAGCAGTAAGAAGAGTAACCCCCAATCCTGGGCACTGGCAGTGGCATGGTAGAGACCGGTCAAATGTGAGGGAAATGGCAGAGGTATTTTAGTGATTTGAGAAACTATAGGAAATTCCAAGGTTTTCATTTGTTAATGAATCCACTGGCATATTGGCTACAGAAAAAGGCAAGGGAATTTGGGATGGGAAACTATTGAAATGTTTTTCTGTAAATCTATCCACATCTCTCTTTCCACATAAATATAGGCACAGAGATTTGGATTTGTGTTTATTTAGCATTTAGATCATGGTGGTAACACCTAGTCATAAGGGTTTGAATTCTAGTTCCATGAAAAACTAATCACTTTAATTTCCTTTGCTTTAGTTTCTTCATATACTAAATGGAGAAATTATAATAGCTCATAGAAATCTTGTGAAATTTAAATGAATGAATGTATGTAAATGTAAGGAGAGCCTGCCTATTATAAGTGCTGTAGAAATGTTAGCTGCTATGTATGTCTATATATATCTGTATCTGCTTTTAACAAGCTATATGAACTTGAACCACAATACTATTTAACTTCTTGGGGCATCAATTTACTAATAGATAAACTGAGTTTGTATTAGATAGTCTCTAATTTTTTTTGTTGTTGTTTAACCAAACTTACTCAACACATAAATATTGAATACCTACTATGACACTGAATATATTGTAGAGGACAAAACAGAACATGCATACTGTTCATTTGAGCCTTTTGATCGGGGGTGGATGAGAATGAGGGAAAAGAAGACATGTTAAATAGATAAACACAGAATAGTAAATATAAATAAATACATAATTACTGTCTATTTTAGAAGGTAAGACAATTAAGAGGAATCTGTGAGAGAATGAGAGAATATCAGGGAGGTACCACTTAGAGGGGCTAGGTGGAGGTGGGTTTTGGCAATCAGAGAAAAATTTTCTTTGGAGATGATGTTTGATTTGAGTCAAGGGTAGTCAGCAAAGAGTGGGATAAGATGGGAATTCCAGGTAGTGGGAGCATCCTGGGCACTAGAGGAATTCATCCAAGGAATGGAAATAAGGCCATGAGTCTGCAGGGCAGAGAGTAAAAGCAATGCTGTGAAATGAGATTGAGAATAAGTTTAGTTGGATACTATCCAACAACTTGTCAGCCAAGCTCAGGGTAAGAGGGTAACTCTATTCTAAGAGTTATGGGAGTTATGGGAGCTACTGCAGAATTTCAGATTTGTGTTTTAGAGGAAGGAAAAATAATACTTTGATATAATAAACACACATTAAACATATGCAGATATCTATAGGCATATATGCCATTACCCATTAGAGCCTTTAATTTAAATTTAATTTTCTTCATGCAGTATCAAAAATCCATTAGTCTTGAACACTTGCAATTAGTTCAGTCGTTAGTATTATGGGCCATTGAAAGTGTTTTTTGTTTTTTGTTTTTTGTTTTTTCATTTCAATAAAAGACCTTGAGATAGTAATTGTGCCAAATGAGAACACAGTTGCACTCTCCGGTTCTATATTTCTAGCACCCCTTTCCACCCACCCCAAATAAATACAATCTAAATTAAGCCATGCAATTTTTATGCAAATGAAACTTCAAAGCAAGCGTAATAGTTATCTCTTTTGACACTATGATAGAAATTCTAGACTCCTAACTGTCAAGAGAGCTGTGTTTATTTGAAAAATCCGAGTCTACCTGCTGGCTCATGTGGCCCAGCTGAATGTCTTTTATCCGCATGCCCTACTTATTTAGCACACATAAGCTGATGGCTCAAAAAGTTCTCCCGCCTACCCTACCCACTGTTTCTGATGGAGGTGGTTAATCTGATCCAGGTGTCATGCTTGTAGGAGATACTAAATTAGTAATGGGAATCAGTGCTGCATATAATTAATTATATAGTTTTTAGCTTATCAAGTTATGTCAGGAAACAGATTTTTTTGAAGGATTACCAATGAAATCCATGTGGGTTTTTCCATTCCCAGTTTAGGCTACTATGGTTAGACTCAGGATTTATTGGGATGATTCTACAAGCTTAGTAGCCATCTCTTCATGACCTTGGCTATTCTGTTCATGCACTTCAACCACTACCCACAGCCCACTACCTGAAGAAATCATTGCTGTTGTTGCCTTCAGAGTCCAAGGAAGGGATATAGAAATGAGCCGGGAAACCTTTAACTTTGAGTGATTGTGGTGCTTGAATTACCCATGTACTTGGGTGGTTGTTTGGGATGGAGTCTCAGAATGTTATCTGACTCAACTTTCTGAAAGCAGTGTTAAATATCCTGCTTACTTACTGCTACAAGTAACTCTTTAACTAATTATCTTTTCACACCTCCCAGTTGGAGATGTCCTAAAAGGGAAGTTTTTTTGGTTCTCTAATGGTGGTCCCAAAATGGATGTAATGATTATTTATTACTTTTCTTCCTAAGTCTTAATCATTGTAGGATGATAGAAGTTTGTTGTTGTTGTTGCTGTTTGTTTTTTGTAGGAATGAAACATGAAAAGATTGGGAGTTTTAGACGTCCAAGTGCATCAGATATTCAGATTCATGGCCTTTAGTTTCATATTCCTGAAAGGGGTTCTAATTACCATGCCTCCCAGTCCTTCTAGGTCTGAAGCCTTCCTGACTTATCTTCAGAAGGCAGTGGAGCATCTGGCAAAATCATCTGGAAAAGGCAATTTAAGATTAACAAATTCATTGAGAATATCTTAAAACCGCTGTTGCAGGATTGGGCAAGTTTACAAATTTGATTGATTTGAAGAGGCTAATAGAACAATACATATTTTTCAAGAAAGACTAGTTATATTTGTTATTTGACCCTGTTGTTCTATAGGGCTTCATTAAATGTCAAGTCTATGAGTCATTTATTTAATCAAAAAATTAATGAATCCCTACTCTTTGGCAGGCATAGACAGGAAAAAAAAAAAAAACACAATCCCATCCCCCAACCCCTCTCCAATGTGCTCTTTGTCCAGTTAAAGAGAAGGGATTGATGGAACAACTTATTAAACACATTTAATTCCCCTGAAAGGATTTTTCTATATGTATTTGAAATTATGTCCATATTTTGCTGAATAAATTTTTAATTACTGCTTTCTGATCTCAACAATTCTAGAAAATTTTATTGGATTATCTATGCTGAATTTGACCTGGTGATATCCCATGTACCCAGAATCTATATTTTAAAAATATTTTGACTGCTTTTGTTACTAAAAAGATACAGATTTTGCAGGAAGTCAACATATGTGTGTATTGATGAGGGAGTGGTCTATTTAAAGGACCACACTAAGATGCACAGACATACATACATACTGGCATGTAATTGAAGAAAGTGTAATAAAGTGTAAGCATAATAAAGTGTAAGCATAGTAAAGTGTAAGTTGATTAAATAGCTCTCCTGCAGGTCCTGCCACCTTTTTGCCTTAAGAACTTGACATGCTAGTTCACCTCTCTGAGTCCGTTTATATATATATCATGGGACTAATGATGCATCCTCATTGAGTTGTAGTAAGGACTAAATTAAGTCTACCTAGAATTGATTAGCATGGTTGATGACACATAGTATGTGCTTAGTAAAAATATCATTGATAGTCTTTTGTCCATGGTATCAACTGGACCTAAGTTAAATTTTATTAAACAACACTACTACACTTAGGTGAAAAGACAGTATCTTCATGCAATCCCTCAAAACTTAGACCCAAAGTAATCTCAGAAGATTCCAGGCATATTTCCTCTTCTAAATGGGCTATTAGTAAACATAAAAAGAAGCTGTAATAAGCATATGGTTTGTCGTAGAAGAGAAGAGAGTCCTGTAAATTACTATTTTATCTTAAAACAACCATCTGGATGTTGGTACAGCAGCACACAGTACTATCTCACTAATTTACATTTTCTTCTCCCAGTAGACAAGAGTATATTCGGTAAGAAAAAGAAAATCTATTGTTTTGTTTTAAAAATCCAGTTTAGAATGCTTGTCTCTGGAACCTGTCAGCTACACTTAATTTCTACTTAGATGCTGAGATAAAGAGTTTCCTCATCAATGTTCCAACAGAGCACAGAATTAATCTTTCAACATTCAGAAAACTCAAAGTCAAAATTAAAATAAAGCCTTTTATTAAATTTCTTTCTCACTACAGGTTGGAATTTAATACTGAATATGGCTTGAAACAAATGCATTTTCTTAAGATGTTCAAAAGCTGAAAAGCAGTCTATTGATACAGATGTTGTATGATGCTCAAAAAATGGTTTAACAGGACTGATTAAAAGCCATTTTTGGAATAAAATAAGTTAAAATACAGTTTATTGTTGTAACAGTATAAGAGACTAGATATTGTAAAAAAGGCCTGTATGCTGGATAACAACAGAATTTTAAATTAATTGCTGAGGTTGCTAGGAAGTAACAGAGATTCCCAGGTTTAAAAAAAAGAGAAAAAAAAAAGGACTAGGATTTTAGAAAGAGGAGTGGTAAGTAAGAACTGAGGCCCGGGATGACTTGAGGACATTTTGAGGATTAATAGTTACTGCAGAAAATGGGAGACTAGACCTTAGGCCTGCAAAAGGGTGCATTTGAATCTGAGACTCTGAATAAAGTTGGGCCTTAACAGGACTACATACACTCTTGCTGAAAGGATGCCCAGGAACAAAATCCCCCTACCAGCAAAGAGAGATACCATACAATTTGATTAGACCCATCTCAACTCCAAATAGGAAATCAAAGTAATACTAAAAAGTAAGATTTTCTTCAGAGAATTTAGAACTATTGGCTGTCCTTATGTGGGTCTGTGGTTCAAACCCTTAGCATGGAAATAAAAATGGTTCCAGTTTTGGAATTACCCCCTGGCTCCTGACAGAAGTAAGTATTCCCTGGAGGAAAGCTTCCCTTGGATTCTCACTGTTCAGCCAGATATAAACTCATGATATTAAAAAAAAAAAAATGCTAATTGAAGGGGAAAAAATTCATAGATTGGTAACACTAAAATAAACAGAAATCCAAACAAAAAACCCTAATGGGTTAGGCTCCTAAATGCTTTAGATTTTGAAATTATCAGATACAGACTAAGAAATAAGTATATTTGTCATTTAAACAATTAACAGGTAGAGTTTTTTTAAAAAAATAAGCAACTAATAGACCAGCTAGGTTATCAAAGAATAAAACAGAACTTCTTAAAATTAAAAAAAAAATACACACACACACAAGGATGAGTTAAACCACACACCTGATGGAAGAATAACTTACTTGAGAAATATATTTAAGAAATTAGCTAGAGTATAGCATAGAAAGATAAAGAGATGGAAAACATAAAGTATGAGAGATGTTAAGACTATCAGAGGATAGAGCAGTAATATCCAACATATGACTGATCAGGGTTGCGAAATACATCATAAAGAAAAAGAAAAAAACATCCAAATCAATATCCAAAGAGTTATGGTTAAGAATTTTTCAGAATTATTGAAAGGATAGATCTTCAGATCCAGAAAGTATAATGTTTCCCACAGGATTAAAAATAAAAAGAAATTAATAACTAGACACTTCAGCAAAGAGACAAACTGAACAGTAGCCAAAGAAAAAAGATAGATGATGTACAAAGAAATGACAGTCAGATTTACAGTATATTTTTCAACTGAAGCAAACTGAGCAGAATTCTTAAAAGTGCTTAGATAAAATAATTCTTAACACATACTTGTATATCCAGCAAAGTTATCTTTCAAGAGTGAGAGTAAAATAATACAATTTCAGATGAACAAAACTGAGTAAGTTTATAATCAATAGGTTCTTCCTAATATAGCATGTGCTTCAGGGAGAAAATAAAATAAATCTCAGCAAGAAGGTACATAATCCAAGAAAATTTAGTGATAGAAAAAAGAGAGCGAGAGAGACATTAAGAAGTCTAAATAGACAACATGACTGTATAAAATAGTATCTTATATGTGACACTGAGCAAGATAGAACAAATAAACAAAAAAAATTGCAGGTAAACTAAAATTTAAATAACACTGGAAGGATAGAATAGATTTTTAAATGCAGGGTATTCAACACATCCAAAAGAAAGGCATAGATTTGTTTTGTTGTTAAGTATTTTGAATATCACTTTGGATTATATCTACACATACATTATTATCTTAAGGGAGAGGAATCATTTAAAGCATAACAATATGATGCATTTTGGAACTTTTAAGGTTTTTTTGTAAATTACAAAATAATTTGGGTAAACTAGGTAATTCAGAATTCCATGAGAGGAATACTTCTAGGATCTTATGATATATCTGAAAAAGAGGAAAAACAAAGAGGTTTGACCTGTTTTGAATAACAGGAGGATAAGGAAAGTAATAAAACAAAGGAGTGACTATGGTAAAACTGAGATTTATCTGCTAAAAAAAAAAGAAAGAAAGAGGGAAAGAGAGAAAGAGAAAATAAAATGTAAAGAAAGCACATATGATAAAAATAAATTTAGCTATTTAGTTATCACAGTAAGTATAACAAGACTAACTTCTTCAATTAAAATACAGAGATTATAGATTGGATGATTTAAGAAAAGAAAATATAGCAAAGTTATACACAATTTACAAGAGAAAAAAGATACTTATAGAAAGGTGCTCTGCTATAAAACAATCAAAATATAAATCAAAGACAGATATGACTGTAAAGAGAAACTTTTAAATCTATAATGTTATTAGGAGATTTAGAAATAACATTCTCACTAATTGAAAGGTAAATCTAATAAAAACTTATAAGGCTTGAATAATACAATTAACAAGCTTGTAATGTACATATGTAAAAACCTGATCTTCAAAATTAGAGAGTAATTATTTTCTAATAGTAAATGACCATCTAGGCCAACGGTCAGCAAATATGACCTATGGGTCAAATCAAGCCCACAGCCTACTTGGGTATGACCCTCAAATTAAGAACATTTTCTTACATTTAAATGGGTTATAAAAGTTTAAAAAAGAAAAGAAAAAGAATATGTGACAGCGACCATATGTGGTCCACAAAGCTTCAAGTATTTACTATTTGGCCCTTTATAGAAGGTACCTGACCTGTGTTGTGGCCATAGAGAAAAAGCCAAATATATTTCATATCAATCCTCATTCAACAAATATTTTTCAACAGCTACTGTGTGCTGGACACTAATCTAGGCACTGGGGAAAACACAGTAAACAAAACAAACAAAATCCCTTCTCCTTAGGGTATTTGCATTTCAGTGAGGATGATGGACAGGAAATAAGGTAACTAAATAAAATGCACAGTGTGTTTGATGGTGATCAGCGGTTAGAAGAAGAAAAAATAAAACAGGGAAAATAACAGTTATTGTTTTGGAAAATTAAATACTCAAAGTACACAACTTATGGATCAAAGAAGAAATGATAATGAACATTTTCAAATTCATGGAACTGAATTATAATAAAGTCAGTAAATTTCAAAATTCATAAGGTCAGGTTAAGGGGGGATGTTAAGTTTTACAATTTATATTAGAAAAATAAAGATTGACTATAAATGAGCTATAAGAATAACTTAAGTTGCAAAAACTATCAGGATAAACACAAATATACTAGAAGGAAGGAGTAGAAATAAGGAGTAGAAATTCATGAAAGTATAGCAAATAAACTATACAGAAATTTGTAGAAACCATAATTCTAAGAAAGGCTATTTATTTAGAGATATTAATGAAATATCTGCTGAGAATGATCAAAAAATATATTAGTAATGAAAATTAAAGTATTATAAATAAAAAAGGAATACAAAAGCATTTCACATATAAAGATAAAAACAACTTTGTGCCAATAATTAAAAAACTTAGATACAATGAACAAATACCTAGAAAAATGTAACATCAATTGTGATTCAATATTGTTGTATCTGAATAGTCTTATAACCATAAAATAAATCAACTTAGTACTAATAAAACTTTTCCTAAATAAAGAAAAAACAGACTACAATAGATTTATAGGTACTGTCCACCAAACTTTCAAGGATCATTACAATATCATTTAACAAAACCCTTCCAAAGTATTTAAAAAATACACATTTCACAACTTTTGTGAAGAGGCCAGCGTAATCTTCATGCCCAAACACAACAAAGTGCAACAAATGAAAAGTACACGTTCAAGAATTAAAGTAATAGGCCCAAACTGGAAACAATCCAAATGTCTATCAACTAGCAAATCCAGTGAAGAGGAACAAACTAATGGAAACATGCTACCATGTGTATGAACCTCAAGAATATTATGCTAAATGGAAAAAGCTAAATGCAAAAGACTACATATTACAAGATTCCATTTATTTGAAGTGTCCATAAAAGGCAAATCCAAAGCAGCATAGTGGTTGCTTGAATGTGGCTAAGGGTAGGAATAAGGATTGATGGCAAATAGCACAAGGGATCTTTCTGGGGTGACAGAAATGTTCCAAAAAAGATTGGTTGCACAACTCTGTAAATTTACTAAAAAGCACTGAACTATTTCTCTTAATAGAGTCCTTTTAACCATCATAGCTATATCTGCATTTATAAAAATCCATAATCCTTGTTTAGTGCTTGCTTTTTAATGTTGGAATTTAAGATAACCTTGTGTTCTACAAGGCAATGTTGAGTGGAGTGGTCTGGTTCCAGAGAACATCGTATTCTTCTTCCTCCTCACTCTTTTCAGTTATACGTCCCAGAAGAGATCTGGAGAAAATCAGGGAGTTAGAGGTTTACATTTATCTTTAAAAACCTACCAGGAGAAATATACTTTTTCAAATTGTTCTTCAGAGGACTTTTCTGCCCTCATTATCTGACTATAATTGTATTATATTTTATGAAATTCTATATCAAAGGTCAGAATATACCATTTAGGCATGGAACGATTCCCAATTCTTTGTGGAATAAAATTCGAAGTGCAAAAAATAGGATGCATTAAATTTCTCCCCGTGACTCCATACAATCCGTTCCTTCTATACAAAAACACTGGTCCCAAGAACTTGGTGTTCTTTAAATCATCAGCAGAGGTGTTGAGGTAACAGGATTATAAATAGGAAATGAAATTCATATCACAAATACTACAGTGTAATCTTCTTGAGAAGAGGGTCATCTTTATCTTTGTAGAGACCATGATATTTCAAAAAGCATACACTAGCAATATGTAGAATTAGGTGTAAAATAAAAGGTTTTTTACCTTAAGCTCACATATCTCCCAGTCATAAAACAAACCAAAACTGGGTTTCACTAAATAAACACATAAATATCATGACTAGGTAAGGCGGTATTAAAAGTCCATAATTCTTACAGAAGCCAACACAAACATGGGGCATACAGGAGTGGTTATTTTGCTGATAGCAAAGTGCCTTGCTTGAAGTCTGCAGGGACTCGGGAACAACATTCTAAATTGGCAACATATGGTGGAATGGTCACAGGGCCAGACATCAAGAGACTCTGGACAGTCCTGGTCCTGGAGCTGGCACTGGCTAGCTGTGACCTTGGGCAAGTCACTTCCCTTCTCTGGGCCTCCTGGTTTCAATATGTATAAATTGAGGCCATCTATGGTCTCCTTGGGAGGACCCAGTCTTCCTTTGCTGACAAAAGTTGGCCAACACATCGGCTAATGACCTCTTTTTTTCTCTACCGGTGTGTGTATGTGTGCATGTGTGTGCATTTTGACATATATTATTTCCATGATTTAAAAACTCAGGAAGATGGAATCAAAAGCAGGGATTTGAACACATTTTTGTACACCAATAGTCACAGCAACATTATTCACAATAGTAAAAAGGTGGGAATAACAGAAATGTCCATTAAGAGAATGGATAAAATGCGATTAAAGTGTGATACACACACACACACTCACACACACTCACACACACGGTGGAATATTATTCAGCCATAAAAAAGAATGTAATTCTGATACATGCTACAACATGGATGAACTTTGAAAACATGCCAAGTGAAATAAGCCAGAAGGACAAATATTTTATTATTCCATTTATATGAGGTACCTAGAATTCAAATTCATAGAGACAGAAGGTAGAATAGTGGTTACCGGGGGCTGGAGTGAGAAGATAATGGGGAGTTATCATTTATGGGTATGCAGTTTCAGTTTGGGAAGATGGAAAAGCTAGACATAGATAGTGGTGATCAATGCACAACATGTATATATTCAATGCCACTAAGCTGTACACTTAGAAATGATTAAAATGGTAAATTTTATGTTACGTATATTTTGCCATAATTTAAAAAACAATCTCAGGAAGATAGAACACAAGTATCTTGTTTTATACTAAGAATGCATTATATTTCTCTTTCCCCAACTTCTTCAAGAGTAAAAACTCTTTGGCATAACATCACATGGAGGGAGAGGGAAGTGTGTGGGTCCATTTCTTGAGTGACTCAAGTGAAAGTAAATAGGGACCTTTTTGGTAAACTGAAAGTAAGCTAGTTGTTTTCAATTTTTATTCTTATTTTTTTTTCCCCTAGCCCCTGAGATGTTAGCATTCATTGACATATCCATGTTCTTTATTAAGGGGTCAACATTTTTCTTAAAAAAAGTACCAGCCACTGTGAGAGTAAAAGACACTAACATTGCAGAGAATTGAAGGTGTTAACATATTTCTGCAGTGGCCCACTTACTCCAGAGGCATTTAAGCAAGAAAATGGTCTTGTTTGTGTTAGGGGAAGAAATGAGTTGTGTTTATACAATGATGGCTGGTCTAGTTTTGGTTGTATGTCACGTTGAAGCAAATCTGTCCTCTTACTTCTATGTACTGTGAACAAAATTACAAGATACATTATTGCTAATAGACGCAAAATACCTGAAAGCTTTTTTATCAGACGGGAGCACTTCCCTTAGAGAAAATTCTGGCCCCTTAGTCAACAACATGGGTGTGTCATTGAACTTTGTTTTTTATTGGTTGCTTTCTTATTTTTCTCTGTTGGCTTTGCTACCACTGTAGATTAGTTAGGTTACTTATAACCATCAACATCATAATCTTCTCTGCTGAAATACTGAGGTTAATATCAAAATACCCGTGTCTTAATTTTATGTCTTTCCTGCCCAACGAAAGCAACATGCAGAATGCAGCCATGTTGCTTTACAAATCAGGTGGTAGTTAAAAGCTATTGGTATTACCAGAATTATAGTTAATATTAATTAATACAGTTAATACTCTTGTGATTTATCTAAAATTCAATCTATCCTCTAAGTTAGCTTACTAAATTATAACCTAGTCATATATGTAACCTAGTCATATACATTTTTTTTGTATAGATAAATTCTTAAACTGAAGATAAAGTGGAAATTTCCTTTCTTTAGGATATTACCACATGTATCATTCAGGGTTAAACCAGGAAAGGAAAACCTCATGAGTATTAGGGATTAGGGATTTCTTATAGGTCCAAAAAGTCATACAATATTTGGAAAAGTAGAAATCAAAAGGTAGAATAGGAAGATCAAAGAAGTCACTACCCAGCTTCCAAAGCCCTGGAACTAGTGGACAGATAGGAATCTACAAAGGACACATGGGAATTTAAGTAGGACCAGCTTCTATAAGGAAATTGCAGGGAGGAACTGGTACATCTGTGCCTGATGGTGGCCTGGTGGACCTGTTGGTCAGTGGAGCTAGATGCTTGGAAGAAGAGCTGGCCATGAGGCAGGGAGAGTGAGGGCATGCTGGATTCTCTCCACCTCTAGCCATGACCATGACAAAAGGGAGAAATTCACCAGTTCACCTTCAAAGCATCCGTAGCTTCCTCTTCTGGCCAACTTGGACTAGAGCCATGTGGGGAAGGGGATTCAGGAAACACAATTCCAGCTTAACCATGTTGACACAAAGAAGATTCTTTTTAGTTGTCACAAGGCAAGATTTTTTAAAATTAGCAAAGGCTTTTTAGCTTCCCCAGAGAAAAGGCGATGTGGAATTTATAAAACACTAAATCTCTCAGGAGTAACACCAGCTGAATACTTTGCTGCCAACCAGCTCCTGGCTCCTCAGGCTTAGTGGGAGAGGGCAGGGCTTGGTTAGGCAACAACAGTTGGCCTGGGTGAAATGTTTGCTCAGTAGAGCAGCGCTCCAGTTATCACCTAAGACCATGGGAGATGCCAGAGACTCTAAGGTGAAGTCAAAGCAGGGCCCTGAGATGGGAGACAGGGAGAGGAGGAGAGCTAAGAAAAGTCCCTTGGGGTCTGGGTAGAGGAGGATCCTAAATATGTTCCCCAACACCATATGGCTCTGAGGTTTGTTTTTATGGGCAACACTAGGCTCTGGCCTAATTCTTTATCCTCATTGTTGCACACCCTTCCTCCCTAACTCTCCATCTCCTCCTCCTCTAATCCCTCCATCAGGCTCCCTTCATCTTTCTATCTCCGTCCCTCCTTTTCTTCCCCTTCATCACTCTCCCTTCATCTCCCGCCTTCCCTCTCTCTACTTCCTTCTCTTTCCTTCTACCATATTCTCGTTATTCTGACCAACCAAGATTCAATAAGTTTTTTGTAGCATTAAGATCCTCACACGTTGCTTCCTATCCTTAAAAAAAATCTCAACGCCTACTTTCTTCAACTCCCACCTCCCACTCAGCCTCTGTCTCTGCCTGTCTGTCTATTTCTCTCTCTCACTCAAGACTAATTCCTCCTACTTCAGGTCTCACCTAAAAGTCACCTCTCCAGAGAGACTTTCTCTGAAACCACTTAATGAAATATGTACCTCTTTCTATTCCATAATTCTCTATTACTACATTTTTTTCATGTCTCTCATGGTACTACCGCAATTTAACATTATATATTTATGTTTTGTGGCTTGTTTATCCCACACACTGAACTGTAAGCTCCCTGAGGACTGGGCCACATCCCTTTATTATATACCCATGTGTACCCAGAAGTTAGCTTGGGGCCTGGCACATAGAAGGGTACTTATTAAATGTTTCTTTAATGAATTAGTAACAAATAAATGAATGAATACAGTCAGATTTTAAAGCTGTCCAGAAAGGAAATCTTAAATAAGACTATCTGAATTAAAAATGTTTTTCCTAAGATACATAATTTGAATATGATACCCCTTGTGATTTTTGAGATCAATTGTAAGAGACAGGGAAGCATTCATAAGTTAGTGCAAAGCGTCTATGGGACAGGTACTGTTATAGGGATCCCAAAATGAGGACAACACTGGAGACAGAGGCAAAGAAGAAAACCTATAAATCCTGTAGCCTCATTTAGGGAACTGCAGTGGAAAAGAATGGAGTCTGATGTGGGTCAGTTAAAAGTCGGAAGTCTGGGAACAAGGCAACACAAATTGAGGAAGGATTACTGAGGTTTAACAATGAGAGAGATTCAACTCACCTTTACAAAATTGGTAAATCTTGACATCGTGCTTCTCTTGAAAAGGATTAGAATATTGACTACTGAAGGGAAGATTATAATTATAGATTATTTATTAGCAATCTACCAATGTAGCCACTACCAAAATGAAAATTGCAATTAATTGGGGAGCATTGCAGTGTATATGTTTTAAAGCAATTTACTGATATTTTTACTAATTCATAAAAGAAAATGCTCGAAATATTTCATGCATGTTATGAATAAGCTAACCTTAATATTTCAGTGACATGAAAAACATTCAAAATGAACAGAAACTTCTAAAAATCTTATTTTAAAAATATATATGCATATATAAACTGAAAAATCTTTTATATGTATGTGTGAATCTTTTTTATTTTACTTTTTGAGAGACTTTAAAAATTATCAAATTATGGGGTACCTGGGTGGCTCAGTCGGTTAAGCATCTGCCTTTATCTCAGATAAAGATCTCAGGGTCCTGGAATTGAGCCCCACATCAGGCTCCCTACTCAGAAGGGAGTCTACTTCTTCCTCTCCCTCTACCCCTCACTCCTGCTCATGAGCACACTCTCTCTCTTTCAAATAAATGAATAAAATCTTCAAAAAATTATCAAATTTTAAACAATAATAAATTATGAAAATTAGGTTAATCTTAGACTCAAAGAAATCATCCATTACCATACAATGTGATTTCATCACACATATACTTCATTTTGTGTATTTATTTTAAATAGTCTATTATAGGTTTAGATTATGATTTCTTGAAAATCCTTTTTTTGGTTTTTCCTCAAATGAAGACATGAGAACTCCCTCTGTATATGTTTGCTAAACAAACTTACATAGTTAGAGGGAAGCTGTCCAAAATGGCCTATTTCAGGCCAATGCAGCACATTCACTGTAAGATCAAAGAAAAAAGATTTTTTTTTCTCTGCTTCTAATTGGGAGTGGACAGTTTTCTTACCCACATTGGCAAATCCAGAAAAGGTCTTATTGTAGAGAAAGAGGACTCAATCTTTGAATGTCAATGCAAAGAACTTTATCTCATTGCTTTTGTCCCATGAAGCATAGAGAATTCATTCCATTAAGGAGAATTCTGAAAATTGGCTGAAATTCAAGCTGTGTTTTAATTCAACTTTTTGGCAGATGGCATTAAAAGGAAGTCAAGGGTCGTAGCTTGATAATTGGGTATAAATACAGCCAGTGCAGTTGGCCTCAGCTTCAGTCATGCAGAACCAATTTTTAGCTTGATGATATCATGGCCGGGTATTTTTAATTGAAGCCTCATAAGGAGTCCTAACATAATCTGAGTATTACTCTATTTTTCCCCCTCATAAACTCATGGTATCGGTTAATGGTGTTCAATGAAATATTGCATCGTTGACTTTATTTTTCTTACCTACATGTTCTCTGAAGCATAAAGTTTGGGATAAAATTTTTGTCCCTTGATTAAAAAATGGCAACGGCTCTATTCTCTAAGCTTCTAATCAGTAAGAGATGCTTATTTTATAAGTCTAATCCTGAATACAACATAATTTATGGCTGAAAATGTACTTCATTGCTAAAACGAAAAATATGTATATACATACAAAAATCTTTTAAATCATAATTCTCTTAATTCTCTCTCTGCATTTAAATGGTGTAATTTTGGACTAAGTAGATTATTATATAAAATGAAAAATTTTTATCTTTGTTACACTCGAGTGCAATGCCTCATTTTAAACAATATAAAAATCCTTGACTATATGGTGCATTCATATCTATTCTTTCTTCCATTTGTAACAAAATATTACTTGTAGCCTTTATAATGTAGAACGATTTTAATTAAGATGAGAACCCAACGCAGATTTTTTTTTTTTAAGTAAAACATATGGGCATAAAAGACACTCATTGGAAACTTTTAAAATGAATATAGGAACCATGGATAATCATTCTGCCATACAAGTTTCTTGTATAATTATACTACTTAAAATGTTTAATTGCTGAATGCTAAAAGGCAGAGACTAAGCTCTAAGCTCTACCTGAACACAGAATTTGGTTCAAGGAACTCAAGTACAGCTCAAAGCACAATTTCTGATAGACTTAGCTATCGGAAAATTGATTAATCCTAAAATCAACATGAGCCTGCAATTTGGGGGCTGAAATAACAAAGAATTTGGAGTGAAAATTCAAGCAAAGAGATATTACAGTAATTTATTATAGGAGTTTTCTTTTTTTTATATCGTTTGAATTTGGGGGGGTACTAGATTTTTTTAGAGGGTTGAATCTATACTGGTCCATGCATACTTCTTGCCACTCTCCTTGCTTTTTGGGGATGGAGTGGAGAAGGTAAGGTAAAGATTGTCAGTCTGTATGCATTTGTTTTAAACCTCTGTACCCTCACTTTCCACACTGAAAAATACAAATCTGCCAGTCTGGTAAAGCATGTCAGAGCTGCTGCCGAAAACTCGTCATTGACTCATTCATCCCCACTGAATCTAAATTTATTTTAGATCCTATTCTGACAGGAAATTTGAGACTGAACTCTGCATTTTTCTGTCTTCACAGTCATCTGCCTCCCTGTATGTTGAGGGTTTCACTAATGAATGTGACATTTGCTGGTAAATAAATAAATAATCCACCTCTATAACTTATTTTCTTGTTCTAGAAAGAATGAACAGAACCAATAGCACAAGCAAACATTTTTTTTTTTCTCTTCCTCTTGTTTGGTCCTACTTCTTCAACTCAGTTACTTTAATAAAGAAAATGAAAGTAAAAGCTACCATGGAATAAATTGAAGTCATGGCAATTACTTAAGAAAATAGAAATTAAAGATAGAATTGTGGTCTTCTGCAGTTGGCCCACCCTTGCAGGGGCTCATCATATCCTGGTATAATGAGAAAGGTAGGCATGCATCTTTCCTGCAATGAACTGCCAGTGAGAGCAGGGAGCTTTGGTTTACATACTGCACTGGAGATGTGGGAATCCTATGTGGGCGCAGCAGTCAGAATGCCAGAACATAATTCCATCTAGCGTAAGAAGCAAGTGTGAGTGAATGTACTCCCTCAGGTAACTTGACAAACCCAAGCAGGGGTTGTGACTCAGGCAAGGCAGCATCCGGCCATTGACTGATATCATCAGCTTTCCAGTTCTTTCTTTCTGTCCTTCTCTTGACATTGCTTCTTCGTGAGGACTGTCTCAAGCGAGTGCTTCGCACCTGTCTCTTCCAGACCAGCCTAAAGTTACCTCTGTAATGGCTCCCATTCTGTAAATGCTTCCTATGTGCTTCGCATTCTTTTACACATTTTATAAGCATTATGTTGTTTGATCCTTACAACCATTCTGTGAGATCATGTCCCATTTGCCCGAAGTCACAAATCATAAGGAATAAAACTGTATTTGATGAGCCAATTTGACTCTAGCATCCATGCATATAATCTCTACTCAAATTTGCTGTACTCGTGCTTGAGTTCTCAGGAAGAGGAAGATGCTTTCTGTCTTATGACATCCATGTCAATCCTGAAATTGTGCTTTGAGCTGTACTTGAGTTCCTTGAACCAAATTCTGTGTTCAGGTAGAGCCAGCGTGTGTCCTACACCTCCCCCGTAGTAGAGTAACCGGGACCACATATTTACCCACAGCAGTTGGGGAGGGGCAGGTTCAAATGGGCAATGTGCATGGCAGAATAAAGTTATAAATGACTACCACAGCAACCCAAGCTGGTAATTTGCTAGAAAATCCCCTGGCATTACAGCATTTCATATTGAAAACAGCTCATTTGTGTAAGTCTGCTTTACCATGAATTTCCATGCCTTGTAGTGATATGTAGTGACCACAGTCTGGTAGCCCTGTCACCTACTGGGTAAGGGCAAGTTAAGCAGCTGAAGAAAAGAATGAAAGAGAAGACAGGACCAAATATGGTCATTTATTAGACAATCTAGTTTGTGTCTGAGCCAGTGGTATTTGGTCAGTCACACCATGTTTTCCTCCATCTTGCTCTGATCCTAATTTTCCTTCCTTCTCTTTCATACTCTTCTTGATGGGTGTGGTGGTTACCCCAGAGTAAACAAACATAGAAACATGAAATTGTACACTTAAAACGTATGCAATGTACTAGAGCATGCTTATGGTACCTTATTTTTTTTTAATTGACAAATACAAAATAACTCTACTTGTGTAAAGACAAGCCAGATCGTGTAGTAAATTACCATAGAGACTCCCTGGGTGGCCTAGCAATAGGCTACCTGGAACCAGTGTCTCCCCCCATCCCCGCCCCTTCCAGGAGGAGGGTCTGCACCCAAATCTAACTTTCATAAATTGCAAGATGCTAGCAGCTAACACCCACAGACTGTTTTGCACCCAATATCAAAATGCTTTTACCCTGCTTACAAGACTACTCTCATCTCATTCCACAAAAAGTGATTATGTCCTCTTTCCAAGAACAGCCTATGGTACACTCAGCTGGGCCAGGCTCAAGCATACCAGTCCACAGGATGCTGAGAGGCTGTGACCTTTGGGTACATGTTTACCTTTCTTATCTATGAGTTCTCTTTGGCTCCAAATGATGCTAGCTATTGTTTGCTTGACACTGCCGAGGTCATTCTTACTAGACAACACCTGGACTTTCTTGTGTTTTGATATTATTGGACAATTTAAAGTTTCCCAGTTTGGGTCTGGTTTAATGGAGCCAACTAACATGACTGTTGATTGCAGGGAAACTGAAAATGTTTTTTTTTTTTCTTTCTGCCATTCGTGGCCAAATACAATTGAATTTGATGAAATTTAGATGAGGTGTGATCCTAGTTAGCTATGGTGCCCATGCATTTATATCACAGAATTTAAACTTCTGGTAAACCAGGGCTAAGTAGACAGTTGACATCATAATGTATAAGATTTTAAAAATTCATTTTCTAAGCTCCTTGCCTTGGAAAGAATTTCCAGTTCCTCAAATACACTATGCTTGATCATGTCACCATGACCTTACATGTACTATCCTCTTTTCTGGAATACCTTTCTCTCTATAGCTAATTACCCAGCTTACCCAGCTTGTTTCTCCTCCAAAAGCCTTGTCTGGTCTGGTCCTTCCATGGACCCAGTTGCACTGCTTTATAATCACTGATTTATGTGTGTCTTTTATACTAAAGTGCAAGTATGTTCAGGGCATGGGCTCTATCCTTTGTGATTTTTGTACCCTGCCCACACACACACAGCAATGCCCCATCTTTGCCTTCTCTAACTTCCATGTACTTCCAGGAGCAGAAAGTCTTATCCAGACCACCCAAGAGTTCTAGGGGAAGAGAAGAGTTGGGGAACACAGACATATGGGCATTCTGGCAACTTCTGCAGACTGACATTCTGGAGAGACTAAAAAGTTAGACTGATCACCCTGATGGATCAACTACATCAGACACACAAAAATACTCCCCATGGAATTCTCTAGCCATCAAGCAGGGAGAGAATTGAGCTGATGTTCCTTAAGTCCCTGTACTCAGTGGGATGTCTTGCTCTACTTCCATTTACCTAAAATCTTAGTGTGTTTCCCCAAGGTTCAGCTGGGTGTAGTTATACATGCTGACATCTACTGTTTCCATAGAGGGCAAAGCCACCCTACCTATGAATCCAAAAATGTTGGATTTTGTGATTATTGACAGATAGAGAATGTGTTTCTAAGCATTTATTTACAAAATCTCTTTCTATAAGACAGCATAAAGATGTTTATAAGAATTGTATGTGTATATGAGTTTGTTGTTGTGAGAGACTTGAAAGTCATACTTATAAAACTTGTTAGTCAATTATGGAATGCATCAAGAATTTGATTATTTTGACCACCTTAACTTATCGATTAAAAGGAACAAACTTCCAGTTGTAAGATAAATGAGTTCTGGGGATATAATATGCAGCATAGTGACTATAGCTAACAATATTGTATAATTGAAAGTTGCTAAAAGAGTAGACCTTTAAAGTTCTTATCCTACAAAAAAATTTGCAACTATGTGGGTTAATGGATGTTAACTAGACTTATTGTGGTAACCATTTTGCGATATAAACATTTATCAAGTCATTGTATTGTATATCTAAAACTAAAACAATGTTATATCTCAGTTACATTTTAATAAATCTGGAGAAAATAGTTTGATTATTAAACTTCTGTGATGTATTTAAGGAGTCTATAAATGAAGTGTAAACATAATATATGAATAAATAAGTGAATATTTCTTATAAGGAAATAAATTACATTAATATTTTATTAAGAACTCATAAGATCTGATTGAATGATATATGTTTTTTTCTGTTCAATTTTTTTATTATGTTATGTTAATCACCATACATTACATCATTAGTTTTTGAGGGAGTGTTCCATGATTCATTGTTTGCACATAACACCCAGTACTCCAATCAGTACGAGCCCTCTTTAATACCCATCACCAGGCTAGCCCATCCCCCCACCCCCTTCCCCTCTAGAACCCTCAGTTTGTTTCTCAAAATCCATAGTCTCTCATGGTTCATCTCCCACTCCAATTTTCCCCACTTCATTTTTCCCTTCCTGCTATCTTCTTCTTTTTTTTTTTTTAACATATAATGTATTATTTGTTTCAGAGGTACAGGTGTGTGAATCAACAGTCTTACACAATTCACAGTGCTCACCATAGCACATACCCTTCCCCATGTCTATCACTCAGCCACCCATCCTTCCCACCCCCACCACTCCAGCAACCCTCAGTTTGTTTCCTGAGATTAAGAATTCCTCATATCAGTGAGATCATATGATACATGTCTTTCTCTGATTGACTTATTTCGCTCAGCATAATACCCTCCAGTTCCATCCACCTCTTTGCAAATGGCAAAATTTCATTCCTTTTGATGGCTGCATAATATTCCACATATATATATCACATCTTCTTTATCCATACATCTGTCGATGGACATCTTGGCTCTTTCCAGTTTGGCTATTGTGGACATTGCTGCTATAAACATTGGGGTGCATGTACCCCTTCGGATCCCATTTGTATCTTTGTGGTAAATACCCAGTAGTGCAATTGCTGGATCGTATGGTAGCTCTATTTTCAACTGTTTGAGGAACCTCCATACTGTTTTCCAGAGTGGCTGCACCAGCTTGCATTCCCACCAACAGTGTAGGAGGGTTCCCCTTCTCCTCATCCCCGCCAACATCTGTCGTTTCCTGACTTGTTATGTATGTTATACTGACTACATATAGTTGTTATTAAATCAGTGCCTCAAAATGGACAGCTTCATAAAATCAAGAAAATATGGTATATTTTTCTTAGTTAAATTATAATGCAAGTTTACATTCTGATTTTTCATTAACCATGTCATGAGCATTTTCCATGTTGCTACATTGACTTTACAATTACTTTATATATGGTAGTTCCATTATTTGATATAAGTTACCAATTTTCTTATTGTGCATTTGGACTGGGCTTTTTTGTTTGTTTTATTTTATTATTGAACTATAGTTAACATACAATGTTATAGTAGTTTCAGGTATAGAACATACTTATTCAACAATTCTATACATTACTCAGTGCTCACCATGGTCAGTATAATCCCCATCTGTCACTGTACCACATAATTACAATATTATTGACTATATTCCCATGCTGTACTTTTCATCTCCATGATTTATTTTTTTTATAACTGGAAATTTGTGTCTCTTAATCCCTTTGAGCTATTTGCCCAACCTTATATCTCTTCCCCTGTGGCAACCATCAGTTTGTTCTTTGTATGTAAGAGTCTATTTGGTTTTTGTTTGTTTGTTTTGTTTTTTAGATTCCACATATAAGTGAAATCATGTGGTGTTTGTCTTTCTCTATCTGACTTATTTCACTGAGCATAATACTGTCTAGGTACATCCATGTAGTTGCAAATGGAAAGATTTCATACTTTTTTTTATGGCCGAGTAATATTTTATCTTCTTTACCCTATCATCTGTTGATGGATACTTGGGCTGCTTCCATATCTTGGCAATTGTAAACAGTGCTGCAGTGATCATAAGGGTGCATATATCTTTTCAAATCAGTGTTTTTGTTTTCTTTGGGTAAATACATGGTAGTGGAATTAATGGATCATATGGTATTTCTATTTTTAAGTTTTTGAGGAACCTCCATACTGTTTAACCACAGTGGTTGCACCAATTTACATTCCGTTTCCATTTCCATTTGGGCTTTTTTTTTTTAAGACTTTATTTATTTATTTGAGAGAGAACACCAGCACTAACAGGGTGGGGGGAAGGGCAGAGGGAAAGGGAGAAGCAGGCTCCCCTCTGATCAGGGAGCCCAATTCGGGGCTTGATCCCAGGACCTCGAGATCATGACCTGAGGTGAAGACAGATGCTTAACCACCTGAGCCACCCAGGCACCCCCATTTGGGCTGGTTTTAATTGTTTGCAATTAATATAATATTGCAATAAGTATCTCCTTCCTAGTGTGGTCTATTAACTGATAGAATAAAATCCCAAGAGTCAGGTATAGGGGTAGGATCATATTTCTTACTATGGATTGATATCGCCACAGTGCTTGTCCAAAGTACTACACTTTTACCAAACACCAACAACTACGTACTGGGGTAGCAGTTCCATCCTTGTGGCTTAAATGGTATAAGCAATGGATGTTGCAAATTGTTTTTCTATCCTTTCACATATACTCGGCTTGCCGCTTTTCTGATTTAAAGACTGGCCAGTTAGAACCCTTTTTTGTTATTTTTGAACAGCATACTTAGGTTACTATAGATGGTGTTCCTTATTTTAGTATTTTCTAGAAATGCTTTTTGATGTTGTAAATTTTCACATTTAAGGCTCTGTAAAACACTCCTCTTCCCATTACCCTATTTTATCATATATCTCACCAGGTCCATCCCTTGGCTTTGCCTTTATAACAGCACCAAAATGATGCCTAAAGCACAATGCATGGGATTTAAATAAATATGCTTCCCCTTGAAAATGATAGGTCTCTGTATTTGCAGTTAATTATGTCCTTGAAGATTATCTGTGTCCCTTGAGGTTGTGATTTCCTAAATCCAGTGAATACTCTGCTTAAGGTAAATTTCCTTTCCTTGAGAGTCAATGTATTACAATGAAAAACATAATTTCCTTCAAAATAGGCAGCCATATCACGCCCCTGGAATACAGGACTCTTCACATCTCTTCTGCCATAGGATTGAATAGAATGAAAACCTTAGACTAGATTTGTGGATTATCAAAAGATCAGACCCCAAAATGAAGTTTTGGGGTCTAAACAAAATTTTGCATCTAGTTTTTTTTTTCCTTATCATTTCTGCTCTATTTTGCTTCAGATACTCTTCTGTTGTCCTGCCCTGTCTTCCCACAGTAACAAAACTCTTTAGTCAGAGATAAGAGGGTAGAGGATGGAGGGTGGGGAAGAAAAAGTCAAATGGCTTGTTTGGAGTAATGAAGGTACCAGTAAGTGCAATACTTACTCTAATTTCTAGTGTAAATGATTGTAGAATTGTGTCTTACATTTACAGTCTGGTTAGCTGTGTATAGCAGTGGTTGGGAAAATGTGCAAAAATACGGGCCAGGAAACCAGCTAAGCAAGGTCATAAGCTCTGGCACAGGGAACCTGATTGATTTTCCTGGAGCAGAAGACCCTGATTCCAGGTTTCCCTAATCTTGGCTCATTAGACCATAATGAAGGGAGAATAATTTATATCAATGAGCACAGAAATTTATCTTTCCTGGCACTCAGAGCAAAGTAGCATTATTTATAACTTAGAGGCATGCAGGTGTGTTCCCTTAGGCATCTCTTTCCATCAGTATTTTAGGAGACTTCCTGGTTTGCTTTGGGGAAAAACTAGAGCCACTTGGGGTTGTGTAATATGGTTGGTACTTTTATAATCATTCATTCATACAGCATTAATTTATACATTCATTCATTCATTCAGTCAGTCAGTCACTCAGAACCTGACATGGAGGGAGATAAAAATTAATGGTTTATTTAGGAGGTGTTAACTGTAAGGCTACATCTTAAACATAGCATCTTTTCACTGGTGTCACTTCTATTAACCCAGGTAGACAGATACCTGAAGGAATAGGTACACATTAAAATATCATCATGGGCTACATGGCAAATGCATTGTTTTCAATTGGAAACTTTACTTGATTTACTTTGTCATAAAATTGTAGCTACATTTGTACAAACCACCTCATCTCCTCACATTCTCATTCCCACCACTATCTATAAAGGTGCTTTGCTGCATTTCTCACCTTGATCAGACCAGATGGAAGGGTGACCAGATCCCAGGACTTCAGAATATACATATACCACTTACAATAAGTAAAAGGGAAAAGCAACAGCAACAACATAAACAGTGAATTTGGAACTTGTTTTCACTGGGAATCACAGTAATTCTACATTCCTGTTCCTCAGCAATTGGATATGGGATCTAATTCACGGTATTGCATCCAGATAATTTTTCTGGTTTGTTTCTCCCCTAGCTCCCAAAATTCCAGCATATACTCAAATAAAATTAGTTTTTTTCTGAGAAAATGATCTTTTATGCAGAAATGATGAGGGCGGAGAGTAAAACTGCCTGGTCTCCAGCACAATGGCTAAACTAGCCACATTGATTAGGCCCCAAAGAGTGAGCATCACCCACGGTAACAGGCTTGGGTATTCCCAATTACATCCTGAATAAACATTCTCGTTTTATCTTACCACCAAAAATTAAAGTGCACACCTTCCCAGGGAGCTGCTGCTTAGAACAAAATGAGGATAACTAATCAAATAAATACACAGTCACCATGTAGACCTACAACCCCAGTCCTCAAGGACTAAACTCACATATCTGCCAGAACAAGGCAGGTAACATAAGCAGGCTGGGTGTGAGGCCAGGGGGAGTGGTGGGTGGACATTGCAGAACACTAGAGAACCCAGGCCCTATTAAAAGGGATCAGATGCTATTCAGCCTGAGTGATTCAGAGCAGCTGACTTTAAAAAACAAAATAAAACAACTCCCCCAACCCATCAAGACCCTTTTCCCATTAAAAAAGTTGTTTACAACAACAAATTCAACTTTTTAACAATACATGTGGACCAACAATGCCTGAACCAAACAAAACACTGTAAGGAACAGATTTGGCCCATGTGTTTGCTACCTCTGCTTTGTGATCTTCTAACTCTGAAAATAAGCGAGGGAAACAGTTGTATCTTCAGGAGAAATACTGTGGTTGGTTCCCTCCTTCATGGATTTGTGGCTCTGACTCATGTCATTCCCCCCAAAAGGAATGACCTCCTTCACCAACCCCCTATTAATACTGTCCCCAGCTGCATTAGAATAGACAACTGCTGTAACAAACAACCCCAGACTCTCAGCGTCTTAACACAACAAACTTATACAAATTTATAGAAAGACCAATATGCATATTCTTAGTTGGGTGACTCTCCTGTAAGCAGTAAACTCAGGGATTTAGGAAACATGTGATTCCACAGTCCCAAGTCTTCCACTTTCAGTCTTAGGGACAGAAGAGTGACAGTTCAGAAAATCAAGTAGGATGTATCATGGGCAGGCATGAAAGTGGACTTCATGACTTTCATCCATATTGGCCAGCACCCAGTAACCTGGCCCTACCCAGATGTGAACAGTCCCAGAGAATGCAGGCTTCTTGATTTCTCAGGAGGAAAATATCATACCAGTTTTCAAGGTCCAGCTTAAAAACCTAAGTGAGCTATGAATACTCCCTGATAATACTAATTAGAAACAAGTTTGCCCATTCACCCAATTAATATATGTTTAAAGTATATGTGCCAACTATATAGTAGACAGTGGAGACACAATGATAAGATACCCTCCATATCTTTCTCCTGAAAGCTAATGCTGTCAGTAAGGAGACAGACATTCAAACAACTGTATGTTGTTGGGGACTTTAATAGGCTACTAAATACAGTGGGGAGGTAGAGTTGAATCAGTACTCTTTACCACATGGAGGTTGACACTTGGTTGATTATTTATACATCTTATCATCCTACTGTCATTCAAGATCCTTGAGAACATAGATTATGCCTTATTCATCTTTGTGTCCTCCCTACTACGTAGCATCTAGGGGGTTTCCATAAACATTTGTCAAATTGATGAATGAATAAGTGTCTGATAAGAACAGTGTAAGGACAGACCCCTGATTTGAGGAGAAAGAAATTAGACTTCATCAGTTTTTAAGAGTTTAAGCTTTTGGTATATAATTATATAATATTCTTTCGAATTATTTTCTTTGTGTCTCCCCAAAATTTCTATAGTGGCTCACTGTTGTCCAAATAGATTATCATCAAAGAATTCACAACATTTAGCCTTAAAACATAGTTTCCTGACTGTGTAACAAATGTTGATTTCATTTAAGCAACACGCTGTATCATTTATCTGGGCTAAAGTGGATCAGATTAGATTTCAAGGCAATTATGTCATATCCTTGGCAAGTATAGTCATTATTAGCTTAGGAATTGTTTAAAAGAAGTCAGTTTCAAATACCTACTACCTATTATTAAATTTACTATGTAGTTTATTTATAAATGTAATAATTTAGATGTCCCGATAATGAAGTTAAAGTTACCTAGGGCCTCCCTCCCTTTTATTATTGAGCTATTCAGAAGAGGCTAAAGAAATCTCAGCTTCTAAACTGTGGACCAGATGCCATTCTCAGGTTTAGTTCAGAATCGACAATCTGTTGTTTGCTAAATGACTCTTGTTCTAACACCAATACCAGAAGGAAATGAGTTTCCACCATTTATCATTAAGTTTCAAAGTGGCCATTCAACTTCTGTTGGAAATTTGGGGGAGAAAAAGTTTAGGAATGTGGTATCATATATCACTTACTTATAAGAATTGACTCCTTGTTTGCCAGACTGGGAATGAAATTTGGAACCATTTATATCAGCAAAAGACTGGTGTGTGTGTTTGCAGATGGATGGAAAGTGAACATAAACCAAGAACAATGGAGTCTTTGCCCAGAGACCTCCCTTTGTGCTGAGCATGGAGTGGAAGAACTTTTTTTTTTTCCTGGAGCCCCCTGAAATTTTGTCTACTAAGTCTCTGCCTTGGTGATATATTGTTTCACAGTTGTTGTTGTTTTTTCTTTTTTTTTTTTTTTTAGGGGCTGCTTTGTGTGTGTGACTCTCTACCTAAATTTGCAAGTAACTTGTGCCATTTGTTCTTTCCCTCCCCCCACCATAGCTGCTCTAGTAGGCAGTCAGCAGACACAGACTAATGCCCACCTTCTATGTATCTGCATTTATGTGTTTACCATTCAGGTAGCACCAGATTCTAGACAGCCTTCCTGTCCAATGATCAGGACTCTACTTTCCTCTCTTACTGAATATTTTTAAATCTTAGAATATATGGGTCTTGTCTTCCTAGTTAAATTTAAGGCTTCACACAGCAGGAACCATACACTATTTCTTCTGGACTTAGTACAGCGATAACCTACATAAGAGTGCTAAGTAAGTATAAATAAGTATATAAGTGGTATGCCCACTTATCATATTATGGTAAATGTGTGAATGCTTTATCAAGGGTTATTAATCTAGTAAATCAGGATCCAGGGTTAGATATCAGGGAACCATAAAGTGGAATAGGAAGAAAAATCTTTATTATTCATTAACTTTTAACTGAAATTTTGCATGTCCTTGATGTTGAATGTAGACCTCAAACCACAAAAGTCACAGCAGTGCCTGACACTTGACCACTCCTAGAAACTGTATTTTCATATCACATTGCATTTATGGCAAATATCTAAAAATCTCATTTATATTCATCACTGCTTCAAATTTACCTTAGATATTAGAACTGCAACTAGATTTTGCTATTTTATTTGCTAATAATGATATATATATTATAAAATTTAAAGGTATTTAGTTATATTTTTTGAGATTTGTAATCCTATGTATTTTATATTATTCATTTGAAAATATTACTATGAGAAGAGTCCACAGCTCCCTGAGACTACCAAAGGAGCTAGGGGTATGCATAAAGGTTGAGATCCCCTGCTTTAGACCTAATTGATGTATGAGGTGTGTTAGGAGGCTGCTTTGGGGTCTGGTGGACTGCATTTTGAATCCTATACTGTGTGACTTCAGGCAAATTACATTGCCTCTCTGTGAAGTTATGAGATCTTTCCCAGCTGTGAATTCTGTGATATTTGCAATCGGGCAGATTAAAACATGCTTTATACCAAAGACGATGAATGTATCAAGCACTCAAACCCAAAAAGAAAAAAAAAAAGTAGAAGAGGCTCACAGTATAAATCACTTTAAATGGTTTAGATAAATCCTTGTCTGATGGATCTATTTTGGATCAACTAGAATTTGACCAGGAGGAAAAGAGGTATGTGTGCATACCCAGCATTTACGTCTATTGGACAATAAGATAACTATACTCGCCCATAACATATTACTGGGGACTATTTCAGTGGACCCTGGAGGGCCTCACAATGATAACCAGTGTTTTTTCATGGACATTCAGTCCAGTTAGGGAGGAAATTAGCCATATATTCCATCAGTGCCTTTGATTAAACTCTGATGATGTTTCTGAAAAGGAACATTAAAAACTGAGACCTCTGGGGACAGACATGCTGTAATTATTATTATAAATACTTAGCATTTTTATCATCATCATTAATTACATTTCTCCTTTAAGGGTTTTCATAATCTCTGAGCCTGCTATTTGTTCATTTGTCTCATAATTATCCACGAGTAAGCAGTTTGTTCTGTATTCTCAGAAACTGATTATTCAATGTTTGTTTTGTTTTTTTTTTTTTTTTTTTGCATCGTGAAGGAGATTGAAAAAAGGTATTGCTTTTTCTTTTCTTTTCTATTTTTTTCTTCTGGTTCTAATTTTTTAAATCATCCTAGGTTCCTATCCCATCCAACCTCCCCCCCACACACTAATATAATAGATGCTTTCATAAACTTGATGATGGGATTTTTATAAAAGTCAGCATATCAGTCTAGGAAAAGAACATTCAGTGGTAAAATGGGGACTTTGGTTGGATATTTGGATACATTTTTTTCACAAAGCCTTCACCTTCTTACATAAGCTATCCCAGTCTAATTTGACCTAAGTTCTCTAGCTTAGCTTATGCTGGAGAAAGCAGAACTGACCCCTTGCTTCCCTAAGCATAAAACTAAATGAGAAGTGACCAGCAAAGTAATTCTGTATCAGAGTTTCTCCTACCCTTCCCCATGCTGTAAAGAACTCTGGGTTGAATGAAATAACTGACCGAAATGGAAAACATCTACTTTGTGCTGAAATAATGATATAAAGTATCCATGAAGGTATGTGTTCAAACTCTTCGATCTCCAGATTCACATAGCATGTTTAGCATATTAACCTATTAGAGTTAACTGATTTTGATGGGGTTTTAGACTTTAGTATCTGGAAAAGGCCCTCTGTTTATTGTGCTGGCAGATTCCAATGAAGCCAGACTATTTGTTGGATATAACACTGTTCACCTCGTGTAAAAGTCCAGATTCTTCTTTTCATACTTTTCAAAGATGTGCTTTTCTCATTGTAAGCCCAGGTCATAAGATGATGCCTCAAGTGCATTGCAGAACATTTATTACTGTGTGAGACTCGGGTGATGAAAACTCTCTGTGGTTGGACTGTGATTCTTTAAATGAGTTGTCATCTATGACAATGACCTTATTTATAAGACACTGTCCCTAAGGGAATATGGGCTTTTTGACCTTGAAAGGCATGGAGCAAACCTGTTTGGCAATTTGTAATTTTTTTTTCCTTAAATAGGAAGAACTTATTCTAGTTCTTTTTGGAGCTACATTTAGCATTGTATAGTAAACTATAACTCAGCTAAAGTTACATAAACTCCCAGTGGAACTGAATTTCACTGTTGCTTATTGGTAAAATGTCACAGATGTCACCGCCCTTTATCAAATATTTCTAGCTTCCCACCTTTTATCCATACAATAAGATTGCACTTTTCTATCCCCTTTCAAGTTCAGCATGGTCACATGATTTGATTTGGCCGGTTTAATACAAGCAGAAGTGATATCTTTTACTTCAGGGTGGAAGTGTTAAGCGCTAGTGCATGATTCACCATGTCCCCCTTCTTCTTGGAAAGGTCATAAGGCAAACCTCCCCAGCTTGAAGCCTCCATCAGCCTGAGTCCCTGAGTGACTACAGTGAACAAGCCCTTTTGCTGACCTGTACTGAACATGTAGCATGAGAGACAAATCCACTTTTGTGGTATTAAGCCAGTCAGATTTGAGGTTGTTATCACAGCATAACCTACCCCCTAGTGACTGATAGAGCAAAACTCTGTGTGTGTGTGTGTTCACATGCGAGTATTCTTTTGAAATATTTTGCCCTTACCCTCTGACTTCGGGGAAAAAATAGTCACTCTTATGCTTTTTGCTAACAGTGGCAGTATTTGTCTTCATTCCTTTTTTTTAAATTGTTGTTATTGAAGTAGAGTTGACATGCAATGTTATTGCCTTCATTCCTTTATTAACAACAGAGCCCATCCTCTGTGAGGAGAGATACTGCCTTAACTATGCCACAGTGTCCTCGTGTGGAAAATACCCTAAGATTTAGCGAAGGAGACAGCCACAGACACAGAACCATGACTTCCAGGAGTCTGCACAACCAAAAGCAGCTTTCTGTCCACTCTCTAGCCCTGTCCCCCAGTATCTAGGGACAAATATGGTCAGTCAGCAAATATATATTGAATGCTTGAGTGCCCGAGAACAAATCAAATGCCTGGGGCCCACACTAGACCGGGTGAGTTTAAGTCTCTAGTGCTAGGACCCAAGTACTATCATTTTCTAAAGCCACTGAGAAGAGTCTAATGTACACTTGGAGGTGAGAAAAGCTGACTCATCACTTTGGACTTATCCTTAACTTGTCTTCAATTCAAGATCCAAGTCTGGCTAGGCAGAATTCCTTTTCTCTATGTACTACTCTCCAGTTCTTCATATCCTTTTGTATAATATTTATCCTTACATAACTGACCATATTTTGTTTTAATTCTTTCTATACATATCTGTGTGTGTGTATATATATGTACATATATAAGTATATAAACACAAATGTATGATATATATCTACGATCTATAAATATATATGTACAAATGTACACATAAATATAAATATATAAACGTTGTGTGTGTGTGTCTATATGCTCAGGGCTACATGGGGAAGCATCAGGGTCAGTCCGAAGGCAGAAGTGTATGTATGCATGTGTGTGTATGAATGTGCATGTGTGTATAACTTTATGTATGTGTGTGTAATGCATATGTATGTGTGTGTATACACACACACACACACACACATATATATATATATATATATATATAGACACACACCACACACCGGGGAGGGAGGAAGGCTCAATGAATAAATGAATTTTTCTGAGAAGAAGAAACTGGAATTTGGGAAATCCAATATGAAAAATTTCACTTACAGTTTTGTTTATTTCCTCTGGTTCCACTTGGTTAACACAGCAGATTTTATAATAACATCATAACTGTTATTATGACTTTATTCTAAAATAGGCTAATACCATTCCTAAGTACTTTTTAACTCATTTAAGTGAAAATATCCTTCCTTTTGACAATCCCCACCAAGCCGCACGTTGGTCAGTCTGGGATATGAGGACTCAGTAGGTGAGGGAAAATATATAAAGCAGAATATAAATTTTTCCTGGTCCTGGTTTTTCAAGAAAGAACTTAAGTGCTCACACCTTCAGGATAAAGTGCAGTACCCTCCCATCTGGTACATCAGTCATGTGGGCGTAGTGAATGAGAAAGATGAAATTCAGGGGACCCGAGATCATTACAGGGGTATCGCACTAGGATAAAATTTTTCCAACTGTAAAACCTCCTGGCCTGACCCTATTGAAGAAGAGGAGATAAATTGCTCTCTTTTGAAGGTGCATTAACCTTAGGTTCTTTTAATGAATTACCTCTCCCAGTGCACTAACAGATACCCTGGGGCCTAAGATGAAAAATGTCCTCTTCTTGCACAGAGAGTCTCAAATATGTACCACTTCCTTCTTTCTCTTTAACTTGTGTTGACTTTCATTTTTTATCCTCTTGTCATATGTATTTAAAATAAAACTATAATACACTCTCAGTTTAAAAATAAAAATAGGAAATCTAGGACCTAACAAGGACAGTATGTGTTTCTTATTTTAGGGAGATTTTCTTAATTTCTGTCTCATTTTCTCCTTCTGGCATTTTATACATGCAAGCTACTTACTGTTCATGATTCTCCCAGAGATCTGAAGGAGAAAGGGGATGGTTAATAAGGAAGTGGATACCATGAGACTGTGTACTGAGTGACCCAGCAGGTGAGCTCAGGGGTCACCCCACATTCTTAGACCCCTCTGTAGAGGCCATTGAACTGAATCTTCTTCCCCTTCTCCTCTGTAGAATTCCCTGGATGCTTTTTTTTTTTTCCCTCCATGCATTCATTTAGCAACTATTTAAAAACAATGAGTGGTCTTTCTTTGTATTCAACTACAAGCAGAACCTGAGGTAAGAATTTGGAATTGTCTTAAAAAAATGTACGTTTTATTATTATTCAGGTGGGTAACACTGCTGACAAATCAGGAGATCATTGTGATTGAAAAGATAGTGTGTTACTCACAGTTCCCAATAGGAGGGGGCACACCAGGCCATGCAGAGCCACACAGGGGAGCACCAAGGTTGGTCAGAAGGCAGGCGCAAGGGAAAAGCACAGACAAGAGCCTTTATTGTGGTTTCTGTGGAAAAGGCAAGACAAAGCAGGGTAAGCAGGCTTGTGATTAGCCAGCTTGAGTGATGTTAGTGGGCTTTGGGTTATAGGGACTGTTTCTAGTTGTCTAGTCTCTGACCTGGATTGATTAGAACAGAGGAATGTTGCTTCCCGAAGTGTAAGAGCCAGATAGAGGAGGTGGTTCAGAGTATGGGCTCTGGATTTGTTGGGTTATGTATGACATGTCTGGTGCAGATCATTTGCTACTTTTACAAATTGGCCACCCCTGGGAAGGATGGTGTCTCCCCAGGCAGCAAGAGCCCAGATGCCAGAACATCAAGAATCCAGAAAACAGCACAGTACAGTTAATACAGGGTGCAGACCTTTTATTTGGGAAGTGATACTGGGAAACAAAAGTAAGGTAGTTGGGGGAGTGAAATGGAAGGAAAACAAGCTGTTGAAACAGGGACTTCCTTCTACTGGGGGTTCTCTGAGTACCTGCATAAAATGTACCTTCGAATGGTTCCAACATAGAACATGAGGCAGAAATATTTACTCACTAACTCCTGGCCCCCAGTGGTTGAGGATCGTTTCTAGGGATATTCTTGTCTGTGCACTTCTGGGATGAGCTTGCACACACAGGCTGAGTACATGTCCAAGGCTTCCGAGAACATCCGGAGACAGAAAAGCTGAGGGCCCTGCAGGTGTTTGTACTGGGAAGACAGGAAACCTCAGTTGCCATTGGAGTCAAGGAGTGGGCCAGAGGTGCAACCAATACTGTGTTGCACCCCAAGCCCCCACCCCCCAAACACAAACTAAGCCAGCTCTTTGAGGTGTGAGCTCTAAGAAAGTCTGCACATCAAGGATTAGAGCAGCAGTATACAGAGTCACCTTGCACAGACAAATGGCAAGGCAGAAGCCATCCACCTGTCTAAAGAGGACATCCTCGGTCAATCAGAAATGTTTTTTGTCAGCTGTGGAAACAGAAAAAAGGAGCACAAATGAAGTGAATGTTGGGCATGCCCTCTGAGCACTGTCTAGGGTAGATGCAGCTCCGGCCCGTGGACTATACGGCAAGTGGGAATCGCTCCACGTTGGAGATGAAATGTCTCCTGATTTATGAAGAATTAAATCAGGTAACAACCTCCCCTTCTTCATATCCCACTCCTCCTCCTCCTCATTCTTCACCACTCCCTCCCTTCCCTGCCTTCTTTTTCTGCCCTCCTCTCTGCCCGTCGGGCCTTTCCGCCCTGCCTTTCTCGTTCTTCTTTTCTGCCTCTTCTTTGCTCACCATTCGTTGTACGTACACCCTGGGTCATCGGGGCTCGCCTTCCAGCACGGCCAGGAAACCCTGCCACTAGGGCAGTAACCGTCTGTGAGTTACATTTTAATTAACAACCTTATCATCACTTTTACAAGAACGAGCATGAAACAGCATCAGATGTTTCTAGTCAAACTGCTGTTCCTTTCGGGTTGGCATCTCTGAAGTTGTCCAGTGAGAATGACCTAGGCCTTAACCGATCCATGCAAGAGAAAAGAGAGGCAGAGAGCGAGACTCACACACCTCTGCCAATGCCATTCCTACCTGGCACTGCCCCTCACCTGGGCTTCAAGCTAAGAAGCCTCCAGAGCCAGGTGCCCTGCTAATAATCAGGAATCCCATTATCACTGAGCCATAAACTGAATTATTAGTGACATACCTCCTGGATTATTCTGTCCGCTCCTCACTCCATACATCCAGGCACTGACACTTAATTATGTTGTCCCACAGTAGATAAGTTTTACAGCAGCAACAAAAGATTAAAACTGTTTTATATTGGGGACATTTAGAGGATAAACAGCAGAGGGTTCTAGGAGGGAACTGTAGTCAGCTGTGTGGCCATCTGGGAGAAAACCATTCGAGTGCTATTAATATTTAAAAACCTTTTAGATTTTTATCGTTTGCAACGCTCCTAACAAACTGGTTTCTAACTCCACAGTGAATTTTTGGTGTCAAAACACAATGCTAAGCTATTTTAGCGTCTTTATTAACAGGCACAGAACCAACACCCTGTGTGCTGTTTGAGTGGCCTGGCTGAAAGCCAGTGTGGTTGAAGAAGCAGGTTAGTTTTCTGTTGAGCATATCAATAAGTCCACTGGACACCAGCAAACTCTGGGTCTACCTATTTGCTTAGTTACTGCCCATCTTCTCTCTCTCCACTCCCTTCTTCTTTCTTTTTGTCTCCCTGTCTTGTCATCTTAGTGTCCCTGAGTCCACAGATAATATGCATTAGAGTCTTACTTTCATTTTTGTTCTTCGGAAATCCTTGCAAAATTAACTTGGTTGATAGAGCCATAATTGTTTCCGCCCAAGCAGTTCTTTCGACCTGAGCTGTGTTACTTTTCTGAATTACTTGAGAGAAACTTGCACACTTGGTGCCCATTGCCCTTAAATATTTTGGTACATATTTCCTATCGTATAGTCATAGTACTGTGAAATTGATGGTGGAAATTAACAGTGATTAAATGCTATTATCAAATCTTTAACTCTTAAAAAATGTTACTAATTATTCCACTAATTTCCTTTGCAGTGGAAGACAAACCAACCAACCAATATCTGGTCCACAGCCCAATCCAGGGTTGCTAGTTGTATTTAGCTGGCATGTCCTGTTAGCCTCCTTCAATCTGTAGTAGTTCCTCAGCCTTTCTCTTTCTTTCATGATCTTGACATTTTTAAGAGTACAGACCAATTATTTGGTGAGTGTCTCTAATTTGGACTATTGTGATGTTGAAGGATAATTTTCAAAAAGCTAAAAAATATGACATACAAATATAACATGAATGCATAACAAAGATTTTATTTAACTTGTTAATTATGGAGGGAACTAGGGAATGTTAACTTCAGTCTAAAGACCATTTGAAAAGCTAGGTATATATGGCAATTTTATAAGAGATGTTATTATATGTGCTGCTGAAGCGAGCACTGTAAGAGATGTTAGAATAAGATTTCTGGTGTTTTATGGCACCATCAACCATAATCTTTGGGATTATTCATTTCAATTGAAGAGAATTTGCATCTCTTCTGGACAAAAATCTAAAATTTTTGCATCTAAGAGTTGTAAAATAGTCTAGTTAGTATGAGTTAAGCCCAGCACTGCACCGTGAGAATACTCTTTCCCCTATTTCCAAGTTTGGGATATGTTTTATCATAGTGGGTTTTAAGTTCTCTTTCATTGCTGGCCGGGACTGTTCAGAAGGAAAACTGTGGAGAAGGCACAGTGTACTCTTCGAATTGATGCACCGGCCCCATAAGCATTCCTCTCCCTATCCCTTCTGCCCCATGGTGCCTGAGTCCTGTCCACACAGGTCTGACATCATCAGAGACAATTTAGGAAATGAAGGACTTAGACCTTACAAAGTTTACATTTGCAATGTTTTGAGGAATCTGGTAAAGACTAAGCAAACTTGAGGTCTTCATGGCTCAATTCTCCAAACAGCATATTTTTAGGTAACTTGGCAGGCAGGCAGGAGTAGGCAGCTCACACATGTGGGTGTTTACTCAGTGTAACAAATTCCGTCTTGATTTGTGTGACTTCCCATTTCTGGTTTGGCTCTCCCTTGGATTCTTTGGTGAAAATCTTCCCTGTTCCTTTTGAGTGACTTTTTTTTTTTTTTTAAGAAGCATCTTTATTCTGATATTTTCTTCATTTAGCTAGCCAGTTATTCATGAGAGGTTTTTTGCCCAAAGTTTGGTTTTTGAAAATAAGACCCTAAAGAAGGAAACTGATTTCCTGTATTAGATACCAAGAGAGTACTCTTATTGTTTAAAATACAAATCATTTATGGACATATAATTTCATTATTTTACAGATTTTAAAAGTTTCAACATTATTACTTGCACCTTAAATATATTATGGTTCATTACTCTGTTGCTATTAGGAGATAATGAAATATTTAAAATGTACATTATATTTTTGTTGTATATAGAGAAAGAAGGTTTATTTACATTAAGGGCATAGGAGCGAGACTACCCATAAAACCATTGAATCCATGGCCTAAGACCAAGTTTTATAGAGTATACATTTAATATATATCAGTTTCTCTAAATTAATGTTCTTTTAAATCCCTCTAAATTCCTATGTAACTGAAATGGTAGCTTTTGAAATCTATTGTTTCTGCAATTATTTTAGAATATCCAATGTCCAGAATTTAAGATAATTCTTTTAATTATCAAATTATAAACTTCACAGACAAGTCAGTGTCAAGTGAATTTATTTATTAGAAGGCACAGGAAAGAAAAAAAGCAAAAATTGGCTTTAAACTTACTGCCCGGAGGTAATTACTGTTAACATTTTGACATTTGACCTTTTCTTCTACTTTTTTCTATGTTTATAAATACTAGAGATCATAGTATATATAATAGAGTGTCTTCATGTTTTCAGTAAAACACTGTATCATCAGTATTCTCCTGTGTAATTAAACTTTCTCACAATTGCTACTTAATGCTGGTATAATATTCCTTTGGGTTAATGTACCATAATTTATTTAGTGGTTCCTCCATTGTTGGTAATTATTTTTCCCAGTTTATAGACTCTCAGAAGTATAGGAATCTGTTGGACACCAGCATATCTAAGATTCTTTTTTTTTTTAAAGATTTTATTTATTTATTTATTTGAGAGAGAGCACGAGTTGGGGAGAGGGGCAGAGGGACAGGAGAAGAGATTCCCTATGCTGAGTAGGGAGCCTGATGTGGTACTTGATCCCAGGACCCTGGGATCGTGACCTGAGCCGAAGGCAGACTCTTAACTGACTGAGCCACCCAGGCGCCCCTATGTAAGATTCTTGATATGTAATCCCACCAGTGTCTATGATGGTGTCTATCTCATGAGGCCTGACTGGGTTTGAATTTCATATATTGTTCAGTCTTTTCTAATAGTTGTTTTAATTTTAACTTTGTTAAATAATGCCTTGGTTGAGTAATTTTTTCAGATATTAGTTAGGATCTGGACTTCCTTTTCTCTGTACATCTTCCATGTCCTTTTAGATAATGGCAACTGGACCAATATAGCTTCAATCTGTACTGTATGTAGCTATGTATGTGTGACCCCAGGCAATTTATTTAGCCTCCTTTTTAAGTTTTAGTATCCTCATGTGTAAAACAGGGATAAAAATATATACCTCATAGCAGTGTTGTGAGGATTAAATGAGATAATGTAAGCATAATACTTGGCACAACACCTAGCACGTGGTGTTCATTAAGTAACTTTACTGTAATTGTTACCATAATTGCAATGTTCATTTTGCCAAGTATCTACTGGGGAGATAGGGATTTTCTGTTGATGTCGATGAGCTTTTTAAGGGTTAATTATATTAATTCTTTTTCACATTTACTTGTAAAAGTATTTTCCAATTTGATGATTGCTGTTTTCTTTTCTCTCTCCTTTTTTTTTTTCTTTCAGGATTTACTTTCTTAGCGACTTCCAAACATACCATAGAGCAGTGTTAACTATAGTCATCATGTTGTACATTATCCTTACTACTTATTTATCTTACATCTGGAAGTTTATACCTTTTTGAGCACCTTCATTCAAATTCCCCTTCCCCCATTCCCCTGCCTCTGATAACCACACATCTGTTCTTTTCCTATTGCTTTTTTTTTTAGATTCTACATATAAGGAGATCATATAGGATGTTTTTCTCTCACGTTTCACTTAGTGTAACACTCTCAAGGTTTATCCATATTGTTGCAAAAATGGCAGGGTTTCATTCTTTTTTATGGCTGGATAGTATTCAGTTGTACCTGTAGACCACATTTTCTTTATCCATTCATATGTTGATGGACGTTTAGTTGTTTCCATTTCTTGGCTATTATAAATAACACTGTAATGAACATGGGGGTGCAGTTATTTCTTCAATTCAGTGATTTTATTTCATTTGGGTGTATATCCAGAGGTGGAATTGCTGCATCATAGGGTAGTCCTGTTTTTAATTTTTTGAGAAAGGTCCGTACCATTTTCCACAGTGGCTACACCCATTTATATTTCCACCAGCAGTGCACAAGGGTTCTCTTTTCTCCATATCCTCACCAGCATTTGTTATCTCTTGTCTTTTTGATGGTAGTGATTCTAATGTGTATAAGGTGATGTCTCATTGTGGTTTTGATTTGCATTTCCCTGATGATTACTGATGTTAAGCACTTTTCCATATACCTGTTGGCCACCTGTATGTCTTCTTTGGAAAAATGTCTACTCAGATCCTCTACTCATTTTGTACTCAAATTATTTGGTTTTTTTTTTTTTCCTTTTCTTTTTATTATGTTACGTTAATCACCATACATTACATCATTAATTTTTGATGGAGTGTTCCATGACTAATTGTTTGCATATAACACCCAGTGCTCCATGCAGTACGTGCCCTCTTTAAACCCATCACCAGGCTAACCCATTGCCTCACCCCTCCCCTCTAGAACCCTCAGTTTGTTTCTCAGAGTCCATATCTCTCATGGTTTGTCTCCCACTCCGATTTCCCCCCCTTCATTTTTCCCTTCCTGCTATCTTCTTCTTCTTTTTTTTTTTTTAACATATAATGCATTATTTGTTTCAGAGGTACAGGTCTCTGATTCAACAGTCTTACACAATTCACAGCACTCACCATACCATATACCCTCCCCAATGTCTATCACCCAGCCACCCCAACCCTCCCACCCCCCACCACTCCAGCAACCCTTACTTTGTTTCCTGAGATTAAAATTCCTCATATCAGTGAGGTCATATGATACATGTCTTTCTCTGATTGACTTATTTCGCTCAACATAATACCCTCCAGTTCCAACCACGTCATTGCAAAAGGCAAGATTTCATTCCTTTTGATGGGTGCATTTTATATATATATAATTGTATATATATATATATATATATAATTGTATATATATATATATACCCCACTTCTTCTTTATCCATTCATCTGTTGATGGACATCGACAGATGTCCATAGTTGACTATTGTGGACATTGCTGCTATAAACATTGGGGTGCACGTACCCTTTCAGATCCCTACATTTGTATCTTTGGGGTAAATGCCCAGTAGTGCAATTGCTGGGTCGTAGGGTAGCTCTATTTTCAAATTTTTGAGGAACCTCCATACTGTTTTCCAGAGTGGCTGCACCAGCTTGCATTCCCACCAACAGTGTAGGAGGGTTCCCCTTTCTCCGCATCCCCGCCAACATCTGTCGTTTCCTGACTTGTTAATTTTAGCCATTCTGGGTGGTGTGAGGTGATATCTCATTGAGGTTTTGGTTTGTATTTCCCTGATGCCGAGCGATATTGAGCACTTTTTCATGTGTCTGTTGGCTATTTGGATGTCTTCTTTGGAAAAGTATCTGTTCATGTCTTCTGCCCATTTCTTGATTGGATCATTTGTTCTTTGGGTGTTGAGTTTGATAAGCTCTTTATAGATTTTGGATACTAGCCCTTTATCTGATATGTCATTTGCAAATATCTTCTCCCATTCTGTTGTTTGTCTTTTGGTTTTGTGGACTGTTTCTTTTGCTGTGCAAAAGCTTTTTATCTCGATGAAGTCCCAATAGTTCATTTTTGCCCTTCCTTCCCTTGCCTTTGGCAATGTTTCTAGGAAGAAGTTGCTGCAGCTGAGGTCGAAGAGGTTGCTGCCTGGGTTCTCCTTTAGGATTTTGATGGACTCCTGTCTCACATTTAGGTCTTTCAACCATTTTGAGTCTATTTTTGTGTGTGGTGTGAGGAAATGGTCCAGTTTCATTCTTCTGCATGTGGCTGTCCAATTTTCCCAACACCATTTGTTGAACAGACTGTCTTTTTTTTATTGGACATTTTCCTGCTTTGTCGAAGATGAGTTGACCATAGAGTTGAGGGTCCATTTCTGGGCTCTCTATTCTGTTCCATTGATCTATATGTCTGTTTTTGTGCCGGTTCCATGCTGTCTTGGTGATTATACCTTTGTAATAGAGCTTGAAGTCTGGAATTGTGATGCCACCAGCTTTGCTTTTCTTTTTCAACATTCCTCTGGCTATTCGGAGTCTTTTCTGGTACCATACAAATTTTAGGATTATTTGCTCCAATTATTTGAAAAAAGTGGATGGTGTTTTGATAGGGATTGCATTGAATGTGTAGATTGCTCTAGGTAGCATTGACATCTTCACAATATTTGTTCTTCCAATCCATGAGCATGGAACGTTCTTCCATTTCTTTGTGTCTTCCTCAATTTCCTTCATGAGTATTTTATAGTTTTCTGAGTACAGATCCTTTGCCTCTTTGGTTAGATTTATTCCTAGGTATCTTATGGTTTTGGGTGCAATTGTAAATGGGATTGACTCCTTTATTTCTCTTTCTTTTGTCTTGTTGTTGGTGTATAGGAAGGCCACTGATTTCTGTGCATTGATTTTATATCCTGCCACTTGACTGAATTCCTGTATGAGTTCTAGCAGTTTTGGGGTGGAGTCTTTTGGGTTTTCCACATACAGTATCATATCATCTGCAAGGAGTGAGAGTTTCACTTCTTCTTTCCCGATTCAGATGCCTTTGATTTCTTTTTGTTGTCTGATTGCTGTGGCTAGGACTTCTAATACTATGTTGAATAGCAGTGGTGATAGTGGACATCCCTGCCGCGTTCCTGACCTTAGGGGGAAAGCTCTCAGTTTTTCCCCATTGAGAATGATATTCACTGTGGGTTTTTCATAGATGGCTTTTATGATATTGAGGTTTGTACCCTCTATCCCTATAGTCTGAAGAGTTTTGATCAAGAAAGGATGCTGTACTTTGTCAAATGCTTTTTCTGCATCTACTGAGAGGATCATATGTTTCTTGTTCTTTCTTTTATTAATGTATTGTATCACATTGTTTGATTTGCAGATGTTGAACCAACCTTGCAGCCCAGGGATAAATCCCACTTGGCCATGGTGAATAATCCTGTTAATGTACTATTGGATCCTACTGGCTAGCATTTTGGTGAGAATTTTTGCATCCATGTTCATCAAGGATATTGGTCTGTAATTATCCTTTTTGATGGGGTCTTTGTCTGGTTTTGGGATCAAGCTAATGGTGACCTCATAAAATGAGTTTGGAAGTTTTCCTTCCATTTCTATTTTTTGAAACAGTTTCAGAAAAATAGGTATTAATTCTTCTTGAAATGTTTGGTGGAATTCCCCTGGGAAGGCATCTGGTCCTGGGCTCTTGTTTGTTGGGAGATTTTTGATGACTGCTTCAATTTCCTTAGTGGTTATAGGTCTGTTCAGGTTTTCTATTTCTTCCTGGTTCAGTGTTGGTAGTTGATACATCTCTAGGAATGCATCCATTTCTTCCAGGTTATCTAATTTGCTGGCATAGAGTTGCTCATAATATGTCCTTATAATTGTTTCTATGTCTTTGGTGTTGGTTGTGTTCTCTCCTCTTTCATTCATGATTTTGTTGATTTGAGTCATTTCTCTTTTCTTTTTGATAAGTCTGGCCAGGGTTTTATCAATCTTGTTCATTCTTTCAAAGAACCACCTCCTAGTTTTGTTGATCTGTTCTACTGTTCTTTTGGTTTCTATTTCATTGATTTCTGCTCTGATCTTTATTATTTCTCTTCTCCTGCTGGGTTTAGGCTTTATTTGCTGTTCTTTCTTCAGCTCCTTAGGTGTAGGGTTAGGTTGTGTATTTGAGACCTTTCTTGTTTCTTGAGAAAGGCTTGTATTGCTATATACTTTCTTCTTAGGACAGCCTTTGCTGCATCCCAAAGATTTTGAACAGTTGAGTTTTCATTTTCATTGGTTTCTATGAATTTTTTTAATTCTTCTTTAATTTCCTGGTTGACCCGTTCATTTTTTAGTATTATGCTCTTTAGCCTCCATGTATTTGAGTTCTTTATGACTTTCCTCTTGTCATTGAGTTCTAGTTTCAAAGCATTGTGGTCTGAAAATATGCAGGGAATGATCCCAATCTTTTGGTACCGGTTGAGACCTGATTTGTGACCTAGGTTGTGATCTCTTCTGAAGAATGTTCCATCGGCACTAGAGAAGAAAGCGTATTCTGTTGCTTTGGGGTGGATTGTTCTGAATATATCTGTGAAGTCCATTTGGTCCAGTGTGCCATTTAAAGTCTTTATTTCCTTGTTGATCTTTTGCTTAGATGATCTGTCCATTTCAGTGAGGGGGGTGGTAAAGTCCCCCAGTATTGTTGTATTGTTGTCAATGTGTTTCTTTGCTTTTGTTATTAATTGCCTTATATAATTGGCTGCTCCCATGTTAGGGGCATAGATATTTACAGTTGTTAGATCTTCTTGTTGTTTAGAGCTTTTAAGTATGATATAGTTTCCCTCCTCATCTCTTATAGTCTTTGGTTTAAAATCTAATTTTTCTAATATAAGGATTGCCATATTTGGGCGTTTTTTGCTGTTTACTTGTGTGGATATTTACCTCCTATCAAATATAAGATTTACAAATATTTCCTCTCATTCAGTAGTTGCCTTTTCATTTTTTGATGGTTATTGCTATTTTAATGTTTGTTAAAATATTCTAGTTATGCTTCTGTGTTTTGCAAAATGAAGACCAAGACAGTTGTTATAGCATTTATTAGAAAAAGAAGTAGCAGAAAAAGAAAAAAAAGAAAAGAAAAGAAGAGAAGAGAAGAGAAAAAGAAGTAGCTATACCATTGAGTTCTCTATTGCCACCTGATCTTTACCGTTAATTTCAAGGGACAGAAATGTAAAGAATAATGCATCATCTATTTTGCAGTAATGAAGCAGAAAATCACGTAGAAAGATACAGTTCTGGAAATTTCACCTGCAGCAATACCAAATCATATTGTAGTTGTTTTATTTTATTTTTATTTTTTTAAAAGATTTATTTATTTGAGAGAAAGTGTTTACCCAGGTGAGTGGGGTAGGTGGGAGGGGAGGGGTAGAAGGAGAGGGATAGAGAATCCTCAAGCAGACTCCCCACTGGATGTGGAGCCTGGTGGGGGATTTGATTCCAGGACCCAGATATTATGACCTGAGCCAAAATTCAGAGTTGGCTGCTTAACCAACTGAGCCACCCAGGCACCCTGCATACTGAAGCTGTTTTAAAATCTGAAACACTAAAACATTTATCAGAGTAAATCACTATTTAAAAAGGAAGGAAGTGGAAATTTTTTTCTTATCAAAACCTGCTTCCAACTTTATCTTAGCCTTTGAAATGTGTCCTTCATAGTTTCAGCTAAGACTGTATCATTGGCACATGGGATCATAAGTCTGCTGTTTTTGAAGGAAAAACCAAGTAAAAATGTTTCATGGTTTCAGATAGCCTTTTTTTTTTTTAACTCTGAAGTTCAAAAGTGACTGATTTAAATACTGAAACTTAACATGCTATTTTAATGACTATAATTTAATAACTTTTTTTGGGTCAAATTGCCATACTTTTATTTTTCCATCTGGTTTTCTTTTAAATGTCTTCCCTTTCACCCAATTAACACATTTTTTTTTTTTTGGTGGGATAAAGGTGAGAAAAGATCAAAACATTGTTTATAGTAGACAGTGGGGTTTGCAGACACATTTAAGAGACTGTGTCTCATTCACCAACATGATTATGTCACGTTTAAATTTTTGAATGGCTAAGCAATATGTGCCAATCTCTGGAACTAAATTTAAAATATGTATAATTTGTTTTGTAAAATTGGCATATGGTTTAGACAGCCTGTGTAACATAATACTAAATGAAACCATATTAACTAAGTAAGGGGGTCAATAGGAACCCTAGGTTTGTGCATTTGTTAGCATTCATTACAGTTTATTTAAACCCATATGCTGAAAGGTTATAAAATGACATGATGCATAACTCTGATTTGTAGTTCAGAGAATGAAAGTATGAGATTTCACTCCATGTAGTCTAGCAGGTATTTGTTCAGAGCAGTACTTCTCAAACTTTGATGTTTATATGAATCCCCTGGAGACCTTGTTATAATGAAGATTCTGATTCCATTGGTGTGGTGGAGCCTGAGATTCTGCATTCCTTACTGGCCTTCAGGAGGAGGGGGTCACTGCTGCTGGTCCATGGACCACACTTTGAGTAGCAAGGGGTAAGAAACAAATTATTTATTGGGAGTACATAAAGAGTTCACGGGAGAGCTCCTTATATAGATTCTTGGCACTCCTAGAGATTTTGATTTAGGAAGGTTTAGGTTGGGAACCCAAGATTGGATCCTAACAAGTTCCTAGGTGAAGCTGATGCTGCTGATGTGTTGACCACAATTTGAGTAGCTCCAATTCAGAAGTACTTGAACTCCTCTGACATAAAGTAATAGTTAATTATAGTGGGATGAAACATGGCTCAGTGGAAAGTCTCTTAGATTATCTAGAAGGGAACTAGGCTTTGGGAAAGGCCTCCTCTGTGAGTTTCAGTTTCCTTACCTATATAATGGGACTAATTGATTAGTGCTCCATTCCCACATATTTAGCATTAAAAAAAGGGAGCCCTCTTAATTTGAAACATAAATTTAAATTTTTGGGGCATGTCTCCCCTAACATTTGGAGAACCCATGACAAATGGAGACTTTGTGGCATATGAGTCAACATTTTCAAGTTGTATATCAAGCCAACAAATACATTAGATAATAATCTGAATTGTTTATTGTTGCAATATGTTTTTAAGCCACCATGTGCACATTCAACACTAATTCAGGAACATTTGTCAAAACCACAATTTGATACATGAAGAAAATAGAGATGGATATTTGTTTCTTCTAGGAAACAACACTTCATTATTTGAGAATCTATTGCATTCATGCTATTTTATAGGAAGGATTTAACAAGTTGAGTATTTTTCCCTTACCTAAGCACTTCTGCCAAATCCTCCCTCCACTATGAAATGATGTGCATCTCTGATGTAAGCAGTTGCACACTCCATAGCCATTCATGATATTCAAACACAGTCTTATTTTGAGATATGGCATAAGAGATGTGGAGAACCATCTCCCTGAGGCCTGAGCATGAGATAAAGATGTTTAAGATTATGCCTCACACTCTAGAGTGCTAAAGACTGGATCTGAAGTGACAAAAGTAAACTGTCATCTTTGTTTGTGGTATGTGAGGACCTCTAAAAGGGTCCCTCTTGTCTGGGTTTAGGGCAGTACTCTTTTGCTGGTCATAAGAAAACTGATACCCAGAATGACTGTCACTTGAATATCATTCAAGGTGCATGATATTTGAGAGAGACATTTGAAAGATAAAACTAATTTATTCATCTAGGTGTCCTAAAATATAACCATATAAAAATTAGATTATGCTGAAGTCATATAATTTTAACTACACAGAGAGAACCTTGTGTCAAATAAAAACATAATCATATGCCCTCTGCTTCTTTGAAGACAATGCAATGTCTCTATACAGAATATTTCTGTATCACGTGCACAATTACTACTTAAAACATCCACTATGCCATCCAATATCCCTTACATGAAAGTTAAACAAGGTAGTTTTCTTTAAATTCACTACCAGGTTAAGAGAAAAGTAGATTGTCTCTTCAGACAAGCATGTATATTTCTTGCTTTAGCTGCCTGGAAGCTCATCGCTAAATTTAGTATTCAGCTGAAGTATTTGACTTAGCCCAAGGTCTATACATTAATATTTCTTTCCTTCAGATGCCTTTGTTTGAATTGTACTTTTCAGTTCATCTATTTTTTAATGTAATTTAAATTCATCAGTTAACTCACAAAGAAGCAGCAGCATATGCAAGAAAGGAAAGAAACAAATACTTGAGTGACCTATCTTGCAGAATTTGTAAAATTCAAATGGAAAAATAAATGTGCATGGTAGAATTTTGTAAGTCATAAAACATCCTATAATTAAAAGGCATTATGATATTTTATCCATCTCATGACCCAAGATGACTGCTAGAGTTCCAGCCATCATGAGGTTTGTGTATGTCAGTGCATACAGGAAAAAAAAAAAAAAAAGAAATTTAGAAGAGCAAAATGGTGTTTAAATTCTGCAGCTTTTCTGGAGGTTCTACACAACACTTGGTTACATGACCATGTCTATTGACACGACTGCTGGGAAATGTAATATTTTGTTCAACTCAGCTAAATACTAAGCTACCATTACTGAGAAGGAAGATGAGAAAGAGGTAGAGGTAGGGAATTTCAATGTCTGCCACAAATTCTTTGCCAGTGTTAAAGTGAGGAAATTTTTAACTTCTCAGTAGAGTAATAACATACTTAATTTTTAAATTGTCATAAATTTTTAAAAATATCAGGTACCATCTTGGATAGCTCTTTATTCAAATACTTTCTACATTTTAAACATTCAGATCTTACATCTCAAAATAGTATAATTTCCAACCACAAAGTAAATAAGATTTTTTTAACAGGATGCAGATAACGACTTCCAGAATTGTTCATGGACAATTTGGCTTTGTTTAGGGATTGATTCAGTGATTTGTTTTCATAAGTATTGATTTCCTTTCCTGTATGTTTTATGAACTGAGTGGGGAGGACTATTGTACTTAGTCCTTATTTTGTTTCTATTTATTCAGAGTGTAGCAGTGGTTGTGGATATTTCCTTGACCATTTGTAATTTAGACCAACTTTTCAGATGGTAAATTGAGCATGAGAAGTATGTTATTAAATTGACTGCATTACAAAGTGGTATTTGACATTTTCTATTTATAAACATGGTACCTTTTACCCAAAATCCCGGAAATTTTTAACAAAAATGAATTTCCATTAACTTATGTGTTAAATGCCAAAGCCTATTATTTATATCTGAGATGTACTAAACTAATCTTTTTGCCCAAGGTTAAATGCATTAAGAGTGAATGTATTTTATGAATAAACATTGTTTAAAACAAACAACCATTACAGAGCAGATTTTCATAATTAAGAAAAAAATTTACAAGTTGACTAAGCATTATCTTTACTCACTGAATTTTTAAATATTCCATGTTGATTTAATAATCCCACTTCTTCTAAGGATATATACTTTATTTGCTACACAGAGATAGCAATAAATAGATATTTGTTGATTTTAATATGGATTATGTATGAGTGAATATTTGTGTGTGTGTAAATAATGTGAAATACTATGGTTTGAGAAAGTCAAGACTGGAAATGGATTTAATGTCTGTTTTATCAATCAACCCATGATGTCAACAATCCATTTACTGCTTATTCCATCCTCAATAGTGGTTTCACTTTGTTAATTGTAATTTCAGGGGAGGAGGGGAACTACTGGAAATTTCCATTGTCTAAGATCCTTACCATGATCAACAAACATCTATCATTGCTGATGTTTTTAACTCCTCAACTCGTTTTCACAATTTGTTGTCCTGTAAAGTAACAAATGGCCCAAATTTTCTATACACTAATTAAAATTCCATTTCTCATGAATTCCTTAATCGAGTGCAAGTCATTATGTGCTTTGTTGATTCTTAAGTGCAAAGATAATTGCAATGGGCAGCATGAAAAGGGTTTGATTATTGCCTGTCGACTCTTGTGAATTCTAATAGGTCTAATTGCATAGCATCAATTCATCATCTCAGCATCACTTCTTTTTATTATTAGCTCTTCGAATTGTAATGTGCTCATAAAGAAGTGTTGTAGTATATCAGAGCTGACATGGTACCTGGCCTATTGTAATTTTCAGCCCTTACCTTGTGCAACTCTTGAAATTAAAAGTTTATTATGGAGTGCCCTTTTTCTGAAACTAATTTTAAAATCCTCCTGTATGATAAAATGAATACTGTCCAATAATCTGCATATGAATTTGCCTTTGTAATAATTCCATTAAATGACTGCCAAGACCATTTTTTGCTCAGATTGTTCCTATAAATTCAGAACATAATGTGTTAGTTGGAAAACATTTATTAGACTTTTTAATGGGAATTCCTGGCGGCATTTCTCAGGGAGTTTCTATACTATAGTGCCTGTTGTAAACGCTCAGGAAAGAAAGAGCTCCCACTGAATACTGATGTGGAATCATCCAGGAGCTCCAATTATACGAGTAAAGGACCACCAGGAACTGAGAAGCCAAATGCACTATCATTTGCACTAAGGAACAGAACAGTCTTAGTGTAGAGAAGGAACATAAACCTTTAATCAATCTATAGATAAACTAATGCTCTAGATGTGTGAGGGAGTATATCCAATATAATGGTTTCAAAGTTGAGGACTTAGACCCTGTGTAAAGCTCAGTATTATAATCATTATTTCTAAAAATTTCTAGGATCCTTGTGAATGAAGTATTAGAATGCCAGTTTTACAGATGAGGCTCAAAATGTCACCCAAAATCACCAGATGGTATATGGCAAACATCAAGACAGACACCTCCCCACCATAGTTTGTGTGCTATTTTCAACACACACCAATGGCATGACTTGGGTGAACTTTGCAAGAAGGACTATCATATTATTAAAGTGTGACTCCAAATCAACCCAAAAGTTAGATAAAATATAGAACCTCAGGTATGGCTATTCCCATTAGGGTAATGTAGTAAGAAGTGATTATAATCCATTTTAGGGAATGAGTCAACTTCATATTATCATTTTCTGAGAATTAAGCAAATTGAAGGAAAGTGTCTCAGTTATTTACTTACTGTGTAACAAACTATACCCAAACTGTTACTGTGTAACAAACTATCCCCAACAGCTATTTTATGAGGCTTGCAGATTCTCTGTGATGGGAATTCAAATGACTCATCTCTGCTCAATAATGTGTGTGTCCTTACTGGGAAAGATGTGAATGACTGGGGACTGGGATCATCTGGACACTTCTTCATCCACATGTCTGGTGATTGAGATGGGATGACTCACAGAATGGGCTCAGCTCGGACTGTCCCTCAGAGTACCTACACATGTACCTTTGGATTCTCACAGCATGGCACTGAGTTCCTAGAGGAACATCCAGAAAGCAAATATTCCAAAAGATCAAGGCAGAACCTGTAAGACTTCTTCTCACCTTTCACTGGTAGTCCCATAGCATCACTTCAACACATTTTATTGGCAGTAAGCAAGTCACTACAGCCATTTGGGGTTCATTGGGAAGAGATTTATACTCCAACTTTTGATGAAGGAGTGGCAAGATCACAATCCAGAAGAGCACATGGGATGGAAGATATTGTTGTAGCCCTACTTGGATAACACAGCCCAACACAGGGAATGGGTCACCTTTGTGCTATTTCTTTCTGGGCAGTGGAGCAACTTGTAGGGAAACAGTCCCCCAACAGTTATAAATTATTATCTTAAACATTCCTCTGGAAATGATTTTAATTAGAAGATACCTCTTTGCTTTGTTTGTACATGTGTGTGATGAAAAGCAAGAATAAAGCAATTCGGGATGCCTGGGTGGCTCAGTCAGTTAAGCATCTGCCTTTAGCTCAGGTCATGATCCCAGGGTCCTGGGATCGAGTCCTGCATTGGGCTCCCTGCTCAGCAGGAAGCCTGCTTCTCCCTCTGCCTGCCACTCCTGTTGCTTGTTCTCCCTGTCTCTCTCTCTCTGACAAATTTAATAAATAAATAAATCTTTTAAAAAAGAATAAAACAATTCATTTTTCTGCAGAGCAAATGTTTGTTTTTTTAAAAAAGAATATTCAAATTATATAGTGTAGATATAAATATTTTATTAAGTGCATGAGTTCATTTCCAAATACAAAGAATTAGGAGAACAAATGTTGATCCTAAATTTTCTATTACCCTGGGAAATGTGGAATATCACCTATATATGAGTAAGGAAATATATTACCAGTCATGAATATTCATTACTTATGTTCTGCTTTGAAAATCATAGACTGTAACAGTGATTTACATGGAACTATTGCTTACTGTGTGATCATACTTTTTTTAAAATTGAGACACAATGTACACAGAGTGAAATGCAAAGATATTAAATATATAATTTGGTGAGTTCTGACAATGTATACACACCAATCAATATGGAGAATACTTCCATCAGGCCAGAAACTTCCCTTGTGCCCAATGCCGTGAATCCCACTTCTCAAAGGTAATCGCTGTTCTGACTTCTTTCATTATTTGTTAATTTCATCTGTTCTTACTATAAATGGAACCACACAGAGTATATATGTACTCCTTTTTGCCACTTATGTTCAGTATAAAGTCCATTACATTCATCCATGACTCCCAGGGAGGGAGAGATGCTTTCCTTCTGCCAGGTGGAGGTGGTATTTTAGGCTTCCTACTAGGCCTCAGCTAATATTGTCCAGCTGGGAAGAAGGGGATTTTCCTGTTATGGTTCCCCAGGTGACTTCCACATGGAATCCAAGATGCTCACATGATTTCCACTGACATTAGGCAGGGCAGGGAGTTTGTTACCACAGCAGCCGCGGATGAAAATCTTGGTTTCCCACTCACCATCTTCTAATGCCACTTAGGTGGGGAGTACCTCATTGCAGCTGGAGGAGGAGGGAATCCAGGATCCCCATTTGGCCTTTACTGACTGGATAAGGATTGAGCCATGGTTTTGTCTGTGGTGTTTTATTGGAATAGGGCAGTTATTATCTTTCTGTCTTACTCGGTTGTCCTTTTGTGATTTTTTTTTTTTTTTTTGGCTGGAAAGAGCAGACTATTGTGGGGTTTTTTGTTGTGGTGGTGGTGGTTTTTATCTCTTCTTGCTATTTCTGGGTTGTGGCTTCTCCAGCACCCAGTCCAGGATATATGGGGCAAAAAGAAAACCCAGCAAACTCACTACCATGTCATTCTTTGAGCCCCAAGGCATGCTTTCTTCTTTCCACTTTTCAGAGTTTTCTTCTATTTGTGTCATGTACAATGTCCAGGATTTTAAGCTACACTTAGCAGGAGGAATAGGGAGAAGTTTGTCTGCTCAATCTTGATCCAGAACTGGATCGTCTTTGCTTTTTTTATGCATGTATCTAATACTAGATCTTGGTGAGTACTAAAGTTAGGAAAAGATTAGAAACCTTTGACTTAGAACTGTGGTTGTCACATGATAAAAACTCAACAAGGAGCAGGTGTTATTTTCTTTGCACAATCTCAGTGTCTCTGGAGTCTAGTCTTCTCCTTTTATAAGACAGGCTGTGCCCAGGTTGAATGGAGAGATAGAGAGGGAGATGTATCCTAAGCCTTCACCTCACCACACCAGAGGATACAGGAACTTTCTCAACATGTCTTAAGACACATCACAGAGTTATCTGTTCCTGCCTGTGCCTGAAGCTCACTGTATATGCAAATGTATAAACACACATAAAACCTCAGACTTTGACATACTGATGAGGGCAAAAAAACCTAGGGCCAAAACATACAGGATCTGAAAATCTTCCTGGAAGGATATGGAAAGAGATCTTCTTCAGTTCCTAAGAAGTTGGTAACTTTTGCCTGCAAGTGTTTGACCTAAAGTACTCTCACGAAAAGATAGTTCTCCATACAGTTTATTTGTAAAACAAGACGTTATACTTTATATGGTGAGTCTTTGTAATTCTATTCTTGGTGACAGCCCTGTGATCAGCTAGCATAACCACATGGAAAGACTACAGATCTCCTGATTCCAAACATCAATATAGTTTATCTCCCTCTGCTTATTATTTATGACCTTCATATACATTTCAAGTGCTTGGACAATCGACTTGCACTGAAATATCTAGGCAGGCTTTGTGAAAAGTGGAAGTGGCTCTCAGTCCTTAGATTCATAGGCAGTGATGAATGGGCAAGTAGTTCTCCCTACAAGATGTTTTGTTCAGTTATTGCTAGATTAGGTCACAGAAGGTCTGTCCTATGGGGCACTACTGGAAAATTCTACCTGAGCTGTCCCAGTTGTACTATAAACACCCCTTAGACAGACTGCATTTTTGCATTAGAGTGTTGCCTTTCATAGTATTTTGTTTTAAATATTCTGGACATAATATTAATTAATTGACCATTTTTGCCACTCAAGCATTTAGCCAATACCATCTATGTATTAACTACACATGCCTGAATTTCCGGGCATGTTCCAACACTACTTTTTTCCAGTTTGTTTTTCGTTTTGTGGGTTTTTTTTAAGTGCGTAATTCAGTGATTTTGGTATATTCACAAAAGTTGTACAATCATCACTACCACTATCTAATTCTAGAATTTTTTCATCACCTTAAAAATAAATCCTATAATTATTAGTAATTACTCTTCATTCTGTACCCTACCCCATCCTTGGCAACCACTAATCTACTTTCTGTCTATATGGGATTTACCTGTTTGGGACGTTCATTATGAATGGAATAATACAATGTGTGGCCTTCTGTGACTGGCTTCCTTCATATAGCATAATGTTTTCAAGGTTCATCCAATGTCATAGAATGTATCAGTGCTTCATTCCTCTTTATGGCTGAGTAATATTTCATCGTAGGGTATGCATTTGGTTATTCATTTATCAATTGATAAACATTTGGGTTGTTTCCAGTCGGGGGCAATTATAAATAATACTGCCATGGGCATTTGTGTACAAGTTTTTGTGTGGACATAGGTTTTCTGTCCTTTGGGTAGACACCCAGGAGCGGGATTGCTGAGTCATACGGTAAGTCTGTATTTAACATTTTGAGGAACTCTCTGCTTTCCAAAGTGGCATTTGCATTCCTACTATTGTATGAGGATTCCAGTTTCTCCACAGACTCATTAATGCTTGTTATTGTCTATTTGATTATAGCCATTGTAGTGACTATGAAGTTTGGATATACACTTCCTTAATGACTAAGAATATTGAGCATCTTTTCATGGACTTACTTATTGACCATTTGTATATTTTCTTGCCAACAATTTTTTTTTTAATTTTTTTATTATGTTAACATGTTAACATATGTTATATGTTAATCACCATACATTACATCATTAGTTTTTGATGTAGTGTGCCACGATGCATTGTTTGCACATAACATTTCCAACCATTTCTTACCCCTTTTTTGACCCCTCCTTGAATCTGCCCCTCCAAAATCAAGTTACCTACTTAGCTTTTCTTCTTCAGTTTGGCTGGCTTGTTCCTTGTTTTCTTCACTTTTTTTTTTCCTTTCTTCCCACCATTAGTGTACATGCACCCTAATCTTTTTTATAATTTAGAGAATTTCAATGAAAGCCTTAATTAATGTCATTAATGTTCTGCTAACATTTGAGAATGAGCTCTGCTTACTACAATGTTTATGCAAAATCTGCTTATCTTTGTGGCTTTTTGTAATGATTTATAAGCACTAAAATAGAGATTGGACAAGACTTTCTTTTGGACTGTGTGCATGGAAACATTTGAAACTACAGATTATCATCAGTATATGAGACAGCCAGGAATATGGCAGACTTGGAGAGGCTACACAGTTCATCAGAACAATATAAGCCAGAGATCATAGCTGGGGGTGCAGTTGATATGCAAATTCAGTTGACAAAACTAAGGTCAGAATCTTGGGTGCCAAGTCAAAACTGAAGCATCAGGTCATGGGTAGAATTTTGGTAACAGAGCTATAGGCTGCCACTTTTGGTATAGACCAGTAATTCTCAACACGCAGTTCCTAGACCAGCAGCATCAGAATCACCTGGATACTTGTTAGAAAGGCAGATTCTTGGTCTCCAGCCCCACTCCATCCCAGACCTACTGAATCAGAAATTCTGGGAGTGTGACTCAACAACATATGGTTTAATAAGCCATCTAGATGATTTTGATGTACTCTTAAGTTTGAGAACCACTGACCCAGACTTCTAAGGAGGTACCAAAGGAAAGTGTGGTCTGTTGACCTAGCAAAAATTTAGCATTCAGTGAGGGCACACAACAAGGGCATGGCTGTAGCCAAAAGCAATATCTACAGGGAGGTCTTCTTGCCAAAGGAATCATCCTGAGAGGCCTCTTCTCTTCCAGTCAAGAGCTCTAATACAGACAGAGTTCACATGGGTTAGGAAAATTCATGGTAAACCAAGTCCATAAAAGTGAAGGAGGGCCAGTGCATTGGCATGGGAGGAACTGGTATATGGTATTAAGTAGAGTGCTGGCTCTTTTTGTCCTAAGCCTTATTCCTTGAGTGAAAGCATTCATACAAGTTGGCAAAAGCATGTCATAGAAAATAATGAAGAAGATATCAGTAAAAGTAAGGGGGTTGGAAGAGGGCCTATACATCTGGTAGACTCATAGAACTTTCCCTGGACTGATACGATAAAGCCAGGTTTATCACAACCTACAAATACAATCTGCCATGTCTGGAAAGGAGGATGCTCTTCTAACATAAGAAAACTCCAAGGGGAATTTTATTTTCGAACAACAGGAAAAACCTTTTATTTCTCCTTTGAACTTTGTGCTTTCTCTAGCTCCCTGGCCAGGACCAAATATGGCTTCATTGTTCTCTAGTTGTGTTCAAGACAGTGGTGACTGGAGCCAGTGAGAGAAATGCCACCATATGCTTCCAGCAACTGCAACTTTGGCATTTCACTAGAATGTAAGTGATGGCTCCAACAACATCTCATAGATTCCTAGGCAATGGATAGATTCTTAGGCCCAGAGTATACATTTCAAAAGGGACCAATGTTGTCTTCACGAAATTCTATAAATTGTTGTGTTTGTATATCTTTTGTGGCTGTTTTTTTTTTTCCATTTAATAAGAATATTGAAAGACAAGAAATAACAGAATGTATTTGGCTTAATCCTATAGAAATTTTTGTATTGTGCTATCAATAAAATTGTCAATAATAATTCAATTAGAAAGGTTAATTTTGTTGTTCTTTATTCTTTAGAGTTTTTATTGTACAGCAGTGCCAAACACTCTTGCAGTTCATTTACTATAGTAGAGAGAACTAAAATATTAATCTTTCAGAATGAAATAAGCAGTAAAACTTAAAATTCTATCTAAACATGTTATTGATATTGCCTTTTGTGTATTCAAAATGCTGCATAGTAAGTGTATTTCGGGAAATAACTCAACTGCTTGATGTGTTTCTGCCTTAAACATCTCTGGACAGCTAAGATTGTAACAAGGCATAGAAATCTAATGTTTAGGGTAAAAATAAATATCCCTTTTAGATTGAACAGTTGAAGTGGGGTTTGTAATTAATGTGCAATAATTGGGTATCTAAGAACAAACCTTCAAATTTGGAATTATTCTTTTTCTGGTAAATGTATAACCATTTTTATTTAAAATGTATAATATTTATAAAAATGTGGTCTAAAATGGGTCTGGCTTAGAACAATGTTCTCGTCAATTCTAAAAGAAACACTATGAAATAGCTAGAATGATGTGAATAGATATGCTTTCAGTCATGAAAGTACTGAATATATTCCTTTTATTCTTTTTTTTTTTCCTGTGTATTTGTGTGTGTGTAGATTTTCAACTTGGTGGCATAGCATATGCTGATTTATCATGTTAGAAAAATAAAATCATACCTTTTAACATTAAAAAACTTGAATTCTTAGCAATTTCTATAATTCAGTTGTTAGCTACATGAGGAATACATTCCTTGTTAAAATGTCTATTTGTGTAATTCAGTCAACAATTACATTACTAATGTTTTTTGTTTGTTTAGTTCTTTGTCTTATTTATTTTTTTCTTATTAGAGATACCTAATCAGTCCTGCCAAGGGATTGATTATCCTCATTAGAAATAAAAATGTGATGAAAATACTGTAATTTGTATAGGATGATGAAGATATCATGAAGAAAGTGTGAAGTTATACATTAAGTGAATTCAGATCCACTAAGAGCTAGCTATTACTAAATCTTAGCCTGGACAGGAAAAAAAAAGGTATACAGTAGAAAAGTTGGTAGAGAATAGAATTATATAAGATACATGTAGAAGTTAGAAAAAGGTGTTCCTTTTTTTGAACTTTTGAACAAAAGTTTCAAGTGAAGGGACACCAAGGGAAAGGAAACAGCTGAAAACTAACTTACTGATCCAGAAAGTAAGTCGAAGAAATACTCTAGAATGTTCAGTAGATAAAATATTTGAGAGAATGTGAAGACAATTGAGACATATACAACCCATCTGTTAAGAATTCTAGAAAGAATGGATAAAATGAATGAGTAATTATAACTTCATAACTAAAAGGGAAAAGAATTCCTGTCTTGAAAGAAGCTAAACAGAATTCAGAATTCCAAGAATAAATAGGAAGTTCCTAAAACTTCTGGAGAGGAAAAGAAATCCAGCTTACTTATGGAGGTATAAAAAAAAAATGGAACTGGCTTTTTTTCATGAAAGAAGTAAATGAAGCAAAATCTTCAAAATTCTGAGAGGAAAAATTAATTGGAACCTAGAATCATATATGCCAGGAAACTAACATTCAGAAATCAAAACAAATGAAAAGCATTTGCAAATCCAGTGCCTTAGAAAATTCCCAGCTACAAATTATCTCTGAAAGACTTACTCATGGATACAGTGCAAAAAGGAAAAAAGGTAAAAAAAAAAAAAAAAAAAGGTTAAAAAAAAGTTCAAGAACAAGAACACCAAGGGATCCAAGTAATAGTGGAAGCAAAGAAGCCAGCAAAATATAAATTCTGACAAAATTGGTAAATACGAATGGTTATGGACATTGAGAATGTAATGATGAAATACTGACTTGATATGGAAGATCTTCCAGTTATCCCATTTATGCGCATTGTGAATACAATTATGTACAAATGCAAATCAATCAAGTCAGAGTTTGTAACCTACTACATGCCAGGTACTATGTTTGGTGCTTTCACATATAATACATAGTTTATAGTTTATACCCCATATCAAACTTGAGAAGTAAATATAATTGTTTTTGCTGAAGAGGAAAAGTAATTTGCCCAAGTTCATCTATTTGGTGAGAGGGATTTTGCACTGGGATGTGAAGACTTGTTTTCTTGCTCTTTCCTGATATCCAGTCTAATTATAATTACACAGTCTAGGGATCATCCTTTTCTGATATCTCTAGACACGCCTCTATAATATAATTATTTTCCTACTCATACCAACCTGCCAAACTTGCACTTCTCTTATTTCTCTCATCATAGTACCTCTCAGCCAAATTATTTTATTTCAACAGAACCCCATTTCTGAATACAAAGTAGAATTTTTATTCATTGGCCTACATAATAGTATATTTCTAGAGAATCGGTCACCAGGTGTTACTTATTCATTTACAGGTATTTCTTTCTTCTAAAATTTGATAGTCTTGCTTGATTATCAAAGCTTCCAGACAAACATTTCATTCTTGTCAGCTGAATTACTATGAAAAGTTCTCTTAATTGTTTTTGTTGTTGTTGTTTTATTTTTCATGGTTTTACCTTAATGGTTTCCACTAAATAATCTTTCAGAGGCACATGTTGACCTCTTTGAAGCTGAGCCTCACATGAATCACATTTAAAAGGCATATTGATATATTCTATTCCCCTCAGTGATTCTGTGCCAGGCCCAAAGTAGGCAAGGAAGAAGAAAAGTTAGAAAAAAATAAAAGGGGCTGCCTTGACACAGGAAAATTCATCATCTTCAACTGTACAATTTTTGTTTCTCTTGCTAATCCTTCTCTAATTTTTGACCCCATTTTGCCCTTGATTTTTTTATCTTAAGGATAGATTTTCAGGAGGATTGACTATCACCACAATAATTCAGGCCTTGATTACTATTCTGATTTTCCCATTCCGTGTCATCCCTTCAGTCACCCAGGGTGAAGTTACTTTGAATAAATTCTGACTCCCCCCTTGCTTTTCTTCCACCCACCTTGAAGCCATCATTAAATCCTGCCAGTTTACCTTTATGTTTCTTGATTATCTACCTTCCTTTTCATTCCAACCAACCTGATTTAGTGTTAGCTGTTCTCCTTTCCTTTAGAAGTTTCCAACTCATTCTGCAAAGGAGTATGAGGAAGTAAAACCATTATCATGATTTCCCTTGGGAATTCATGATCCTGAAGGATCCCTCTTTTCTTTTTCCTGTGATGTCTTGTAGAATTCTTGCTTAAAAAGCTGTTCTCACCATTTTCTTTTCTACTAGAATCAGTTGATCTGGGAGCAGTCATCTTAGCCTTTCTTCCGTGGGTCCTTGCAAACTGCTTATTTAAGAAGCATTTCTCCATTCTCAAGAAGTTGATGAATAGAATTGACCTAATCACCATCTCACAGAAGAGGAAAAAGATATCAGTCTAGATTCTAAAGATTGAGCAAAAGACAAAAATTGCATTTAGTTAAGATTACTCTTTTAAAAATTCCGTAACTCACATAAAAGTTGAAGCAGAGAAGTACCATTTCTTAACAAGTCCTATACATCTGGTTTTCCCCACACAGTTGAGAGAGATCACTGTTTCTTCAAACTTGGGGACCAGATAAAGTAGTTAGTGGTGTCCGTTTTGCATTAGAAAAGGAAATAGTTATATTTAATTACTAGATCTGTACAGCAGGAAGCTCTAGTATAGCAGTTCTTAAAGTGTGATCTGGAGACCCCTCTTTCAGGGGATTTGTGGTCAATACCATGTTCATATTATACTTAGAGGCTATTTACATTTCTTATTCTCTTTCTCACTTGAGTGTACAGTGCAGCTTTCCAGAGGCTAAATGACATATGATAACATCATTTTCCTGGTAGTTAATGGCATATGTGATTCTGTTTTCTTGTGTGATGTATATACCCACTGAAACAAAACCTTTTTGGTCTTCAGTTAATTTTAAGAGTGTAAAGAGGTCTTGAAATAAAAAAGCTTGACAACAGCTCCTATCTTGCACAATGAGCCAACCATCTCTGAGAGGCAAGTGGGAATGGAGACTGATCTTTTGGAGTCAGGCAGTATAAGCCAACCTGTTCATGTTCATGCTAGAGCAAACACTCATTGTGGAAATGCCCAGTGAAATTATCCTTATTATTTAAATATCTTGTCATTATTACCCTCCCTTACTCGTTGTTCATATTGTTGAATATGTGTAAGTGAACCCATGAAAAATGTGGCTTCACAGTATAGAAATTACCACATATTCTTTCTTTTAAATCTATGTTAAGCTAATTCTTAAAATACTCTGTCCTTATCATTGTCTTTTTTAAATACAAGTGTCCCTTTAGAAAATTAGGTGTGGATGTGTATACCATGAGAGTGGAACCAGAATGAGAGTACAAGTGTAAATGTACAGAATACCTATAGTCTAGAACTGTCTTATGAATGCACTGGTCTCTGAGAGAAACTAAGCTTGGTTTATTTTGTTGGAGAGGTAGGTTCATTATACCCAGATGTCACTTTTTAAAGAAATGTGAACAGTGATTCCATTAATTTTTGAGAAAATATGTAAAGAACCTATCATTTTCCATTTTGTCATTTGAGAGCCAAAACCAATCTTTAGAACAAAGCAAATTTATTCTAAAATGAGCTATATGCAGATGGGGGAAATAACACATTTTAAAAATGCATTTATTTAATTATCTCTTGCAAAAAAAAAGGCAAAGGAGTCACCACACTTTTTTTTTTTCCTCCCTATGGGAAGTCATTGGAAAGAATCTTGTTGGAGTGTGATGGTGTTAGAGTCTTTTTTCTTTTATCATCTGTTGTGCACTTATTAGGAAATTTTTGATCAGACTATACTGAGTCTTTCTGTGAAGAGATAGATTCTCAGTTCCATAAAAATGTATGTTGAATGATATGGACCAGTTAATCTACATTACTTTGTTTGCCCAGTCTAGACTGGACATTCTACCTCATTGTTTTCTCTAAACCAGTATATCATCTCTGATTAGGTTGATTATATCAAGTCAACTTTTATTTAATCACCCACAAATTCACTAATTATCCATTAAACAACTGTTCCCATAGAGTTTTTGGCTTTGTGGGAAACTCAAGCATAGATTTGTCATATTCCCTGCAGTGGAAGCAGGGATTCTCTACATGAAGACAGGAAACACAGAATCACGACATCGCAGAATTAGAAAGAATCTTGGAGCACATATAATCGTACTTGATTGCCTCCAATGACAGGAAATGTCTTGCCTCCTCAGGCAGAATGTTGTATTATCAGAGAGCTCTGACTGATGGAATCTTACAGTTGCATGTACAGAAGTGTTGATGTTAAAAGTCATATAAATGGTCAAACATAAGTGATATTGGAGACCATGAGAGGAAAAATGAGTTCAGAATTAGTTCATGTCGTAGTGCTCATGGATCACCAAAAATTGAAGATAAATTCTCTTTGGGTTTTATGGAATGGAAAGGATTTTGAAAGGCAAAGATGGGGGGCTCTCTGGACACCAGGGAAAGTCTGGAGTCAGAAAAGCACAAGACTTGTTTTGTTCAAGTGAATGGGGGCAATTGTCCTATGTACCTGGCATACAGTGGATTCTTAATGAATATGTATTGAATAAAGGACAAAATTAATGACTGAGTGAATGATCATAGAAGAGTCTTTCTTGTCCAGACTCATGTTGGTAAGGGAGCTATAAAGGAAGGCTGATGACAAGCAAGCACATGCAATAAAGGATCAGCTTTTGTGTCCTGACAATGACCACCCCCCCCACCCCGCACACTTTACTCATAGCCTAGATTCTGCATTTGTAGAATTACCCTTACCATGGGGGTGGGGGGGAAGGGATATGGGGGGAGGGGTAGTGATGACTAGCATTCACTTATTTTTACCCACTAAATAGGATTCTAAAACTCTACTTTCCCCTTACATCTTAATAAAGTGCTGGTTTTGCATCTGTCTGAAAAAGGCTGCAAATTGCTGCCCATCCCTTGAACTGGAACAGAAATCTTATTATTATCTTCCTTGAAAAAGTCATATTGTCTATCTGGACTTCCACCTCCTCTTACCTCTGCTACTGAAGCATTAGAAATGCCATGTATTTGACTCACTTCCTTCTAAGATGTGTTCTCTTTTGGTTCATTCTAAAATGATATGAAATGTTGGAATTTTGCAGATAATTCAGCTTCCCACAGTCTTTCTGAGACCCCTCTCTGTTGGAAATAACACTATTGTAATGCAGATGCCCCCAATACCCTGTGAAATCCCAAAGATTCTATAAATGGCTGACCACAGAATATCCCTTTTACACAAATTCCAATCCCTGTTATTGAAAATGGACCCTTATATATATAGGGATCCAGTTGAAACAGGATACTGTCTCATCAGCAAGATCAACCTTAAATAGATTTTTGGCAGAAGAGGGAGAACTAATAAACTATTAAAGATAAGCTTTGCCTCTTCCTTCCTTCCTTCTTTTTCTTTCTTTCC